>NC_092502.1:65962287-66287703 GCF_047511675.1 Marmota flaviventris | reverse complement strand
GAAGATAGCTAACATACAGAACAAGGAGACAATATTAAAAGCTACGAGAGAAAGGAGGCAGATTACATTCAGGGGTAAACCAATTAGGTTAACAACTGATTTTTCATCACAGACTTTGAAAGCGAGAAGATCCTGGAACAACGTATTTCAAACACTGAAAAATAATGGATTCCAACCAAGAATACTGTATCCAGCAAAATTAAGCTTCAGATTTGACAATGAAATTAAGATCTTTCACAATAAACAAAAGCTAAAAGAATTCACAGCCAGAAAACCAGCACTGCAAAGCATTTTGAGCAAAATACTACAAGAAGAGGAATTGAAAAATAGTGCCCAAAACTAACAGTGGGAGGTATCTCAGTAAAGGGGGAGAAAAATAACCAAAGAGGAAAAACTAGCCAAACTACAATAAATAAATAAATAAACATGACTGGACGTACACACCATATTTCAATTGTAACCTTAAATGTTAATGGCTTAAATTCACCAATCAAGAGACATAGGCTAGTAACCTGGATTAAAAAAAACAAATCCAACAATATGCTGCCTTCAGGAGACTCATATGATAGGAAAAGACACACAGAGGCTGAAGGTGAAAGGTTGGGAAAAATCATACCACTCACATGGCCCTTGGAAGCAAGCAGGAGTGGGCATACTCATATCAAATAAAATCAACTTCAAACCTAAGTTAATCAAAAAGGATAAAGAAGGACACTATATACTGTTAAAAGGAACCATCCACCATCAAGACATAACAATTATCAATTTGTATGCTCCAAACAATGGTGCTGCAACGTTCATAAAACAAACTCTCCTCAAGTTCAAGAGTCAAATAGACCACAACACAATAATTATGGGGGACTTCAACACACCGCTCTCGCCATTGGACAGATCCTCTAGACAAAAGCTGAACAAAGAAACTATAAAACTCAATAATGCTATCAATAACCTAGACTTAACCGACATATATAGAATATATAAACCATCATCAAGTGGATACACATTCTTCTCAGCAGCACATGGATACTACTCAAAGATAGACCATATATTATGCCATAGGGCTACTCTCAGTAAATATAAAGGTGTAGAGATAATACCATGCACCATATCTGATCATAATGGAATGAAACTGGAAATCAATGATAAAAGAAGGAAGGAAAAATCCTACATCATATGGAAAATGAACAATATGTTACTGAATGATCAATGGGTTACAGAAGACATAAGGAGGAGATAAAAAAATTCTTAGAGACAAATGACAATACAGACACAACATACCAGAATCTATGGGACACAATGAATGCAGTTTTAAGAGGGAAATTCATTTCTTGGAGTTCTTTCCTCAAAAAAAGAAAAAACCAACAAATAAATGAACTCACACTACACCTCAAAAATCTAGAAAAGGAAGAGCCAACCAACAGCAAATGTAGTAGAAGACAAGAAATAATTAAAATTAGAACAGAAATCAACGAAATTGAAACAAAAAAACCCATTGAAAAAACTAAAAGTTGGTTCTTTGAAAAAATAAATAAGATCGACAGGCCCTTAGCCATGCTAATGAAGAGAAGAAGAGAGAGAACTCAAATTACTAACATACGGGATGAAAAAGGCAATATCACAACAGACACTACAGAAATACAGAAGATAATTAGAAAGTATTTTGAAACCCTATATTCAAATAAAATAGAAGATAATGAAGATATTGATAAATTTCTTAAGTCATACGATCTACCCAGATTGAGACAGGAAGACACACAATTTAAACAGACCAATAACAAAAGAAGAAATAGAAGAAGCCATCAAAAGACTACCAACCAAAAAAAGCCCTGGACCAGATGGGTATATAGTGGAGTTCTACAAAACCTTTAAAGAAGAATTAATACCAATACTTTTCAAGCTATTTCAAGAAATAGAAAAAGAAGGAGTTCTTCCAAATTCATTCTATGAGGCCAACATCACCCTGATCCCGAAACCAGACAAAGACACTTCAAAGAAAGAAAACTACAGACCAATATCTATAATGAACTTGGATGCAAAAATTCTCAATAAAATCCTGGCAAATCGAATACAAAAGCATATCAAAAAAATTGTGCACCATGATCAAGTAGGATTCATCCCTGGGATGCAAGGCTGGTTCAATGTACGGAAATCAATAAATGTAATCCACCACATCAATAGACTTAAAGATAAGAACCATATGATCATCTCGATAGATGCAGAAAAAGCATTTGACAAAGTACAGCATCCCTTTATGTTCAAAACACTAGAAAAACTAGGGATAACAGGAACTTACCTCAACATGGTAAAAGCTATATATGCTAAACCTCAGGCTAGCATCATCCTAAATGGAGAAAAACTGAAGGCATTCCCTCTAAAATCTGGAAGAAGACAGGGATGCCCTCTCTCACCACTTCTATTCAATTTAGTTCTTGAAATACTAGCCAGAGCAATTAGACAGACAAAAGAAATTAAAGGCATAAAAATAGGAAAAGAAGAACTTAAATTATCGCTATTTGCAGATGACATGATAATATATTTAACAGACCCAAAAGGGTCTACAAAGAAACTGCTAGAGTTAATAAATGAATTCAGCAAAGTGGCAGGATATAAAATCAACACGCATAAATCAAAGGCATTCCTGTATATCAGCAACAAAACTTCTGATATGGAAATGAGGAAAACCACTCCATTCACAATATCCTCAAAGAAAATAAGATACTTGGGAATCAACCTAACAAAAGAGGTGAAAGATTTATACAATGAAAACTACAGAACCCTAAAGAGAGAGATAGAAGAAGATCTTAGAAGATGGAAAAATGTACCCTGTTCATGGATAGGCAGAACTAACATCATCAAAATGGCAACATTACCCAAAGTTCTCTACAGGTTTAATGCGATGCCAATCAAAATCCCAATGGCATTTCTTGTAGAAATAGATAAAGCAATCATGAAATTCATATGGAAAAACAAAAGACCCAGAATAGCAAAAGCAATTCTAAGCACGAAGTGTGAATCTGGAGGTATAGCAATACCAGAGTTCAAACTGTACTACAAAGCAATAGTAACAAAAACAGCGTGGTACTGGTACCAAAACAGGCAGGTGGACCAATGGTACAGAATAGAGGACACAGAAACCAATCCACAAAAGTACAACTGTCTTATATTTGATAAAGTGGCTAAAAGCATGCAATGGATGAAGGATAGCATCTTCAACAAATGGTGCTGGGAAAATTGGAAATTCATATGCAACAAAATGAAACTGAATCCCTTTCTCTTGCCATGCACAAAAGTTAACTCAAAATGGATTAAGGACCTAGATATCAAATCAGAGACACTGCGTCTGATAGAAGAAAAAGTTGGCTATGATCTACATACTGTGGGGTCGGGCTCCAAATTCCTTAATAGGATGCCCATAACCCAAGAGTTAATAACAAGAATAAACAAATGGGACTTACATAAACTAAAAAGTTTTTTCTCAGCAAGAGAAACAATAAGAGAGGTAAATAGAGAGCCTACATCCTGGGAACAAATTTTTACCCCTCACACTTCAGATAGAGCCGTAATATCCAGAATATACAAAGAACACAAAAAATTAAACAATAAGAAAACAAATAACCCAATCAACAAATGGGCCAAGGACCTGAACAGACATTTCTCAGAGGAGGACATACAATCAATCAACAAGTACATGAAAAAATGCTCACCATCTCTAGCAGTCAGAGAAATGCAAATCAAAACCACCCTAAGATACTAACTATTTCACTCCAGTAAGATTGGAAGCTATTATGAAGTCAAACAACAATAAGTGTTGGCAAGGATGTGGGGAAAAGGGTACACTTGTACACTGCTGGTGGGACTGCAAATTGGTGAGGCCAATTTGGAAAGCAGTATGGAGATTCCTGGGAAAGCTGGGAATGGAACCACCATTTGACCCTGCTATCGCCCTTCTCGGACTATTCCCTGAGGATCTTAAAAGAGCGTACTATAGGGAAACTGCCACATCAATGATCATAGCGGCACAATTCACAGTAGCTAGACTGTGGAACCAACCTAGATGCCCTTCAATAGATGAATGTATAAAATAAATGTGGTATCTGTACACAATGGAATATTACGCAGCACTAAAAAATGACAAAATCATGGAATTTGCAGGGAAATGGATGGCATTAGAACAGATTATGCTAAGCGAGGCTCGCCAATCCTTAAAAAACAAATGCCAAATGTCTTCTTTGATATAAAGAGATCAACTAAGACCAGAACAGGTAGGAAGAGCATGAGGAAAAGATTAACATTAAACAGAGACGAGTGGGGGGAGAGAATGGAAGAGAGAAGGGAAAGCATATGGAAATGGTAGGAGACCCTCAATGTTACACAAAATTACATATAAGAGGTTGTGAGGGGAAAGGGGGGGAAACAAGGGAGAGAATTAAACAACAGCAGATGAGGTAGAGATGGAAGATGAGAGGGGAGGGGAGGGGGGATAGTAGGGGATAGGAAAGGCAGCAAAATACAACACTCACTAATATGGCAGTATGTAAAAATTGTGAATGTGTAACTGATGTGATTCTGCAATTTGTATTTGGGGTAAAAATGGGAGTTCATAACTCACTTGAATCAAATGTATGAAAGATGATATGTCATGAGCTTTGTAATGTTTTGAACAACCAATAAAAAAAATCAAAAAAAGTAATAAAAAAATTAAAAAAAATGAAAAAAAAAAACCCCAAAATTTAATAAATGCAGTCTTAGAGTTTGATTAACTTCTCTTCCAGTAGGTGGAGCTGTTCCCACCGGGCCAATCTTCTCCTCTCAATACGCGGGAACCAATCACTGTGCAGCAGCTCCTCCTCCCAGACTGGGCGGGTCTCCAATCCTCAGTGCCTAGTGCCTTCTCTTGTGTCTAGTCACTTCTCCACTTTTCCTCCAGCCAGGCCCCGCTCACCGGTGACACTCACCACAATACTGGCTACACGCCATGTCTGCTGCTCCCGGGAGCCCTGTTTTCATGAACGACTGGGCACACTCTCCCTGTTTACCATTCCCTTAGACCCTAAGTTTGTAGAGCTTGGGGCTGAGAACCCTCAGCGAAATTTTGCTTGCCCTCCGGTAGCCACGCCCCCGGTAGCTGGTGCAAGAGACCTCAGTTGTCAGCATTGGTGGGAGCAGTATCCAGGGGTTCCGCGCCGTGGGTCCCACGCCACTCCTGATTCCCTCGGTCTGACTATCGCTCTCACAGGAGAGCTGGGAGGGGACCTTACGGGAGAGCTGGGAGGGGCCCTTAAGGTTTCCCCGCTATGTGGAGAGGAAGGGCTAGGGGATTACACACCTGTCGCTGCCGGTTTCAATGAAGTTATCTCCTCCGCTGCATTCTGGTGACGTCAGTTCTCTGCCATGGTGGTATCCCATGCAAATGGCGACAGTTCGTTCCCTTTACCGGGTGACCAATGCAATGGGTGGGTCCTGACTGGCTCTCCCAAGCCCCATTTCAATCCTGTGGCCACTGCCTATGAAGGCTCGGTTGGCTTTTACCTCCGCCGGTTCAGAAGGGCCGACCAGTTGTTTCAGCGGGATGGTTTAGTGCTGAGTCACCGCGGTTTGTCTTTGCTCTAAAAATTGATGTGCCTGTATCACTTTAGTCTGATGATTTTAGTTCTCTTGGATAAATACCAAGCATTGTCATATCTGGGTCAAACAGTGGTTTTGAGGAATCTGCTCTCCTGAGTGGAGGTACTAATTATCAGATCCACCAACAATGTATGAATGTACATTTTGCCCCACATTCTTTCCAGTATTTACCATGATTTATATTCTTGACGATAGCCATTCTAATGAGGGTGAGAGGAATTTCAACATAGTTTTGATTTGCGTTTGCCTGATGGCTATGAATGTTGAACATTTTGCCATATATTTGTTCACCATTTCTATTTCTTCTTTTGAAAAATGTCTTTTTATTGTTATTTTTTAAATAGAGTGAAGATAGAAGGAGTAGAGGAAGGAGACTGAAGAGGAGTAAGGAGGGATAGAAAAACAGGAAATACAAAATGAATTTGACAAATTATGCTTGTGTACATACATGAATATGCCACAGTGAATTCAACCCTTATGGGTATGTTTAAAGAACAAAAATAAATAAATAGATAGATGATAGATAGATAGATAGATAAATGGAAGATCAATAGAGTAGAACAAGGAGTTTGGGAGAGGGAGTAACCGAGAAATAGGAATCCCTTGAGACTGAAATGGAGCAAATTAAATCACATGTATGATTATGTCAAAATGAACCCTTTATTATGTATAATTATAATCCACTAATAAAAGCATTTAAAAATAAATTTATAAAGATCAAATTTCAGATAATAAAACATTATACTAAGAAGTAATATAGGATAAAGTAATGGACTATGACTGCAGGGGGAAGAGTGGATTACTTTGAATAGGGTGGTTAAGGCTGCTTCTCTGAAGAGGTATATTTGAGTTGAGACTTAGAAGACTTTGACTCCCTGAAAGCAGCTATTAGGAGCTGGGGAAAAGATTCAGCAAATATATAGGCCCTAAAGTTAAAGGGATCGTAGGGTATTCAAGGGATAAAGGCCCACTTCCTGTGAGTGGAGAAAAGAGAACTATAGGGAAAGCAGGATGTAGACTACTACTTTGATGAGACAAGGGCATATTATGCAGGGTTTACTGTCCATGGTGAGGAGTGGAGATGCTACTTCAGTTTGAACAAAAATTCAATGGGAATGTGGTTGGGAGAAACCAGGAATTCAGTGCAGGATGCCCATCAATCATAAATAAAGAGATGATAAATTGACTGAAACCATCAATGTTCTAAGAAGGCATCTGCACAGAAATAGAGATTTAAGAGGACCAACATCTATAAATAAAACCTTATAGGAAGAAGTATGGCTGAAGAAAATTCTGAACTCACATCCCTTTAGCTCAGCAAATCAATGAGAAAAGAGCTTCTGCTTCCAGTTTCCATTAAATGAAGGCTGGGGAGGCACACATATTGGTTTGGCTTAGATCGCGTGCTCTTCTTTTTAGCTATGATAGTTACCAAAAGATGAAGTAGTGCAGATATATATATATAGCAGACACATCTACTACTCCAGAGAAAAAATGTAAAAATAACAATTTAGCAGGTAAAAATGTGCTTTGCCTCACCTTTTATTTTGCTATTTCCATAAGATCACTTCCTCCCCTAAATGGTGTGTTCTCTGTGTTTTAAAATAATGGAGACTTTATTGAACAACATGCATTTGTAAAACACACCAGGTATTTTGTTAAATTATCTAGATGAGTGATTTGCAGATTGGAGTCCACATTAGAATCTCAGGACTTGGTGAAACACAGATCGCTGGACCTCATGCCCAGAGTTTCTGATTCAGGAGGTCCAAGGTGGCCCATGAATTTGTTAGATAATACTAAAGCTTCAGGGGCAGGTACTGCACTTGAGAATGAATGATCTAGGTAATATAAACCAATTGACAGGACTCAAATAAAGGGGATTAAGATGTGTCTTTTGTTCTGAAATTTATTTTCTGTTTGTTTTTACATTAAGCTGAAAAGTCAGCTCTAGGTACCCATGAGTTCTGTGTCTGTGGATTCAGCCAACCATGGAAAAATAAAATTGCATTTGTTTTGAACATGTACAAGTTTTTCTTGTCATTATTCCCTAACAATAGAGCATAACAACTGTTTACATAGCATTTTCATTATTAGATAACTAATAAATATAAATATAATAATAAATATAAATAATATAAAGATGATTTACAGCATACAGGAGGATGTGCATATTCATTATAAAGTCTACATCATCTTATATAAAGGACTTGTGCCTCTACAGATTTTGGTTTCTGGGTGTTCCTAAAACCAGTCTCTGAGGGTGTCTAGAAATGACAGTATGTATCTTTGATACAAAATATTCTGATGATGGAAAATGAACACTCCAACCTGTTATTATATTTTTTTACATGATTACATGAATGATAAAATTAAGTGTTTTTTTTTTTTTTTTGGTCTTGCTCATTGTTCCCTTGTGTAGATTCAGTGTGTGTGTGTGTTTGTCAATATTGTTGCTATTGCATATTTGAACTTGTTACTTTACCACTCAACAATTCAGCTTATCCCTCAGGACAATGAATCTACGCAGCTGACCAATTCTACAATGAAAGTGAAACACACACACACACACACACACACACACACAAAATACACTGCCGAATACCAGACCCAGAAGCAGGAATAAAAAATATTATAACTGACTGCTCTCCGAGAGCTGATATCATTATCTTTCATTTTTCACAAAACAATTATCCATGAGTACCAGGCCCTCTGCTAGGCCCTGAGGAGACATAACTAAATTGTTTATTTCAACTGATTCTTTAATTTTTTTTCTTACAATGTTTTGCTGTCATAATTACAATGTAGTCACAATAATATTTTTAGGTGTATGATATCAAGGAAACCATATGAAAATAAAATATTTTACTCTTCTTTTTGGCCAAGTGAAAATTTTCAGAGCTGAATAATTTTCTATGTTCCCTCTTCATTTCATGCATAGCTTTGGGCAAGAAACTCCCAATAAAGCATTTCTATTCCCACAGTAGGCTGTAACTTCCTCTGGCATGGCATAAAATTTTATTTCATGTGTGCAAGGTAACACTGTTTTCCAAGGCTAAAGCTAATTATATGAGATTTATCTATGTGGAAATAGGAATTAAGCAAGCAGGAAAAATAGGAAAATTTTTTTGAGTGGCTGTGTTGAACAAAGGATAATGAAAACAGAGGTTATACAAAGCAGAATCTTTCCTGAAATAAATACCTAACTAGTGAAGGGAATTGTGAGCTTTATGATGGTGTTTTATCCTGGTCTTAAAGAAACTTCTACCAATAATACAAAAATGAGAAACAGATACCCTTGCCTTTAAGCCAGTACTGTAACCTCTGTTAACCTTATGTCTTTGACAAACTTGTTTCTAAGCTTCTTCATTCTTATCTCCTGAACGCTCCTTAGAATCTTTGCAAAAAAAAAAAAAAAAAAAAAAAAGATAAAAATCTTTATCTTGGTGGTGTGATAATTTTTCATGGAAAGCCTATTATTTACAAGATTACTTTTAGCCTCCAAATTATTCTTTATAATTAATTGTTTTGACTCTAATCCCTAATTTTACTTTTCTAGCCTTTTTCTACCAGAATTAGTTGTTTTTCTCTTATTGCCTAATTGCACATTGTATCCTGCTCCAATTTTCATATTTTACAATTATTTTATCTGGGGAAAAAAGAGACTCCAGTGTTTTATTTTCTTAATACAGAGTTTTAATTTTCTCAAATTGCAATCTTAATATTTATCTTTTTCCTCATGGGCTTATTTGTATTATTTGTTAGCTCTGATGACTGTAATTTTCTGAATATGAGAAGAGAGTCTTGAAAGCACTGCACCATAGTCCTCTATTATTTATTTGGATGACAGGCTTTTTATAATGAATCAGGGTAAAACATATCTGCAATTTGCTCAGGTTAAGGATATTTATAAAATATTTTCTATGTTTAATTAGTGCTAGCCTTTTCAACTTTATTTGCCATCCTTTTTATACACTAGCAATTCTTCAATGTAAAAATGTAATTTGTGCTTTGAAGGGTGTTCTGTAATGGGGCTCAGAATCATCTGAAGTGGGGCCTATGGTCTTTGGCCTACTTCAGAATTAGGGTTAAATCAGATCTTGTGGATGTTTTTTTTTTTCCACAAGACAACTGCTCTGGTTTGCAATTATGATTCCATTGGAGTCTGGATCCCTGGATAGGTTCTTCCTCAAGAGAGGGCTTTGTGGCCTTTCCAAGTTCCTTAACCTTGCTTGTGTTTCCTATGTTATTCTCTAAAGTAATCTCCCCTCTCTTACGGTTTTTTTTTTTTCACCTGTTGAAAAGGTCGGGCAAGCGTCGGAGGTAAAGACCACCAAGAGACCGTCTCATGCAACAGCAAAAGGTTTATTGGGGGTCCAGCATGCTGGGGCTCAGAGCTCACTTCAGAAGAGCAGAGAACAAAGAGCCCCGAGAACAACTTGAGCAAAGTTTATATACATTCTTTAGAGAGGGCAGGAGCCTTACATACATCATAGCCTCCTTTAGCAAATCATCATATACCGCGGGAAAATCAAATAACAACTCTAAAACATGATTAGCACATTCATTGGCGGGAACAGGTCGGGTGGGGGTGATTGGTTAGTACTAAGATAGGTATATATTTAAACTGATTGGTTGAAGCCCTGAAATGTATACGTGCTGAGCGGCACGGTTTCTGGGAAGGGGTTAACTAGGTGGTCAGGGGAAGATTTCGACACACATCTAACAGGCAGTTCCGGGAATTGTCTTAACTGCCACAGGAATTTCAGGATCTGAGTGCAGCTTGGAAACTTTACAAAACCTGGTCCTTTACATTTTAAATTCAATTTCTTTTATTCTTTCACTGTAACATATAAATAAAAATGATATAATATAGTGGGTTACCAAGAGCACTACATGAGATAAAGGTTGCACACATTTTTATGTCTCTTATATAAAAATTGATTATTCAAATGTTTGTTGAAATCCTTTGTGGTGAGTGTTGGGGATAGTACTCAGTATGAATGCTGGCTGGGAGGAGAACCCAGCATGGTTTTGAGTTGCATTTCTACTATTTCATGAACACAGAGTTTCTGCTTAGATTATCAAGGCTGAGGAGAACGTGCCTCTGGGTACCTCAAGACCTTTCCTTTCTTCTCTGCCCTGCCCTTTCTCTAAGGCTAATGTGTGAAGATGGCATAAAGCAGGTCCCTTGGAACCAGCTTTGTACTGAATTTGCCAGTGGCGAGCACTGGCCATGAACTGAAGGAAGAAGAGTGAAATCAGGCTGTTCTTCCCCAGACCTTTTATGACCAATCCCCCTCATAGTCTTGACTGCACACCAGTGGTCAAAGTCACATCTCCTCAGAGGCAGCAAACCCTTCACTCTGCTCTCCTTCTTTCTCTGGCCTTTTTGAACTTTCAGAACTGAGTAGGTTGTTGCCTCTAGATGTAACAATCCTGAGAACCTGCACAATCCCTGGGCTTTCTTTATATGCTCTCAATAAATACTGCTTCAAATTCCTTAAATTGCCCTTCTTGGTTTACCTTTGTTTTTGTTTTGCTTCCTGAAGAGCAGCTATTTAGAGATTATTGGAGAGAAGATGATAATGCTACAAAGTAGGTCCAGAGAAGTTCAGGTGTTTTTCTATCACTTACAAATAAATATTAACGAAAGGTAGTGAAAGGCCCTGAGGTTGGGTCTCCACAGAGGCCTGAGTAACCTGTGACTCCCCAATTTAAGCTGTGGCAGGAGGATGATGACTTTTGCATTCCTGCCTTGGGTCAGACTCCTGTTATCCGTCCTGCACTACACAATTGCCTCCCTGCTACCCTCTCTGTTGCCCATCTGGTAAAAACCACTATTCTGTTTACATCAAGCAGTGATGTTTCTTATTGGCCTTGGGATAAAATATAATCTCCTGGGTATGACAAATATGGTGTTCTCCTACAGTTGGTCATTACTTAATGCCCGGTCTCACCTTGGGCAGTTTAACAACTTAAAACCCAGTTAGAAATAAATAATACAGAATTCTATAACCATACTATATCTATAAATGAATTCTGTGTGGATTAAACACCTGAATAGAAATCAAATTTTACCTTAGGAAAAAAAAAAATTGTAAATAATCTTTGAGACTTTTAGATAGGAAATGGCTTTAAAAGAAGACACAATGAACCCAATCCATAAGATAAAGATATACAAATTTGAATATTATTATTTAAATCTATTAGAAAAAAGCTATTAAAATGCACATAAGGTCAGTCTCAGTGGTACATGCCTGTAATCCCGGCAACGTGGAAGACTGAGGCAGGAGAATCACAAGAAATACAAGTTCTAGACAAGCCTTAGTAACTTAATGAGCCTCTGTCTCAAAATTAAAAGTATAAAGAACTGGGGGTGTAGCTCAGTTGTAGAGCAGCCCTGGGTTCTCAGTACTGTAGGAGAAAAGAAAGAAAAAAAATATTCAAAGCTGAAAAAAATACTTTAAAACTACAAATGACTAACAAAAGAATAATATCTAAAATAAAAATAATTTCCAATGTATTGATAAGGAAGACATATTAGCCTAATTAAAATAGTTGAAAATGTAACAACCAAAATGTAGAGGAGTAAAAAACTTGAATATCAGGGTTATATATAACATAACTGTTATGTTGCATGCCTATAATCTCAGTGGCTCAGGAGGCTAAGGGAAGAGGGTTACAAATTTGAGGCCAGCCTCAGCAATTTAGCAAGGTCCTAAAAAATTTACTGAGACCCTATCTCAAAATAAAACATTAAAAAAAATAGCTGAGGATGTGTCTCACTGGTTAAGCACAACTGAGTTCAATAACTGGTACCAAACATACAAACAAACAAACAAACAAAAACCCTTGAGTACCAAAAAAACATGAAAAAATCATTCCATATCACTAGTAATAAATTAAATTGCATTCAAATACAATTTGGTTCTAATGCACACCCATCAGATTTGCAGTTATCAAAGTTTGATAATGTCAGTTGTACAGATATGAGAGGTAAGTAAAACCCTTAAATTAGAGCACCTGCTGGAATACAACTTGGTAATACCTAGTAAAATTGAAGAAGTAAAACACTTGGACATAGTTAGCAACATGGCTGAAGTGCTCATTACCTGTGTAGTAACTCAATTCCTCAGGTATGTTCCAGAAGAAAGTCCTGCACATTTACACATGGGCCCCTGGGAAGCATAGATTATATAGAGATTACATAGAGAGAAACATTTTGTTCAGAAATGGGGAGGGAAAAGTGTCAAAAAGAAAATGATTGAACTATGATGTTTTCTTAAAATTGAATACTGAAATGTGACATTTTATTAAAATTGAATAATCAAGTGAAATTGAAGGAGCTAGAACTAAACATCAAAATGGATGAACATGTTTCAGCGAAAAAGTAATTTGTTAAAGAATACATAAAGTACAATGCTACATGTGGATAGTAAAATATGAAAATATAGCTTTATATTTGGAATAAGCACATATGGTGAAAGCATAAAAAATCAACAGCGATATAAACATTGAATTCTGAATATTAGTTACAAGTAACTAGCTGTTGATTTTTTATGCTTTCTTGTAACATAGATTGAGAGGAAGAGCTTCTTACTTGTGCTGGCAATGTGTTCTTTGTTGAGATGGGTGTTCTTAAAATCATTCTTTATATCTTTTATATATGTTGCATGCTATCTTCTAATAAAAATAAGAGATTTTAAAAGATTTTAGTGAGAATTAAATGAACTGTACCTGTCAAAGATTTAGCATAGAAGTCAACACAGTACAGAAATTTGATAAATTTCTGTTCCCTTCTCCTATCTTCCAGGTAGAAAGCACATTTTCAGCATTTTTCCCCTCTCTGAGTAGAGAGTGTGGTGGCAAATGTATAGGCTCTATCTTATGACCTGGATTCCAATTTGTGATGCCAATTATCCGTGATCTGTTATCTAAGGTCAATCCCATAACTTCTTGAAAAAATCTAAATTTTTTATATCTGGACAACAAGGGGAGAAACTGTGTTATGTTGCAAATTTAAATTTATGTTAATATAATCCAGATAAAATTCTTGCATAGAATAAGTTTCATCAATCTGTTTCTTGCTATCAACCAGCTGAAAATATCACTGCTGGCCTACGGTATAGTCAAGATTAAAAGCTACCATTTAGGAATATTTGCTATGTGTCGTGCACTGTCCAAAATTACATTTAAATATATTATATCATTTAAAACTCATAACTTAGGAGTTAGGTCCTACCATTAACCAGAAATGGAGGCCTGGGGTTTTATGGAAATCAGAGATAAAGTGAACAATCTGGATACAAATCATTCTGTTTGACTCCAACACTATTTTAATCAAGTTCTCCTGTCTCCTGATTTTATGTTCTTTCTTGGATGTCGAACTTCTGCCTTAAAAATGTACGTTAAAGGTAGGAAAAAAATAGATGTTGGCTTTTTTATTGATCAATGAAATCATTATCCTGTGAAAGAAGGGAAGCCTTTATTTCTTTCCTTCTTTCTGTGAGTTAATGCTCATTTTCCTTCAAACTAGTACTACTTATAGAAATGACTACCAAAGTAGCCTGTGGCTACTGGAATTTCAGCCATCCAGTTTGTACAGTCATTATTTTTACATAGAGATCTTTGGAATTAAAATGTGATGGAATTCCATTCAACAAGTGCAGGTTCTTTGGAGTGTTAAATTGGTTGCACATGACCTAAGGGGCAATTCTTTGGATTTTGAAAAGGTATGTTTACATTTTTATAAAACACTGCTTTTGGGAATAAGTAGTAAAAAAGAAAAAAAAATGGAAGAAAAAATGAAGGGAATTGCTTAGTGTTGTGTCAATAAATAATCAGCTGAATTATTTTAAACTTTCAAACTGAGATTGTTTCAAGTAGGCTATATTTTTATTCTGTGAAAGGGACACCTTTTGGAAAGAGGGATATGTGACTGCATTCACCCAGAATTGCCACAGTCAGCATTTCCAAAGTCATATTTCATCAGCTTATAGAGGCACTTGAAGCCACTGTCAGAAAGGTAAGCAGAATATCAATATCAATCTCCCCATCGCCCTAAATCTTCATAGGTCCTATATAAAAAAAAAAAAAAAAAACAAAAGCCAAACTCTTCTACATTTGGTGGTTCAGATGTGCTTTGAAATTCTCTAGGTTAGAGTCAAATAATATCATAAATAGTAGTAGGAAACGACTGTATGTATGAATAATCTCTTTTCATTTTCAAGGTACAAAGTCTAGCATTGAATCCATAGCAACTGTGAATTTAGGGCAGGTTCACTAGGTATGTCCAGATTATTTTTAGTCTTTAGCTATGTGTAAGACTTAAAGTCTACTAGGCTTTACTAGAGTAAGTTTTTTTTCCTCTTGGATATTCAAAGATGATTCATGTGACTTTGCATTCTCTTGATTTTTCTTTTTTTAATTTAATCTGAAACACACTGGGTTGTTCTAATCACAACATCCATTTTACAGTTGCCATCATTCCCCAGTGACAATGTCAATACATGCATGCAGTTCTGCCAGCACATAAATCCCTACCACATTCCTGCACCAAGTGCCGGTTTAAACATTTCATGATATGGTACATTGCCATGCATCTCACTTATCTTCTTGTATTTATACTGTCATAGTCTGAATATGTTTTTACTCTACACAACAGATAGAAATCTTTGAGAATGTGTGTTTTAATAATGTTATTATTTTGAACCATTTTAGCTGTACAAAATGGCCTCACTGAATTTATGAATTAAGATTTCAATAGATTGTTGTTTATGTACAATTTATGAGTTCTCTGTTGAACTTTAATTTGAACAAAGCTGACTGCACAAGTCTCATCAATTTTCAAAGTCCCATTACTGGCATTCTTATGAACAACTTGTTGGGGGCTACTCTTGTGTTTTTTTGTGGGGCTTACTAATGAGATATTTATCAGAGAGGCACCACCTGAATCACTTATTCAGCAAACCATCATGTTCCAGACTATTGGCTGAGCAATGAAGATTCAGCAACAAGCAAAGCAAGGTTCCTGCGACTGTAGAACTGCTGTATTTGTGAAGAAAAGACACATGACAAGCAATGACGTTTATTTCCCCCAGCTTCCTTAAATGAAGCATTGCATTCACTGCTTTCCAAACAAATATTGTTTGACAAAAAGGTCAAGATTTGTTATTTTCCTTTAATGATTCGAATATAGAACCTCTTTTCAGTGAACCCAAAAAGAAATGGGGAGAAACTTCCATTTCAGAGGCAGTCAGGAGCATGGGAAAGGACTGGACTGTTACCTATAGTCCCAAACGCACCAAATATCTACAGAGTACGTGGAACATTGCTGTTTACTTGATTGCTGGACTCAATTTAATAAAACTGAGTGATTAACTGGCATTTTCCAAAAAATGTAAAAGTGACTAAAGCACAGTCATGGTCTTCAAAAAGTTTACAACCATGGTAAAAAAGCAGATCTAGAATATTCCTGCTAATTAACTTTCTGTCAATTAGTTCTGAATTAAGTACCTGGTACATGCTCCTGGAGTAACGCAAGTGCTAGAATACAGCCATTAATTTTCTCCATCTAACATTTTGCTATGCTACAGGTGATAAAGGGCCAATAAATATTTTAATAAAGGATAAGTTTACTTTCTTTACTGATCAAAAGCAATGGTGTGGGATACCTGTGCGACATCAGGAGGATTTTATGGGTGATTGGTTGTAACTCTCCAGTGATGTAAATTTTGTTTATTGCTTTGGAATCGAGTATTAAACCCATTAGGAGTGTAGGCTCTAATGTGATTGAAAAGTGACACTTTATAAATCTAACTTTTAAATTGCTATTTCCAGTGTAGTCATTATTTATAAAACACATCACAAGGGTTTTTTAACAGAATCCAAACTTGTGTAATGAAAACATTAAATTATACGAGACAGGTAATAATGTGGAAATAAAGAACACATTTACAGGTTCAGGATGAATTTTCAGATTGGAGGAGAGCTATGGAAATCTCTGGGTCACAAAACTTTGACCTGAGCTTTGAAATATTCAGAAGGGCAATGACACAATTTTTTGAAAGGAGAAGTATATGTAATTATATCAGACGTTAATTTCTCAAATATTTAGAGATTTATGATAGAAGAGAATATGGATCAGTTAAATATTGATGACAGATGGAGTCAAAACATGCTGTCCATCTCAGAAAACAGTAACACTGTATACTGAAACTCACAGTGGAAACATTGGGACCACAATTCCACAAACTCTTCTAATCACCCATCTAAATGAACAGAAATAAATGTCAACTATACTAGGAAAGATGCTATTTACACCTTTGCATTCCTTTATGGAAAAAGAAAATAGAATATTCCCCATCTTTTCTGGCATTTTTTCTGATGGAGATAAAATTCCTCTTTTTTTTTTTTCCATTCATACTTCAAACATGATTTCTCCCAAATCACTGATTGGAAGAGTTTGAACCAATAATGGTGTTTCTGAAATATATTTGGTGGGATGTTTACTTTATCAGTACCCAGTCCCCTCCCATCCTAACCATTAGCATTGTGCTCATCTGGAAAGCTTCACTTTCTAGAGATATCAGTATATGAAAGACACATTTATTATATGATCAGGTTCCATCAAAATGTTCATGGTATGTTCAACTATTTAGAGAATGTGGTTTAAAATGTATGCCATTATATATGTGAAAAATATAACTATCAATTTACTTGCCACTTTTTATACAATGATAATTTTTTTTATTTTAAGCACCTTAAACATCATTTTAATAGTTGTAGATTATTCTCTTTTCACCATATACAATAATTATCTGATCAATAATCTATATCTGGGCATTTAGAGATTATTTCCATTGTTTTTTTTAACCACAAATTTTCCTATAGTGAAACAATGTACTTAGTAAATATACATTTTTATTCTTTCTTGGAGTCATTTTCCCTTTGATATAATAGAAAACTCCAATCTTATGGGTCCAGTAAGAAGAGCAAGTTTAGAATTAAAACTTCACTTTCTCACTTTGTTCAAACTTAACTATATTTATGCTTCCAACAGGAGAATTTATTATGAATTAATGTATTAATTTAAAATAAAATATTCAGCACCCAATGCTTTACACTGCTCTTTTGGGCAGTTGGGTATATCAGTGAAGGAAAACACACAAGAATTCTTGATATCATGGAGGATTTTACAGATACTATTGCCTCACAGAATTTCCTGGTTGGTAAATACTGCGGATGATCTCTATCCACACCCCAGGCCATGTAATACCAGGATATGGTATAAATCCATTGCATTATGGTAGGATGCAAGCCAGGCACTGAGATCTTTAAGTGGCAGTTGACAAAAAATTTGCAAAGGGAAAATAAAAATTTAAAGGTACTGCATAACTCATGTTTAAAAACACTTCATGTCCAGATTATAACTGAACATATTCCCCATCTTCTCTTTGCAGGATAGAATGGTCATATAATATAAATCTAGATTGAAATATGAAGGAAACATTTTAGCTGTAAAAATAAATGCTATTTTTAAATAGTGGATTCTAACTATAACATCAATATTGTTTAATTTGCCTTTTAGATTTTTTTTTACCACAGTTCTATACATGTAAAATAATCTTAACGATTCAATGTTTTGCAAACATCTTCTATAACTTTCACGAGACTACTTTAAATCCTGGCTGACATAAAATTTCTGTCATGGAGGAAACAAATACAATCAGAAGCCTATTGTTTCAGGACTAATGATACATTAATTATAATAGAGAACAAATAAAATCTGTAGGTATTTATTTGGCACCTAAGATGACTGGAAAGATACACAGAAACATTAGTTCCTGCCATCAAAAAAAAAAGTTAGATTAGAAGGATTATAAGATAATGCATAAAATTTAATTAAAGATCTAAACAATAGATAATTATATGACAGTTTCAGAAAGAATTAAAGATATGTCATTAGGAAGTACACTATCATTATAATAAACAGTCTACTCAGGGCACTCTTCAATACCCTTTCCAGTTGCTAAGGAGATAAGTGACTCACAGTCACTTATCAAGGAAGTCCAGAAATGCATCCACTTTCACATATGGGTGGATCCACAGCTTGGTTAGTTTCTCCAAGGAAATGTCTACCTCCACATTTGGGGCCTATTTTCCTATTTTATGTTCACCATCAGGCAGGCCGTTCTCCAACATGGTAGGTGGCTATCGGTGCATACATTCTTCTGCATTTAGGTTAACAATTAACAAAACAAAACAAGAAACTCCTTGCGATTGTCAATTTGGGGTATCAACGTGACTGAATTGAGAGATACCTGGGGAATTAGGAAAGCACACTTTTGGGTATGTGGGGAAGAGTATTTCCAGAGAGGAGAGCCATGCGAGTCCATAAACTGAATGGGGAAGTGTTAAGGTCTGTAAACAAGTCAGGATGGCGCCTGGCATTTTGCCAAAGGGAGTGGTTTGTGAGTAATGTCAGCGAGCCATTAAGTGTGGAGATTCCTTATTGGTTGACTGCTGTATCTAGTTTATGTTAATTAAGAATAGCTGTGTGTAATGTATATATACCCCTCCTGTCCTACAATAAACGGCTCCCACTCCTGCTGTATCAATGTACACAAGTTGTTCGTCACCCCCCCCCCCCCCGCCCCCCGGTTATTTTGCTGCGGCTGGACTGCAGCAGGGAAGAGCCACCCTGAATGTGTGTGGACACTCTTCAATAATCTGGGGACCTAGATGGAAGAGAAATCAGAAGAGGAAAACTTGCAGTCTCTCTGCTTCCTGTTTTGCCATGTGATGACTTGCTCACGCACACACGCTCCTGTCATTTCTGTCCACTGTGATGTGATGTAGTCAAGGGGCCCTCACCAGAACTTAGCCAATACCATATATTGCTCTTGGATCACCCAAAGTATGAACGAAATAACCCTCTTTTTTTTCTAAATAGTCTGTCTCAGGTATTTTGTTATAGTGTTGAAAAACTGATAATACAGATCTCTTTTCTAGTTCCAGCAAAAATTCTACAGTTTCATTTTCTGACCCATCTTTACTGATATAGTTAACTTGAAAACAATCAATAGGATTCCAGTTTTTCAGGCTTATATCAAAGGCCAAACTTTATAGCTAGAGGATTATTCACCCTCATATGAACCACAGTGAAATGTAAAAAAAAAAAAAAAAAGGTAGTTCTCTATGATACAAAAAAGAAGAATGCATATTTAAGTTCTGATAGCAGAACCTTGTATTTTTTAATTTGATCTTTACAATTACTCTCTTTTAGTAACTATCTTCTCCATTCAGAGATATAGAAACAGAAGGTCAAAACCAGTAAGTAATTTCACAAAGCCATAATGTCAGTAGGTGGTGAATGTGACACTCACATTTTGTCTGACACCATGGTACAGTTTTAAATGATGTAGACACTGCTCCCATTATACTTTTTACATCAGTAACTGATGAACAGAGGTGCAAAATAATGTTCCAAATCTCTTATTTAGCATCAATTTTTCTGCAAGGGTTGAGGTCAGAAGATGTTTCCTGTATAGTCTTTGGTTTTGCTAATTTTATCCTGCATTAGGGCTTTGTGGATTCTATTTAGAATTTTGATATCTTGCAATGAAACCCAAAGCAGTCATGTTGCAGTATTAAGCAGCTTATCATCTTCTTGATTTTGTTTGGAAAGTGTAAATATCCTGCAAATATCCTGAGCACAGAGATTGTGCTTCATTTGATGCTACATCCCTAGTGCCTAGTATGGTGCCTCCCATAGGGAAGGCATTTGCAAATATGCTTGGAGGAAAAAGAAATCCTGGTCTCATGAAAGTATACTTTGGCCCGTGTATGCCACATGGATAGGCATGCATGAGGATAAGTCTCAGATCTGTGTTTTATTTGATATGAGAATTTGGAATGTTGTATGTAGAGTCAAAGCTGAGATTCTGGCACCTAGGAACTAGACCATAAATGGCATATCTTGTTAGCATAAGTTATTCTATGGTCCATGGAATAGTTCTAGAAAAATAAATTACTTAGATATACTTTTGAAAATACTTCAATAGAGTTAGTTACTTATGCCACAAGCACAGAAGCCTGAACATACACTCAGCACTTGATTGTTTGTGCATCTTACATGGAAGTCAGTCAAAGTCTCCACAATTCAGTCAATCTCTTTCTATAACAAAAAAATGTTTGAAGAGGCCAAAATGCTGAATTGTTTTTTTTGGGGGGGAATGAATATCATCTTCCAGTTCTCCTACCAAAAATATTATTTGACTTTTGTATTTTAAAATTCATTACCTCATATAGACCACTCATGCAGTACTCATTGTTACTTTATGTAAAGCTGCTTTTAACTCACAAATCATCTTTCACCATCACTCTCACTTCCTTATTCTCAAAGTACTTCTGTATTAATAATGGGTTTATGCAAAATTACTTGAAATATTGATGAAATATTGTGGTAAACTATTTATCAAAATTTTATTCAATTGTTATATTGGTTGGGATATTTTCAATGGCAAGTGACAGAAACCTAATTGAAAGTGGCTTAAGTAAAAGTGAGAAGGAAAGGAGTGAGGGAGAAAGAGAGAAATTTTATTGGCTTAAGGAGTTTAGAAGTTCAAGGATAGATAGTATTAAGCCAAGCTAAATCAAGGTATAAAATCAATGCTCTCTCTCAGTCTCACTCTTTTTCTTTCATTCTTATTGACTCATTCTGAGATATTCTTTCCCTGTAAGACTATAAAGTGAATAGCATCTTCTCTGGGTTTGTATTCTACCCATCTTAACCCCAGTCGGAGGGGAGCTTCCTTTAAAGTTTTAGAAGAAGTGCTCAGGCTGCTGGACATTGGCCTGCTGTGATTGCACACCCTTCCTAAAGTGGTCACGGGGACTGTGTCTCTATCATGTTTTGATAGGCTACATCATTTTCCTCTTGTGACAACTGGAGACAGAGTGAGCCTCAACTGAACCCCATGGATCCAGATTGGAGAAGCAGTGGCCTCACATTGGTAATGGGGAGGCTGTTAACTTAGGAAAACTGGATAGAAGTTGGATTGCCAAAAATACAAAATATATAAAGGAGTAGAGATATTACCATGCATTTTATCTGATCATACTAGAATAAAATTGGAAATCAACGATAAAATAAGGAAGAAAAATTCCTACATTACTTGGAGAATGAACAATATGCTATTGAATGAACAATGGGTTACAGAAGACATCAAGGAGGAAATTAAAAAATTCTTAGAGATAAATGAAAACACAGACACAACATATCAAAATCTATGGAACACTATGAAAGCAGTACTAAGAGGAAAATTCATTGCATGGAGTTCATTCCTCAAAAAAAGAAAAAGCCAACAAATAAATTATCTCACACTACATCTCAAAGCTCTAGAAAAAGAAGAGCAAATCAGCAGCAAATGCAGTAGAAGGCAAAAATAATTAAAATCAGAGCTGAAATCAATGAAATAGAAATAAAAGAAACAAAAATACAAAATAATGATTTTACATATTCTTAGATATTTCTACTTACATATTTTTAAATTTTAAAATATAGATAATAGATGCATTTCTTAACAACAACTGTAGTGTCGAGAAAGGGCTGGGAATCAAAGTGGCTTCTAATACAGAGGGTGGCATGAATAACTGAATAACCTTATTGAACAGGGCTACACAGAAGAAAGTCAAACCATTGCACTTAAACTGTTATTGGTGCATAAGGAAGATCTATATCAATTCCCATATGCAATTTCCATTGCATATAAAGAAAAAATTGAAGTAGTATTTTGGTATGATAATGTAAAGATTAGAAATCACAATATTTTCTAATATAATCTAAAACTAGAAACTTATAATACCTTTATTACTTATCAAAATTATAAAAAAGCACCTGTTTTGTATGTGTGCATAGTGTTTGTGTGTGTGTGTGCACTCTTATATTTCATTTACTCTAGAACCCAGTAAAATAAAAACTAAAAGCTAAAATCTTATATTCAGAAACTAAATTCAAACATGGTAAAAAAATTGACAGAGAAAACTCAGTTATATTCTTATGACTTATGACAAATGCTAAGATAATAAGTATATGACAATTTACTACAGATAATCAATCATCTCTTCTGAGTCTTTTGAAATGGGGTCATTTTGGTGACACTTCCCACTGAGATTAATATGCCCTCTTCCTGTGCTAAGGTTGACCAAACTCCCAGCACACCACACTGCTCTACAACAAATGACAGGGGTCACAAGCCGAAGACATTAAAATAGAGTTATTTAACGTATAACATAGAAGAGGCTAGAAATGACAAATGACAGGAAGATTTTTAGAACCTATTCACCTAAACAGACTGTAACTTGAGATAGATTTTCTTCTTTTTCACTGAGAGGCAAGAGGTTTTGAAGCTATTGTCAGTCCAAAGACTACCTGGGGAACTCAGCCCTGGTCCAAAACTGTGCTGTGTGGCATGAACACACCAGCAGTGGGGGAGTCTTAAGATCATAGGGCATGGATATTAATAAATAATAAAATATAGTTAGATCAAGGCTGCTCACAGAGCTCAAGTCTGATTTAACCAGGTCGAAGAGGAATGTATTTTTAGTTTCACAGATAATTCACATATTTCTTAACAACAGCTGTACTATGGAGAAAGGACTGTGAATCAAAGTGGCTCCTAATACAGAGAGAGACATGAATAAACTAACTGACCAGGGTTTCACAGAAGAAAGTTAAACCATCATGGTTAAACTGTTATTGGTGAACAAGGAAGGTCTGTACCAGTTTCCATATGCTAGAAAAGTGAAAAGCTTTCTCCCTTCCTCCAAACCTCCAAAATTAATACCTAAACTTGGCTTTTCCTAATTTGAATCTCAGGCAAGAAATGTGCATGTTATGATCATAATCTTCAGAACTGCATCATAGCTTTGTCCTTTCAAACTTTAAAATAAAAATGTTGTGGAATTGTGCCATTATTTTAAAACCTCTTAATGAAGCAGAAATTAATGTCATAATAAATAGAAACAGAATCCTTTATATGCAGGGACCAGATAAAATCACAGGAGCTCTGAATAAGGAGTTGTTTGAATTAGGGTCAGAAGACATGGACTTGGATATGTGAGGCTGTAGCTCTTGACAGCTAAGTCAACTGGGGATGGTCTCCTGTCTTTCTTAGCATCTTTATTTCTCTCGAACATGTGATAATTTCAATGGACCTACTGTAAAGGAATCTTGTGGAAAACAAATGAGGTAATGTATGTGACAACATTGAAAACATGTCTACTTCAGAATTACAGAGTTATTTTTATTAGAAATTGCCTTAGTAATCTGTCCATATTCAGTGAATGGGGTATACAAATATCAGCTTACTGATAAAAGTATCTTCTTATGAGTAGGATAAAATAAGTCCAAAAATGAACTAGAATATTGGGTGTTTCCAGTGAATTCCTGGAAGACTTGATCTTGATCACAGAGGAAACAAATTATCTCCTACATCTGATGGAAGCAAATAAGTGATAAAGAGATGGGCCAACTAGGTAAAAGGAGAAGATTCTGAAGACTTTCATGATACAAAACAAAAATCCATAAGTTAAGGAGATTGTTTGGAACATACGAATAGATACAAATAGATACTTGAAAAATGCTTCTAAATGGTTAGCATTTTAAGTTTTCTTTCAGAGGTTCAGGTTTTTTCAGAGAGGTTTCTATTCAATGTTTCTAAATGAAGAGGCAGTTACTTATAGTAATGGGTCATGTGTTTCTTCAAATCTTGAAGAAACTGTGTGTGTGTGTGTGTGTGTGTGTGTAGATAGATATGTAAGAAGATAGCTAGATTGAAGTGAGTTGATGTTGTAAACAGTAATGTGCTTGAAAATTCTAAATAAATATTCCAGGGTATATGCATGCAAAGATTAATCATAACTTATTCAATTGCAAATGACAAACGCCCAACTCCAACTTATTTATGTGAAAAGAAGAGAGAAAATGGCCACGGCTGTAATAGACATTATGAGGAAAACCAAGATGACAGTACTGGCTTTAGGTAAGGGAGGACATGGAGGTACAAATGACACTGCCCATCTCCATTCTATTCTTTTCTTTACTTCCACCTAGGTTACTCTGTTTTTTAGATCTCTTTTTCACAACTGCATCAATCTTATAATCTGCTCCAGATTCTATTCTTATATATCATAATCCTTTTTATAATTCCCAGCCTCCTTAGTGGCTGCACCTGTTCTTTAAAAAGGAACACTGGTCAGGCCAGCCTGGAGAATTTTTGCTTTTTGTGAATTGTTTCATATTGGGGGCTATGATTGACCAGTCTTGATTAAATGCCCATCTTTGTGACTTGAAGGAGGGACTAGAATTTATAGCCTGATCAATAGCACATGGAAAGGAGGTGCTATCATTCTTTAAAGAAAAGCCAAGTTTTTTTTTTTTTTTTAAATTGTTCTTTTTAGATATACATGACAGTAGAGTGTATTTTAACATACATATATGGAGTATAACTTATTCTAATTAGGATTTCATTCTTTTGGTTGACATGACTTGGAGTTACACTGGTCATGTATTTCTGTATGAAAATAGGAAAGTTATGTCCTATTCATTTTACTGTCTTTCCTATTCCAATCTCTTCTCCCTGCCTTTTATTCCCTTTTGTCTAATCCAATGAGCCTTTTATTCTAAGTGTTTTTTAATAGCAAGAGTACTTAATGTCCACTATAAGTGTGTTAATTAGTTTACAGCATATATTTTTATTGGCAGATGTATGGAGAGAGACCACAGCATCCCCTCATTGATGATATTGGCAAATTTTCATTCCTTACTCAGGTTGGTCACTCTTGAATTGTAGTATTCTGGTTTGAATGTCAGAATTGACTGCCAGCAACTCATGCACTGGTAATATGGAAACCTCTACTGGGACTCTAATATGTCAAATCTAGAATAAGCATGTGATTTTGAAGTTTGTGAAATTAACAAATCCCTTTCACCAAGAATGGGATTCACGATGATAACTAAAGTATTGACTCCCTTTTCACTGTGTAGAGAGCTCTGACTCTTCCCTTAATAGCAGGATTTCATGCACCAAAAATGTACAGTGGCTCAACCCATGATGTACAAAGACCTTGGTGAAAGACCAGCATAGAAAGACTATCTGAAGTAGCCACTTAGATAGACTTTTAATTAAAAATATTCACTTTTAATAAGCAAACATTTATTGAGAAGAGTCCAATGTAGATGGATATTATAAATATCCATTATAAAAACATACTGCCAGAAAAGACATGCAAATGGCCAATGGGCAAATGCAGTAATACTGAACATGAATGGTTACCAAGGAAATGCAAATTAAAACCACAATGAGATATCATCTCACATCTTGTTAGAATGGCTCTTATCAAAAAAACCAAAAGATATCAAAAGTTGGTGGGAATGTAAAGAAAAGGGAACATTTGTACACTGTTGATGAAATGTAGATTGCTATAGTCACCTTGTAAAATAATATAGATTCCTTAAAAAAATAACAATGGGATTATCAAATGATCCAGAAATCCTGATACTGGGTGTATAACCAAAGAAATTATATTAGAACATCAAAAAAAAAAAAAAAAAGAATCCACACTCCATTGATCCCTGCAGCATTATTCACAATAGCCAAGACAGGGAATCAATGTAAATGTCTATTACTGGTAGAAGGATAAAGACAAAATAGTTTATGTACACACAGTAGAATACCATTCAATTTTAAAATTTATTTTCAAAAACATAGAGGAAACTGGAAGACATTATATTAAGCAAAATAAGCCAGGGGCAGAAAGACCAATACTGCATGATCTCACTTGTATGTGAAATCCAAAGATTTGAACTCACAGAAGCAGAGAGAAGGGGCTGGGGTTTGGAGGTTCATTTTGGATCTGTTAGTCAAAGAACACAAGGTCTGAGTTAGGAGGAATGAGTTCAAGAGACTTACTATACAACAAGGTGATTGCAATTTAAAACAATGAAAATCAGAGTAGAATTTAAGTGTTCTCACATGACAAAGAGGCATATGAAATCATGCATATGCAAATAAGTTTGTTTTAGCCATTCCATAATGCTTGTTAGAACATAATTTTATGTACTAAGTACACACATTTTTGTTAATTAAAATAAAATTTAAAAGAATTACTGAAATACACAAATAATAGTTGATTCCAGACAACTTTAACCAAAGTGTCAACTTATTAGAACTACATAGTATCACTAAAAAATGAGGAATATGGAGAAAGACACCTTGATTAATGAAACCTTCCAGACCACATTGAAGGAGACATAATTTCTCCAAATAGTATTAGAGTATGTTATGGTTTGGATGTGAAGTGTCCCCCTAAACCATGTGTGTGAGACAATGCAAGAAGGATTAGAGGAGAAATGATTGGGTTAGGAAAATCTTAACTCAGGGAAGGAATACCCTGATGGATTAACTGAAACGTAACTGAAAGAGGGTAGAGCTGGCTGGAGGAGGTGGGTCATTGAGGTGTGGCTATGGGGTATATATTTGATATCTGGCGAGTGGAGTCTCTCTGCTTTCGGATCATCATGTGAGCTGCTTCCCTCTACCACACTCTTCCTCCATGGTGTTCTGCCTCACCTCAAGCCATGAGGAATGGAGCCAGTCTGCAATGGACTGAAACCTTTGAAACTATGAGCCCCCAAATAAATGTGTCCTCCAATAAAATCATCTTTGTCACATCTTTTAAGCACAGCAAAGAAAAAGCTGACTAAAACAGTTATGTCCGTAGAAAAAGGGTTCCTAAAGCTGGGGAAACAAAGCACAACCAATTTTCTCTTGGGAATTTAAAATTCCATTGGACTTGCTCACATACTTTTATCAGATATGGGTTGCTTAAGGTCAGTAACTAGGTTTCATAAAGGAGATGCTGAAAGCTAGGTGTTTTGACAGCCAGAGTAAATTGATATAGGAAAGACTCTCTAGGATTCACATCTATAAAAACTATTGATTTTCACAAATCTGCTCTGATGCATGTAGGAAAATGAATTGGGGCTTTCAGGAGAATGCAAGAGAATTTTTGTTAACTTTTTAAAACTCCATTGTCTCTGTAAAAGATGAGGTCTTATTGTCTTTGGTCTTTGTTCCCAGTCAATCCAAGAAAAGCCAAAAAGCTTCTGAGCTGAATTGTTTTGTGCATAAACTTTACTTGTTCGTTTCTGATGTCTTGACTTTTAAAATAAGTTATTGAATGGAACTAAGCAAATACACAGTTGATTCTTGGGGGCTTACAGAGTTTGGTAGACGTTTATTTAACTTTTTGGCAGTTATGAGTAATAAATAAAGGAGCATCTTGAAGTTAAGTGTGTATAAAACTTGCCTTGGTTTTTCTTACACAAAATCCCTAGGAACTAGGAATTGAAATGTAATTCTCAACATGAATTCTTTTTTTTTTTTCTTTTATCACTGAGCACCTTCATTTACACTTTTATTCTAGGAATGTTCTGGAGTGTTGGGCAGCTACTTTGATTTATTTTAGTTTTTATTTCACAGTGGAAGGAAAAAATGAGCTATTAAGCTCTTGGTTTTGGACAAAAGATCTCTTAAAACACTGTGAATGAAATACCTTTTCAAAAAAGACTTGAGAAAGCAAGTTTAGCAGGTTAGATTTCAGTTGTATTGTAGTTTGGATAACACACTTTTAAGATATTGTGAGACCATAGATTTTTTAAGAAAGGGGTAAGGAGAAAAGTTATTCTTTTCTTCTTTTCCACTATGTCTAAATCAAGAAACCACATGAATAGGTATCAGGCACTGCTCCAATGGCCTGGTGTGCATTACCTCATCTAATATCCACCAATTCATTTTAAAATGAGACTTTCTTAATGCCAGGTCCTGGTCTAGAGCCTATTGAAACTACAAACATATAATAAGAAAAAAGAAAAATATTTCTGTCATCAGGGCACATACAGATTAGAAATCATATGGAACCACAGATAACAAATTAGACAAGGAAATAAAATAACAGTGTTAAATATTGATAAGAGTTGCGAAAAATCAAGCAGGAGGTGGAATGGGAATTGCTGTGGGTGGGAGATTAAAACTTGAGAAGTGTAATCTAGGAAGGGTTCTCAGAGAAAGTTTTTATTGCACAAAAACATTTTAAAAAGGGAGAGTGACCAAATGTGAATAATTTAGGGGAGAGTGTTCAAGCCAGAGGAAATGAAAAATACATGGACCCTGTAGTGACTGCAGGTAAAGGGTTTGGGGATTCCCAGAAAGCCAGCATTCCTGGAATGGATGAGTGAGTAGAAGAATAATGAGGGATGAAGCCAGGGAGGTAAGGTGGAGTCAAGGGGGAAAATTATGTTGGCCTCTGTAGGTCAGGATAAGGTGTTTTAGTTTTTGCTGTGAGTAAGATGTATTTCTACTGGAGGATTTCATGAAAGGATTGACATAATCCAATTTATGCTTTATCAGAATTCTGGCTGTTCTGGAGAATACACAGCTAGGTGCTTCATTCCAAACCATCAGGAAGGAGGTATGTTAAACAGTCTTTTATCATTGTGACCAAAATAGCCGACAAGAATAGTTTAGAGGAGAAAAAGCTTATTTGGGCTCACTGTTTCAGAGGTTCAATCCATGGTCAACATCATGGTGGGAGGGAATGGTAGACAAAAGCTGTTCAGCTCATGGCAGCCAGGAAACAGAGAAAGAGAACAAGGAGTCAAGGGCAAAATATAATCTTAAGGGTGTGGCTCCAGTAACTTAATTCCTCCAGCCACACCCCATACTCACAGTTAGAACCCAATACAATAGTCCTTTCAAATTAATCCAGCCAATGGAGTAATCCACTTATTAGTTTACAGCTCTCATAAACTAATCACTTTACTTCTGAACATGCCTGCATTGTAAAATTCCATATCAAACCATATCATAATTATAGTGATGAAAGTGGCTGAATTCAGAATATATTTTGCAGATAGATTAGACAGGATTGACAAAGGGACTAAAAAAAAAGTAAGCACATCAACATCTCCCCTTCTTTCTCAGAATGGGAATTCTTGCCCCACAATGTCTCTATTATATGTTAATCAGTCTATTATTTAAATGTATGTTATCTATCTCTCCACATCTCTCTTTCTGACTGTTCCTCTGTATCTATTAACTATTGAGTCATCTCTTCTGTGGATATAGACAGGGGCTGGTTTCAAGGAAGGAAAAATATTATTATTGGTATCTAGGCATAAATAAGCAATATTTGAAGAAACATTCAAAATGAGAGTCAAAACACAAAGAAAACAACATAGCATCAAAGATAGCTAGAAATAAAAATGAACTAAATTAAAATATTTAGGAAGGACTTTGTTAAGAAAGAGAAAGAAGGAAAATAGGCAAAATCATGCCTTGCTTTTGAGAATTATGGAAATAAATATGATATGAACTAGTAGAGTTTGGTGGTTAAAAAGTCCATCAAAACTGCCTCCAGGATAATGCCATTATAACAAGAAAACTAACACAAACAAATTAAATAATAATTACAGCAGGAGCCATATGCTGGGCAAGGTCTAGAGAAGGGTTTTGGAGGTGTTAGGACTTTATATAGTTAATTGATGTATAAAGACTACAATTTATGTATAAAGTAGTTATTATCCTTCCATGCTCAAAACAGTTTGCAAGTTCTGCAACTTTCTACCTTGTTCTGATGGATAAGAATGAAACCAAGGTAAGTAGACCAACATGAATTTATGTGGCCACCTATTTTACCCACTTTACTCCTGGCACTATTGCTGGGAAGGAATTACAGGCTGAGAAATTTACAAACTTCATTGTCCAGGTGATTTGTGTAAATTCTGTTGGAATGGGGTAGCCAGGAAACCCATCCTTAACACTGTGCTTCCTGAGGTTTCCATCATAAAAGCAAAGGACTAGAATAGGGAGGCAACAGTGTCCATGAGGTAACACAGTTCAATTATGACTGCATGGACCAAATTGAAACATATCATCAGAGAACCAAAAGGAATTCTTGCCCCTCAATCAATTAGCAAATCTATTAAGGAAGTATAGTGTATTTAGTTTAATATCTATTCAAATTAAACAAGGTTAAAATTGTTTTTCTGATAGACAAGAAATGAATATACATTGCATACTTAACATATCCTCCAATGAGCCAGAAAATTTACATGACCGTGAAGATCAAGCAGGTGATGACTTCTTTAGTCAGCTTTTTCATTGCTGTGACTAAAAGAGCTGACAAGAGCAATTAGAGGAGGAAAAGTTTATTTGGGGGCTCACCATTTCAGAGGTCTCAGTCCACAGAAGGCTGGCTCCATTTCTTGGGACTAGAGATGATGCAGAATATCATGGTGGGAGAGTGTGCTGGTCGGAAACAGCTAGAGACATGGCACCAGGAGAGAGAGAGAGAGAGAGAGAGAGAGAGAGAGAGAGAGAGAGAGAGAGAGAACTCTGCTAAAAAGGAGAAAATATAAACCCCAGGGTCCTACCTCTTCCAACCACACCCTACCTGCCTACAATTACCACCAAGTTAATCCCTATCAGGGAATTAATGCACTTATTAGGTAAAGACTCTCATAACCCAATCATTTCATCTCCAAACTTTTTTGCATTGTCTCATGAATGAGCTTTTGGGGGATACCTCATATCTAAATCATAACAATGATTATTAATAGGGGGTGGTGGGAACTGGAGAAGCATGTCTAGTGATAAAAGTGGTGACAATGAGTTTCAGAAAATTGTAGGAGGTGACTTAGAGACGTTGGATGTTCTGATTTTTTCCTGTTTTCAACGTGAGATGATCAAAACAAAATCTTTATTAGAACAACCAAAACACATCTGTGAGCTACCAATATGTCTACCATTTGTCTAAACTTTTCAAACTAACGAAAGTAATATATTGTGAAGATTAGGAAACCAAACTTTTTGCATAAACTTGTTCAAATTCCCCCTCCACATATTAACTGAGTAATCCTTGAAAATTACTAGACTTCTTTGAGGCTCAATTACCTCAATTGTGGGAAAAAAAATAATACCTATCTCTTGAAATTGTGAAAGCTGACATAATATACTAATAGTTCATGAATAGTTATGGTGATGATAGTGATGATAATTAACAGAAGTAACTACAACATTCTTTATACCCCGGATTTCTATAGTCCTGTGCATGTCAACCCCATTAGCTAGATGTTTCAGTCTTTAAAAAATACTACTTAGGGGCTGGGGGTGTAGCTCAAGCGGTAGCACGCTCGCCTGGCATGCGTGTGGCCCGGGTTCAATCCTCAGCACCACATACAAACAAAGATGTTGTGTCCGCCAAAAACTAAAAAATAAATAAAAATTCTCTCTCTCTCTCTCTCTCTCTCTCTCTCTCTTTAAAAAAAAACTACTTAATTTATACTACTTGAAAGACATTCTATCAAGTCTTTTTATGCATAATTAAATTCTCATATCTTTATAAGTAAGATTCTATATTATAATACCATCTTACATGTGTAAACCAAGATAAAACAAAATCAAGGCAAGACAATTTATGCAATTCACAAGATAAATGGAGGAAGCAGAATTCAAACCATATGTATCTGATTCCAAATCAGTGTTCCTAAACACAGCTTTATTTATAAAGTGTTTGCATCTATTGGTCTATTAAGGATAAAGAAGGCAGGATGCAAATTAGACTGTTTACAAAGACAGGAAGAGGCTGGGATGTAGAGTGCTTGTCTGAAGTGAGCAAGGTCCTGGGTTCAAACCTCAGCATTGCCATTAAAAAAAAAAAAAGTTGTTGAGAATATGAACTAGAAAATGGCAGAGAGCAGCTACTCTAGTTAAGGAACTTTTGAAATTGTTATAAATACTTCTGGCAAGCATTATGCTGCTGTGGTCACAATACCAGTTGTTTTCAGTATTCAACTAAAAGCTCAAACTTTCTTTTGAGGGAAATACATTTTTAAGTCCTTGTTGAAACTTTGACTCTGTCATAAAACTCATGAGAATATTTTTATTTATCTATAAAATCTATAACCAGCTTCTCTAGCAGATATATTCAGCAAACAAAGAAATACCTACTAAAATCACAGGTCGGGACATTCTTGTGGCAGTGAAGAATAGCAAAGCAACTGAAGAAGAAACAGTCAGATGGAATACACTGCAACATGGTGCATGCTGGATTTGGTGGCGTGTAGTGTACTGGTGTGTGGACACTGGAGAACTAAACTCATGAGTTCCTCGAAGAAGCTGGTAGGATTGGGCTCAGCTCTGGGTGGAATTCAGAACAGTGAGCATACCCTAGGGACCGTGACAGTCACTGAGAAGAGGTTTTGATGGATGTCTGGGTCTCAGGTGTGAGGCACTCAGGGGTACCCAGGAGCCTCAGAAACAGAATTGGGCCAGAAATAAAGTTGCAGGCACTCCGTGGGCATTCCTGAGAAGAATGCTAATTAGGAGTGGAAAAAGAACTGGAACTTGGAAAGCTGAAGGGAGAGGTTAAGAAAAATATTTGCACTCATTTCCTCTGACTACTGGAGATGGAGAACACAGCACACGGTATTTTCCTGTAAAAAAAACAAACTCCTGTTCCAAGAGCAAGCATCACATTTAGGAAACTTAAGGAGAACCAAAAGGAATTCTTGTCCCTATTTTCTCCTTGAATGGACTATGACACCTAAACCTCTTACTATTACCTTTGTCAATGTCAACTAATATTTAGCAGGAAGCCTTATTGTGAAAAATGCTGTTCCAAGGGCAATGCATTCTTTACTTCAAAAACTTACAGATGCCCCATGAAGTACTCATAATTACCTGAAGGTTAGGTGAGAAAATGGAGGGTCAGACATAATATAATTTGCCTAAGGCACTCAGCCATCAAGTAGCAGATCTCACAGTCAAATCCAGAGCAGTGTGACCTCAAAATTTTCATCATTTCTTCTGCTTTTTGCTGTACTTAATACCTTTCTTAAGACCAGGAAATGATTCTTTCAAAACTGTTTCATTACCAGAGACAGCATGTAGGAATTTGTTGTAGAAAGAACACTTGACTTGTTGGAGGTGGGGGAGTTTTCTCCTTTTCTTAGGTGTGGGATGTTGAGTTTCAATTACTCCTCTATAAAAGGAGAAATGCAAATAACAACTTATCCCTGCTCCTACTTCTGTATCTCCAGGTATCTTCTATAGTATGTAAGAGTAAATAGGAGACACCATATCAAGGAGTGAAAACAAAAAGCTACATTAATAAAACATTCTCTTTTCTTACTTGATACTAAAGATGCCAGGGAGCATTCTAGGCATGAAAGCATCATCTCTTTTTGATCCCACAAATTTCCTGTGCAGCAATCAATTTAACCCATGTTAAATATAGGTAATATTTTATATTACCAGTAATTACCTTTCCCCAGAGTCCCAGTGGATAAAGCTGGGGCTTAGGTCTTGGTCTTTCTGATTCCAAGTTTCATCATTTTCAATACCAAGTGATAACTTTTAATGATTACATTTAGAAAGAATCAGTTATGAACTTTTTAATCAATTGTTTTATTCTGGCAAAAGTACAACATATGTGCTGATGAGAGTTCTCAATAAAAGAAAAAAAAAAGCTCATTGTTTTCAGAGCTTCAACCACAAATCCAAATAAACAGCAAACTTATGCAGGTAATGGTGCACAGCTTTTTCATCACTGATTTGTAATTATCTGGATTTTGTTGATTTCACTGAGTGTGGGTATTGGGAGACAAAATGATGGCCAGTCACTGGGGAATCAATAGTTTCACAGCTGGGTTAATAAATTACTCTAAAATTAGTTCATAAGCAACCAGAGTACAGTTAGTTTGACTGGTAAAGCAACAGCCACTTGATTATGGCCTCCTCTGTGAGGCAAAATAAATGGAGAGTCAGGTCATAGATTCAGATTTGGAGACTCTTCCTATCATCTGGTTGGACTAAGTACTTATTACCAATTATTCTTAAATTGTCACTCACCTTAATCTTTCTACAGTCTCAAATTACCCTCCAATGCTATTTGCTAAATCTGGTGGCAGAGAATATATTAACTTGTGAGGCAGATCATTCCATTTCTGGATAGATGACTCTGATGAATGTGGAGTTTTCTTCAAACTGAACAGAACACCATTTCTTTCTTTCTTCCTCTCCTGGGAACCATGAAGATTCCTTATTCACCTCTCTCTTCTTCAGAAATGAGTTGCAGATTTTAGTGATTTTTAAAATTATCTTTGAAATTGTGAATATGCTGTATGGTAATTTCTTAGATTACCATAGCCTCCTAATTTTCCTTTTAGAGCTAAAACTTGCCCAAAAGTAAATTAAGAAAACATTACTATATTTATGTGTTTATTTCCAGCCAGGCATTTCCAAGCACTTCACAGGAATTTTTAAAATATAATCTTTGCAGCAACTTTGTGACTTACCAATATTTTTTACTTTCTGCAAGCAAATAAACTAAGACCTAGGAAGAATAAGCAGCTCAAGTCAGAAAGCAAACAATTGGATGATATCCTAGTCCAAGTCCATAGAATCCATCACATGAACTTACTCTGCTCTGTTCTTCTCCCTTTGAAAGGAAGGAATGGCAGTCTGCATTATTGATTGCAAGTATCCCATTGGTTAATAAAGTTAATGTGTAACTAGAAAAAATGTTTATTTAATCGAATTGGACTATGTTTTCAAAAATAACTATTTGAATCCTGTCTTTTATCAAAAATGCTAAAATCAGCAGATTCAATTTAACCCTTCTGTATGTAAAGGTTTACTTTATAGATATTTTATTACTTCTTTAATCTTCCTTTGATTTAATTGTTTTCTATGGGATCTTTTGGAACAAGTGGGAATATTTGGAATGCACATTTATTTTGGAATATTTGGAATATTTTACAAACCCCAGATCATATAAGGTTTTAGCTTCTTTTCACAAATCACCTTTATATACTTGTACTTGTTTATATTCTTTTCCAAAGTGGACCTTGTTGCAGTCATGATCTACAAAAAGAAACAAACTTACTCGCAAGTTTCTCTAAAAGAATTTTACACCTTGGTATTGTTCAGCTAGAATCAGTACTCTTTCACCAAAATCCTTCATATAGCAGTGAAAACAATACCACCAAATGTAACTTTATTAAAATATCAAACAAAAATTCCTAGTCTCAAGGCAGTGCAAGTTAAAAATTTTGTTAAGGAATAAATTTTATATAGAATAAGTATCATGAGAGTTCTGATTGTGGTTTCTACTTTTTGAAGTAGAAAAAAATTTAACCATGTGATTTCCCTAACCAAGCTGCTTGGCATATAATGTTAGGTAGAATAATTTATAATAACCATAATCTGACATTTTGTGTATATATATATAATACACTTTAGATTCAAGGATGTATAATTTCCTTTGTTCCAATACTAATGATTATTATCAGAAATCATCATGGTGTTTTTTTTTTTGAATCAAAGCAGTTAACACTCAATAAATTTTGCTTTCTCCTTTATCAAATGTTTAATCAATACATGTGACGTGACTGTCAGTCTTCCAGGTGTTGAAGACATCAGCAAGGAATAACTTTGTCCTTGAGGAGTCTGCAGATTAGTGGAGAGAGGTACAGGGAAAGTAGACTGAGGCCATTATGGTTTGGATGTGAGATGTCCCCCAAAAGCTCACAAGTGAGACAATGAAAGAATGTTCAGAGAAGAAATGATTGGGTTATAGCATCAATCTATTCAGTGGATTAAACTTTAATGGGATTAACTGGGCTGTAATTGGAGGCAGGTGGGGTGTGGCTGGAGGAGGTGGGGGCACTGGAGGTGTGGCTATGGGGTATATATTTTGTATTTCACAAGTGGAGACTCTCTTTCTGCTCTCTGATCATCATGTGAGCTGTTTCTCTCTGCCACACTCTTCCGCCATGATGTTCTGCTTCACCTGGAGCCCAAGGAATGGAGCCGACCTTCTATAAACTAAGACCTCTGAAACCGTGAGCCCTCAAATAAACTTTTCCTCCACTACAGTTGTACTGGTTGGGTCATTTAGTCACAGTGTGAAAAAGCTGAGTAAAACAGGGGCCAAATCACGGAAGACATGGGCATCTTTTAAAGGAACCTACATGTATGCAGTACATATGAGCAATAGCATATAGATGTAGAGTTTTGAGCACTGGTATGATATAATTAGGTGAACATGCATAATGCAACATGTATTTCAGAGAAATGACAACTGTGCTCATGACAATAAGTCAATCCTAGCTCAGAAGCAGTGATTTTTGAGACTTGCATTCTGGTTTTCCCTCATTCTAAGTCTTATGTGTTGTAACCAGCACTAGACTGATGAAAAATCTATCTAGAAGTAAGCAAGCCTGTCATTGTTGATGTTATATGATATCTCTATGGGTTACCTCTTTTGACCTTCTGTGAGCACATTCCACTTATACTGTCATACAATATGATTCAATTAGACTATTTCTGAGTTCCAATTCTCAGCTAATGCTTGCAGAAGGAATCAATGATGACTTTCTATTAAATATTCCAGAACAGAGTGCTGGCATTTGAAGATAAATAAATACACAGCTAATTCTTATCTTGCCCTTCCCAGAATCCTGATTATAGTTCACTTTAAAGATGACTATCACCATTGCCTCAGGGAGGTACATCAGATGTCAAGCACCACTACTAAATTAAGACAATATAGCTCTCCACTTGTCAAAAGAACATATGGATAAATTTGAGAATGTCATAGCTTCTGTATACTTTTCTCGATACCCAAGAAATAGAAGTCTCAAGTTCAAGTTGAGACTTAGAGGTCATTTTCCAAATGTTCTGTACCATTGCAAGGTCCTGCAAAGCCCTAATTATCTGTGGGTCTGTTGCAGATGAAGTTAAAACTCTTTTAAAGTGCTGCCCAGAAAATATAACAGATTTCTGTCTTTTCTATTTTTATTGGTCCTCAACAATTATACATAATAGTGCACTTTCTTTTGGCATATTCATACATGCATATAACATAATTTGATCAGTTTCACTCTAAAATACCTCCCTCTACTTGCCCCTCCTCCCTCCACAGGATCTTCTTCCTGTAGTCTAAAAGTCTTTCTTCTACTTTAATGACATCTTTTTTTTCAGTTTCCCCCTAGCTTCCACATATGAGAGAAAACATTCATTACTTTTCTTTCTGAGTCTGTCTTATTTCATCTAACCTGATATTCTGCAGATCCATCCATTTTCCTGCAGATGACAAATTTGTTCTTTATGACTGAATAAAACCACTGTTTTTATGTATCACATTTTCTTTAGCCAGTCATCTATTTATGGATACCTAGGCTGAGTCCATAGCTTGGAAAAAAAAAATGGGTACTGGGATTGAACCCAAGGATGCTCTACAACTTAGCCTTATCCCCAGCATTCCCACCCCTTTTGTAATTTTGAGACTGGGTCTCTCTAAATTGCTGAGGCTGGCCTCTAAAATGTAATTTCTGCCTCAGTCTCCCATGCACCACCATGCCTGACATAATTTGGCAATTGTGGATTGTGCTGTGACAATCTTAGTTAAGCATGTATCAGTCAAGGATATAGACTTTTCATTTGGGGTAAATACAAAGGAGTGTAGCGGGGTCATATGTCAGTTCTATTTTTAGTTTGTTTGAGGAATCTCTATATTGATTTCAGTGATGAGTACACTAATTTATATTCTTACCAACAATGTATTGAATTCCCTTACCCCACCTTACCCCAGGAATCTTGCTAGCATTCATTGTTATTTTTATTCTTGATGATAGCCATTCTGACTGGAGTGAGATGGAATCTCAATGAAGTTTTGATTTGCATTTCCCTTATTGTTAAACATGTTGAGATTTTTTTTTAAATGTAATTGTTGGCCATTTGTACTTCTTTTGAGAAGTGTCTGTTTAGTTCATTTGCCCATTTACTGACTTTACTGAGTGAAAACTTTTGAATCATTTGAATTATTATTCTTCATGTCATATATTTTTCAACTTTCATTATTGATGCTAGAATCTTGGCATTTCTTATGCACCCACTTTAAAATATTTACTTTATATTTAAAAAATTTCAATAAAATATTATAAGAATATATGTACTATTTGTTCTAAGTAAAATACTAATTTTCAATGAATCCCTCTTGGATAGGATGTATCCTTCTACAACTTCCTCTCTTAGATTGAAGAAAGATTTTTAAACTGAGAGATGGATGCATAGATACACAGGTAAATAGAACTAAAGTATAACAGCTTGTAAACATATATCAATTAATCATTTTTGTTTATGGGTTTTGCTTTATTGAAATAAACTCATCAAAACAGACTATACATATCACTTTTATTTTTTTATGTGACCATATGACCATATCTTAACCTGTGTTACAATGTGATATATATATATATATATATATATATATATATATATATATATATTTATAATTATTATTATATAATATAATTATATATTTATGTATATAATGTATCTCTTTGGTTCCTAAACAAACATCTATTTATACTTTTACATGGCCAGTGAACATCCATAGTCAGGTTATTTTACTGCTTTTTTTTTTTTTCCATTAAAACTTTCCCCCATCTTCTACTCTCACTTCCTATCTATAATTATACCCTCCTTCCCCAGCAACTTGATGTGTATAATCAACTTGGTGTGCATTATCATCACACTTATATAATCATATGCAAATAGCATATCCACATACTTGTATATATTAATAGTTAAGAAAAGAGTTGTCTCACACACACACACACACACACAAATTCATTTATTTACCTGAGATGAAGGTTTTTCTATTTTGTTCTCCTTTGGTTAGTTTTTCTCTATTCAACAATACCTTGGAAAATGTCTTTTGGGGAGTGACATCAGCAAGATGCCAGAATAAGTGTTTCTAATGCTGGACTCCTCACAGAAACATCAAGCTGAGCAATCGTCTGTGCACAAAATACCCCCACAAGAGCAAAGTCACCTGGTCCTGTTGATGTTGGTAGAGTTAAACACCTTTTAAATATCCTTTGATAATTGGTTTCAATTACTAATATTTTTCTTTATGGTTTAATTTGTATAATATGTATTCTTCTATGAAATCATCCGTTTCCTCTATTAAAAAAAAATATTGCCAAAATGTGTGGAATCAACCTAGATGCCCTTCAATAGATGAATGGATTAAAAAATGTGGCATTTATACACAATGGACTATTACTCAGCACTAAAAAATAATAAGATCATGGCATTTGCAGGAAAATGGATGGCATTAGAGCAGATTATGCTAAGTGAAGTCAGCCAATCCCTAAAAAACAAATGCCGAATGTCTTCTCTGATATAAGAGGGGTGACGCAAAATGGGATAGGGAGGAAGAGCATGAGAAGAAGACTACCACTAAATAGGGAAGAGAGGTGGGAGGGAAAAAGAGGGAGAAGGGGAATTACACGGAAGATGGAAGGAGAACCTCATTGTTATACAGAATACATATATGATGTAGTGATGAGAAAAAGAAAAAAAAAGTGTGTCACATTAGATTGGATAGAGAGAAAGGATGGAAGAGGAGGGGAGGAGTAGGGGGATAGGAAGGGCAGCAGAATAGAATAGACAATATGATTGATGTATGTACATTCCATGTATGTATTATATGTCAAATTACATTCTGCTGTCATGTATGACTAAAAAAAATAAAAATAAATCGTATGGTAAAAAAAAAATATTGCCAAAATGTTGGAGCAATATGAGTAAATATTTAAATACCATCTCTCTGGAGAGCACACACACAAACAAAGCTCTGATTAATAGCATTTTACCAGTGTCTGTGGTGTGCATGTCCCTCAACAATCAGTTTAGCAAGTGGGAAGTACAGAGATATACATAAAATTTCTTTCATAAGCTTGAACAAGCTAACAGTAGAGCACTAATGAATACTCCTGATATTTTCTAGGAAGAAAATATGTCATCTATGTTTATTTACTTATTTAAGAGAAGTAGTTTTGGGTGCACTAGCCTCTTTGACCATTTTATTTTATTATTTTCTTTTTATTTCTAAGTCCTTATTTTCAATTTCATTTTTTAAACTACCACTTTCTATCTATTCTGATGTATTGTCTTGTTCTTTTACTAATTTCTTATGATAAGGATTAAGTTTCTAATAATTCAGTCTTTAAACTTTAAAGGCTTTGAAAAAAATAAATTATCCTCTAAATACGAGTTTTATTTTATTATATTTTTATGGTGTATTCTCTTTACTGCTTTCTAAGTGTTCAATTTAAGGTTGATTTCTTTTCTGGCCCAATAATTAATAGGATGTATTTTTATTTTATCTTTGAGGAGAAAAAAAAATCATTTTAAAAAGTACATGCTTCATTTTTTCATTGACTAACTATGTCTAAATCATCTCTGTCCCTGTTCTCTCTCTTCCTTTATTTTTCTTCCTTCACCGCTACCCTTATCTCCCTCTATCCCTACCCTTCCCCTGTCCTCCTGCTCTCTCTCTTTTTCCTCCCTCCCACTCAGAATAGCATAACTTTAGAACTTCAGTCTCCAAATTTTGCCTGCATTTTTTTTTTCAACTCTTCAAATGCTTACTGATCCTTTTGGCTTATTAACCCCATGGACATGGTGTCCCATCTGTCTTGGGCATTTTTCCACTGAAATATGATTTCCTAAGGGAAATTTTCTCAGAAACCTTGAAAAATAAAGTATATTGCCTATTATGTATCCTATTAGCCCTCTGTACTTCTTTTTCATTATTATAATTATAAACAGTTTTCTAATTGGTGCTATGGTAATCTACACAGATGGAAATATCAAATACATGTTATTTTAAAGCCTTTATCATGAACAAATGAGAGGTAGTGTTGTCTTTTTCTGATAGTTGATTAGGCAAGGCACTCTGTCTACATAGAGTCTATAGTTCCTTCTGGGTTCACACCACAGCTCTCTTGATCTGCAAATGACAATGAAATGAGTGCTAGAGATTGATTTATAGTGTTTAATGTTTAAAATATATAGACATTTTTGTCTCATTTAGTTTTTGCTGATAAAGAAAAAGCAAGTGGCTGGGTTTAGTGGCTCATTCTTATAATCCCTGATCCTTGAGAGGTGGAGGTAGAAATGTTGTAAATTTTAGGCCAGTTTCCTATCTCAAAATTTAAAAATTAAAATAAAAAAGGATGGGAACCTAGCTCAGTGTTAGAGTGCTACTGGGTTCAATTCCCAGTACTATAAAAATAAAATAAAAAAGAAAGAAAGGAAGGGAGGAAGGCTGGCAGGAAGGAAGGAAGGAAAAGGCAAGAGAATAAATTAATGAATGAACAGATCCATTATTTTTTTTTATTTTTATTAATTCATCCACCTATGTCCACCAAATCAGTAATAATAACTGTTTTGATATAAGTGCTCCAAGGAAAATCTGAATGAACTCATAACCAGACAGAAGGAATATGAGAATAATGTGGAGCGTTGGGAGGACGTAGGTAGAATTTGGCCTCCTAAATCTGAAAATATAAAATTCAGAATTCTCAAAAATCTGGAATTTTTGAATATCAATCTGACACCACAAATGGAACATTTGATACTATAAAATTTTGTTACATGCACAAAATTATTAAAAATCTTACATGAAATTACCTTCACTCTGTGTTTAGTGAAAATGTGCAACAGACTAGTTTTATGTTTAGAATAGGGTCCTATCCCCAAGATGCATCATTAGAAAAAAAAAACAGGAAAATATTTCAATATTTGTAAAAAAAAAAAAAATCTGCAACAATTCTGCACTTTGGAAAAGGAATACTCAACCTGTGCACATTTGGGGTCAAACATACCTTTTACGGCACATCACAGCTCTGTTCACAAACTTTTATTTATTTATTTTTGAGTACTGAGGATTGAATACCCCTGGCATTCAACCACTGAGCCACATCCCCAGCCTTATATTGTATTTTACTTAGAGATAAGGTCTTACTGAATTGCTTCGCACCTGGCTTTTGCTGAGTCTGGCTTTGAACTTGCAATCCTACTGCCTCAGCCTCCAGAGCCGCTGGGATTACAGGAATGCACCACCACCCCTGGCTTCTGTTCATGTACTTCTAAGCCCCACATTCTAAGTTTTGTTTTCCTCTTCTTCAGAATGAATTTAACAACATTGCTGGTGGGGTTATGAAGATCCAATGAGATCATGATTATAAAGTTATTTGTAAAGTTTCAGGCACATAGCAAACACTGAATGTTTCTCTCTCTCTCTCTCTCTCTCTCTCTCTCTCTCTCTCTCTCTCTCTCCCCTAAGTTTTGTTTCTATCAAAGCTGAAAGATTTGCCACAAAGATATTTACTTCACCAATTAGTTATCTGTCAGTTTGCACTAAAATATTTTTGGTTGTTCCAATAAGAATAAAATGTCTTGATCTTGTACAAATAACAGAGAAAAACTGGACTGCAAGGAGAGGAGATGTTGGGGAGCTGTTCAGCTATCACAGTGGCTAAGTCACACAGCTCAAAGTGTGATTTAAATTCATATCACAACAATATGACACATTATACAAATTATAAGCACTTCAGGGTCACTTGTGAAGAGTTAAAACTGGAAATGTTAAATTCACAAGATGCCAAGGATCTGCTCATATATAATTACATATATCTCTAGGAAGCAAGTGATAAATGCCAGTCAAGAGGACTGACAAGGTCCTGCAGGAGGTTGGAGGAGGGAAGGGTAGCATTTGAAGGAGCTATTCAGACTGTAGCTAGAATGCCCTTCTCACAAAGCACATATTTATCTGTTATCATTTGATAACTGAACTCCGTTATAATGAAACCAATTTCAGTCCTCAGAACAGAGCAGAATGAAAACTAGACATAAATGGATGGTTGTCCGATAGTTTTTGTTGCCCAGGAGAAAATGGGGACCTTAACTAAATAGTTTATTTGAATAGTATGACAAAACAATTGTGGTTGCAAGTCACCTTGTGCTCAGAATTTCTTTCAGAGTGTGGAGTCCCCAAATTTTTGAGTTACAAAAACCAGTACAACCAAAAATCAATAAATTAAAGGGTCTCTTTTTTGTTGTTGCATGTTTGTTTTCTCAGTTCTACATTCATTCATTTTTGTGTTTGTAGTTCTGTTTTTTATGACACGTATATATTCATATTAACCACACACCCCCAATGAAGATACAGAACAATTCCATCACCACAAATATCCCCATCCCTAACCCCAGGGAACCAATAACATGTTCTCCATCTCTATAGTTTTGTCTTTTGGAGAATGTTAAATAAATGGAATCATACAATATGTATACCTTTGGATATTGGCTCTTCTTTCTTTTTTTAAATGTTTTAAATTTTTAAATTGATTTTTTTTAAAAAATAAATGACAGCAAAATGCATTACAATTCTTATTACACAATAGACCATATAACATGCCACAAAGCAACTCTTAGCAAATACAAAAAAAGTACAGATATCACCATGCATTTTATCAGATCACAATGGCATGAAATTGGAAATCAATGACAAAATAAAAAATAAAAATTACTCCAACACCTGGAGACTAAACAATATGCTACTGAATGAACAATGGATTGCAGAAGACATCAAGAGGGAGATGAAAAAATTCTTGTAGGTAAATGAGAACATAGACAAAAACATATAGAAATCTCTGGGACACTATGAAAGCAGTACAAAGAGGAAAGTTCATTGCATGGAGTTAATTCCTTAAAAGAAGAAAAAGTCAACAAATAAATGACCTCACATTACATCTCAAAAACAAATCAACAGCAAAAGCAGTAGGAGGCAAGAAATAATTAAAATTATAGCTAAAATCAAATTAAAGGGTCTCCAACAAAGAGCATTACCAACAACTTTATGATATCACACAAATTCAGAATTTTTTGAAACTGCAATTACTATTGCTGTCATTGTTTTGGGGGGTTACTGTGGATCAAACCCAGGGATGCTTAACCACTGACTCACATTCCCAGCCTTTTTTAAATTTTATTTTATTTTGAGAAGGAGTCTCACTAAGCTGCTTAGGGCCTGGCTTAGTTGATGAGACTAGCCTTAAACTTGAAGTCCTCCTGCCATAGCCTCATAAATCATTGGGATTACAGGCATGCCCCACTAGACTTGGCTATTGTCATTTTTAAAAAATCATATTTTGAAGACTAAGAAAAAAAGAATAATGTATAAATAAAATTAAGCTGTTCTTTTTATGTGTCTAATGCATTTCACATAAGTCATCATAGATTCTCAAGATATCTAGAGTATATGCCTAAGAACATATGACTTAAAGTGGAAGCTGAGTATCATCCATGAAATTCCTGTTGAGAAGCCTGGATAGAAACCCAAACGATAGACATCTGACCTGGAGAACAAGTAAAACTGAGCCTAAGCTGACAGGGAAACACTGATAACATATACAGAGATCGCCACATGTCTCTGTTACAAAGGAACTTGGTGATTTCAAATTTGAGTCCCAGATTGAAGCCAGAAGGGCATGTGTTCTGAATTACAGGTTTTGATTACAATCTTGCCTTTTCTCAGGATGCATAAACTATTCTAAGCTGAGTTGTGACAGCATTTTACTTATTTAATAATGGAAAAGGATTTTCTCAAGCAATGCAAAGCAAAATAGCTGCTCTTAGAAGAAAAGGCAACCTTTCTTAAAGGATCAAGTTTTGTATTATAAAAATCCTGCACTTTTAACTTAGTTTTCCCACTCTGTTGAACATCTGTGAAAAACTCTGCACTCAAACTGGTTGTTGGAAGGAAGAGACAATCATTGAGTTTTTCAGAGCTGCTTCTATCTAGGACCCTCTTCCCAGAGATTCTAGTTCTAATAGTATTGAAAGGTGTTTGTGCATAGGAATTTTTAAAATGTTTTTCCAATGAATCTACCATGCACCCAGGCTTGAGAATCATGGGTCTAGAGCTAGCAGGACATTAGTCCCCTTCTGTCAGTGTTTTAATCTAGGAGCTCTTAACTACTCAAAGCTAAAATGTGGCATCAGTTCATATGGATACTTCCTTTCACAAATAGCTTGGATACTTCATATCAAATCATCTTGGGCTTTAAGAATGTTAGATTAGGTAGAGGGTAGTGAAGGTAGGGGAAGGTATATGGGTATGGTAGAATGAATCAGACATTATTACCCTATGTACATATATGACTATATGCCTGGTGGGATTCTATATCATATACAACCAGAAAAATGAGAAATTATATTCCATTTATGATGATGCATCAAAGTGCATTCTACTGTCATGTATAACTAATTAACACAAATTTTAAAAAATGTGTTGCCAAGTAAATTCAGTAACTTCTTTCTTGTTTGCCTGAGTATTAACTGAAGCAAAAGAGAATTCTATTTGGGCAATAGAAGGGTCACTTCCAACACTGTGGGAAGAGACTTCTCACTGTTACCCAAAGAGTTAAAATCGTCCCCAATGACTAATGACCATCTTCACTTCAATGCTGACTGCTTGAAAGAATTTAAAAGACAGCTGAGGCAGAATGTTTACAGTAATTTAGAGCTCCCCATCTGAAAACTGGAGATCAATGACTGCAATGTGAATTTGCTGAAAGAATAACAAAAAAGCAAGCTTAACATCTGGACTGTTTTTTTTTTCCCCCCAGAAGCCATAAAATGGAAACATCATTACCAGAAAATATGATAAAGCTTGGCAGGTAAAGAGAGTAGGAAAAAAATATTGAATGGGAAAAAATAGGAATGCATCAGAAAACTCTGGAATGATTATGATCATATTAAAATGGCAATAAAGCCACCATTTATTAAATTTTCATGATATGTCAGTTATTTGTATTTATTTGTTAAGAGTTTTACAAATGCCTACCTAGTATGTGGGAGGCTGTGTTCCTAATGGAGAAATGCACAAGGAAATAAAGATCAGCAAAGTGCCTGACATCATGGAGCTTACATTCCACAGAGAGAAAATGCCTAATTATTTGCAATTTTTTAAAAGAGCTGGAAAGTAGGAATTGCTAACCCCAATTTTGTAGTAATTTAAGAAAGTTAGTTAATTTAACTGTAATTTACAATTGATTGCCAACTTGGAGAATCAGGGCATGACTCAGAGGAGTTATTAGTCAGGACTTTAGCCACATACTATGCCTCTTCCTTGCAAATGTAAAAGGGATAGAGGACAGGTGCTTTTTCATATTTAAGGAACCATTTGCTTGAGAACCAAAAGACCTAAGCATGAGTTTTCTTGGGGCATTAAATTCACACTGATCTTGAATGGATCCTTTCCCCTCTCTGAGTTTTGGTTTTACATTTCTGAAGGGAGGCATTCAGACAGACTAGATCAGTAGATCTCAAAGTACACAATTCAGGCAACATTGGCTCCCTTTGGGAATTCATTAGAAATGCAAATTACCATGGCACATCCCACACTAACTGATGAGGAACCCTGAGGTGCACCCAGTAATTTGTGTTTTAACAAGCCTTCTATGTGATTCTGATATGCCCTGATCTTAACTAACTTAATATAATGATTAAGAGTTTAAAAGCAAATAGACATGGATTTAATCCAAGCTTCCCAACTCATTAGCTATATTGGCAAATCACTGAACCACTCTGAACTTCTGTTTCCTGAACTATGAAATAGAAGCAATAACAGCATCTTTCCTATAGGTCTGTAATAAATGGGATAATGTATACAAAATACACAAACAAATGTTTGAAATTCAAATGAGCATCATAAGTATCACTTCCATCATGTAAATCACTTTAGCACTGAGAGTACAAGATGTTTCATAATTGAAGATTGCATCAAGAATGCTGGCTCATCAAAAATAGTTCCCCGGAGATTAAAACACAATAATTTACTTTTCAACAACTCAAATGCATGCAAAAAATGACAAACTTCAGCAGCAAGTGATTCTGCTGCAAGAAATCTTAAACATCGTCACAAGCAGATACTTCATTTTGTATCCAGGGCAATAGCAAACCATGATCCTCCATATCAAGTCAGTTTTCCTCATTAAGGTATCTGTTGGCTGGCAAGTTTTCCATCTAGTTGGATGCAAATTCTAGCATGTAATAGGCTGCTGCTGATAAATAAATTGAACAAAAGGAGGGAAAGCACCTATCTGTAAGTAGATAGAAGCCTGAAAGATGGATGATGTCATTTGAAACATCAGTGCAGGCGACAATCACACACACCCCCACACACCTCCACTAGACACACACACACACCATTGCATTATATCCTCACCACTATTCATATAAGATTCAAAAGAAAATTCCAGTTTTTTTCATAAAACATGTTAAATCACTAGAAATGAGGAAGAAATTCTAGATGAGTGGAGACCTGCCATGCATAATTGAAATGTAGGTTTAATGTGGTGTAAATGCACGTGTCCCAAATAAAGGAGTCAAATTGCAATTGAAGTTTGGAAATAGCAAATTCCCCATGGCACTTTATTTTCTGAGGAAGCCTAATTACAGTAACTGCTCATCTCTTACCAAAAATGTTAGAGATGATGTACTGAAGGGTTAAGATCTATTCTCAGAGTCAGGAAGTCAGGGATTAAATCTTGACTCTATCATCTACAAACTGGATGATCTTGGGCAGGTTTCTCAATCTTTTCAAGACTCATTTTTCCCAACCTAGAATGATATTGTTTACCACAGAAAGTTTCTTTGAGAACTAAAGGTTAGAGTGTTTGAAATACTTTCTGGTGTAATGAATTTTCAGTAGGTAATCATTATTTTTTTAATTCTTGAACTGTTAAGAATGTTACAAGGCCTGGAAATGTTATCCTTAAGAAAATTTTAGAACCACCTTTTGCCACCACAGTGAATTTCTCCCTCTTGGTCCTGAATTTAAATGAAAACCATCAATAGAGATCTATGCGCAGGTGAAATTGGCACAAGTCAAACTGTGAACTTACCAGCACAAAAGACTGAGGTATATTATGGTTTCTGGCAAGGCTGGCTTTAGAACTCAAAGTTAGGATTTGAATTCTGTGAATTTAGCTTTAATCTCAGCCTATAGTGACAAAAGGTTTGTAAACCTCTCACACCCTCACCCCCACCCCGCCCAATCCAAAGGCCCCAGAATGGCTCCTCAATACTCTCACTGCATCAGGAAGACAGAACTTCCTCTCTGATAGCTCTGTGATTTAAGATGACTGGGAATGCTGTGTGAGGTTTGGACCAATCATGGTGTGCTGCAGCAGTCTGATGTGCTGATTGGCTGAGACTTAAATTACAAGATCCTCTGTGGATGTGGAGTGGATGCTATCCAGAACCAGGTTGGAAAAAACAGGTATGATGAATGCTCTCTAGAAAATCCAGAACTCATGGTTTGGAGGCAAACAAGCAGCAGCCACTCCATCCATCTTTTTATTTATTTTTTTCTTTTTTTTCCCTGTCATTGCTTTTGTTATCTACATTCAGCCCATGAATTCAAGGAGTTACTGCACTTTGGATCAGTTTTTCATAAAAACTGGTTTATGGGCAACTATGTCAGAATCTCCTGTAGTATGTGTTCAAATTAAGATTCTTGGACTCTTCTCCAGGGTAGAATCCCTAAAGGTTACAACTAGTGATCTGTGTATTTAAAAAATTCCCCTAGTTATTCTTAGAAATTCTAAAGTTTAATAACCATTGAAACACATAATCATTAAATAAAGGTAATAATTCTCCCAGAATAAATCACTGATTTAATTTATTACAACTGTCACTTCTTAGAATTGCTATAAGATAGAAACAATAATTTATGACCTCAGCTACTTCAAAGAGCTCTCTGAGGACCAATATTTTATTTTAATGTAAAATATTTTCTGGTCCCTTAGAAATCGTTATAAAATAAATTTTGTTATTTGCCACGTTAGTGGTAAAAGAGTGATCTCTATTAGAGAAGTAATGTATGTATTATTATTATTATATGTATTATTATTATATGTATTATTATTATTATTATTATTATTATTATTATTATTATTTTGGTGGTGGCAATGGGGGATTGACCAGGACCTTGCAAATACTAGGCAAGTACTCTACCACTGAGCAACATCCCCAGTACAACATAGGAATTTTTAAAAACTATTATATTAGGTAGGTAGAAAAGTGTTTCTGGGTCTGAGTTTACTCAGATGTAGAGGAGGAAAATATCCATAGGACTTTATTGATAATTAAAATAATCCATGTAACTTGTTTTGGACTTTGGCCCATAGTAATTGCTCAAATGACATTTACTTTGTTGGGAACTTACTATATATTTTAATCCTATTCCTCATAAAACTCTGTTAGGTAGTTATTACTGCACCCATTTTGCAATTAGTGACCAATGTCTCAGTATAGCTAATTCCCTTTCTCAGGGTTACAGAGAGCTAGTGTGAAAATTCCATCAAAATATGATACAAATCCACAAATATCCAGTGCGTGTGCTTACATGCTATCCATTGACAATCCATAATCTCAGAGTGATTTATGAGTATTATAATGTAAGTATGTGATAAGGCCAGTTAGTGGGACACTCCAATTAGAGTGATGACAGTAAGAATTTATATTTTTCCACTGTTGCTTCGACCAGATTAAAAAGTACAACTGACACACCCAAAATATGATTTTGACATAGTGAAAATGAGACTTATTTTATTAAAGATTTAGCTTTCTAGGTTGGGAAGTGAAAGTTACTTAAATTAGTCTTAAAGGCTAATTTATGCAACAGGAGAATTGTGCTAAAAATATTGTGTTTTTTTTTTTTTTTTTTTTTTTTTTGCATGGGAGTTTGTTTATCCTCAGTTTTATTTTTTGTCAAGATTTATTTGTAGACTGTTTTCATCAAACCAATTAATTGCATGGATATATTTTGAGATCCCAAGAAATTCAAGTAATCGGTAACCTTTCTGTAAGTAACATTGGCGCCAAGAGCAGGATTATATGAACGTGTGTTGCTCCCTGCTCTTGTGGCCCACCATGACTTCTCAGGACTTCATCTGTGCTCATCTTTTCACAATGTTCTTCACAGTTTCAATTTGCTCATGCTGTTTCCCTTCCTTGAAGCTTCCTGCCTCTCTCCTTACACGTCGTCTTCTGTCCTCTCATGGATCAACTCAAGTCTGGTGTCCAGAAGGAAACTTCTTAACTGCTCCAACCTATTATGGTCATTTTCCTTTCTACTTAGATATTTATAGATTGTGATTCTTCTGAGCAATTTCTTGGAATTTAGCTTGAGGATATTGTGAATTGAGTAAACAAGTGGTTCCCTTTGCATAGCATGTTAGGGAGCTTATTTTTAAGATCTCTGCGCCACTCATAACAAAACTAAAGACCTCTCAGTAAGTCTTTTATCTGAGCCTCATTTCTGGCCCCATTTCAAACCTAAGTGGTTCTCCGTGTCCACATTCACATACTTTTTCCTTATCACACAGTAATAATCTGTGTTCCATTTTTGTAGCCTTTGTACTTATATGTTTTCTGGGGTGTTCAAATTGAATAGAAATCAGTAGACACATATCTCTTTGGGTTGCAAGTGACAAAACAACCCGTCTAAAACTGGCTGGTCTAATGAGGAAAATTTATTTACGAGGGGGAAAAAAAATCTAGAGGCTTTAGCTGAAGCTTGATCCAGAAATTCAAATTATGCACTCAGATTATAGCTATTGTGTAAGTCACCCTTCTTTGCCTTCTGCAGACTCAGCTTTGTTCTCAGACATTCCTGAGATTCTAGCTGCCTTCTTCATAGTACCAAAATGCAGTGATACACTGGAAGCACCATACCACCAAGGCCCCAGATGATTGCTTCCACAGAGAAGTTTTTCTCTCCAGAAATAAATGTCTCTTCTCATTCCTTGTACTTACCCAGTCCCATGTCTTCCTTTGTCCAAATGGGTTAGCTATAAGGTTACAGGAAATTTCAAAATCCTTGATTTTTAAAAATCTGTTTTTAAATAGAGAAAGGTGATTTTAGACAGGAAATTTGGAGTACTTTTTGGAAGTTGGAATTAGAAGCCTAGGGGTCCAAAATTTTGCAAACATTCTTTATTTAAGGAGCTTTATACCTAATTGTTTCAATTTATCTACAGTGAGATGATAGGATGTTTGAATAAGGAATTAGTCTTAGGCTTTCCTGGTATGTTCTCTAGGTTGCTGGCTGGTACTCATCCTACCTGCTTATGGCCATTGCTGTAGTTATATGTATTCCACTTTTGTTGCTGGACTCTCTGTGCTGCATCTCATCACTACAAAAGGAAAGCTAGAGGAATTACACTCAGGGATTAAATTGAGCAAGGCAAAACCATGTTCCACATGATGTTGATTGCTCAAGGGACATTTGGGTACTTAACATTTTCTGGCTGAGATCAAATAATCCACATGATAATTACTGATTAAAAGATAAACAATGCTTTCATTGTACTTTGGAAGAACTGTACTAGGAATGTTGTCTTTTTTCCACATATAGCCATGAAATCAGGGAAGAGATACAAAACTCATTATATTTGGACTTCTTTATGCTTTAATAAGTTACAAGTAGTCTATGTAGAGTGAGTATTAAATAGTGTTTCTAGATTTACAAAAAAAAAATTACAGCATACTTGAATTTAAATTTTAGAAAAAAACAACTAATAATTTTTATTTTGATTCATACAATATTTATAGTGGTGATACTAGGAGTATTAAAGCAAATGTTTTAATTAAGGTTATCATTGAGGTTTTATATATCTAAATTAAACAGGTTTCAAAATATTTTCAGTTTTCATGGAAATCAAAGGTGGGATGAAATCCTGTCTCCAAAGCTTACTAGCTATGTTGCTTTATGTAAATTCCCTGAATTGTTTGAGCTTTAGTCTTATTATCCATAAAATTGAGGAAATGTTAGCTCCTACCTTAGGACAATTGTGAGGATTAAGTGCTCAAAACTCTTATATATAAAAGCCAGGCATGCAGTAGGATTTTAATGAACAGTGAGTAGATAGTATGAAGGTAAGTATTTGCAGCTACCCGTACAAGTCAAATTTTGTGAAATAACTTACTTCCTTTTACTTACCTTTCAGAGTACAATATGGAAATGCAAAATCAATGTTTAATGAGAAAAACTTTGACTAGTACTGAGTTATTCAAACCGTATTTGCTGAGGGCTCAATTAATAATGCAGTAAGCATGACTAGCTGCTGGTGACAGGGGAAGAGAGGTGCAATCTGCCTTTGCCCTCATGTGGCTTTGGGTCATGTGGAATAAATAAGGATAGGACATATGAAAAACACAATCTGTGACTTTGGAATATAAAGAGCTCAGTTGGAGAATGAGTTCATATAAAACTTTTTTTAAAAAAATCTCTCCCCAAAACTAAAGTGAAACTTTAGAGGGAGTAGTTTATCCGTATTGTCTTTGTATAGTACAAGTCATACATTACATACCCAATAATTTTTTTCTAAAATATTTTTTTCCAGAATTGTTCATTTAGATGAACCTTTTCTATCTTTTGGATAGAAATTTTGTAGCTTCCAAAAAGAAATAGCACTTTATAGAACTGGTTTCCATCTCCTATTAGTAGAGTTTTTACCTGACTTTTCAACAAATTGTGACATTTTTAGAAGAGAGAGAGAGAAAGAGATGTTTGTCCTGAGCCATCCATGGGCTGTGTGTGAGCTATACGTGTTTGAGCACATGAGGGGACTGGACTGGCTTTATGCCCTTCTTGGGCTCTGTGTCTTTCCTCTCGCTCTGAACCCACACAGCATATGAGATGGGCATGGCTTTCTAGGATGTCAGTCAATCTGCTGATCACAAGACATCACCAAGCAAGACTCCACCCTTCGAAACCCAATCCCTTGCCTTATTTGGGTGGAACATTCTCAAATATCTTTTCCCCAATAAATAGAAGGTTTCAGGAGTGCTCACTCTCTTGCTTCTTCCAGCGCTGAAGCTGACCCTTGGGGGTCACCGAGCTGTCCTGCCTTAGAACTTATATATGTGTGCTGCGTAGTTTCTTCGCTGTTTTCTTAGTTAATCATAATAGCCAGCTCCTTCGAACCCAGTTCTTATCGCCAGTCCAGCCAGCTGGTGATAGATGTTATCAGTATTAGATGGGCATCATGGCCAAACCCTGGAGCTTTCACAAGCTAACTAGCATATATGGCCACTCATCACCTGGCAACCAGTGGATGAAGAAGATTAAGGGTAACCAAGTACAAACATCTAATAATAATTAATTTTGCTTTCAGTGGAGAAAGAGGGGCCACAGATGTCAGTTTTATCACCATCTGAGCCATGTCTCCCCATGCCTCAAATTTGGTTTTAGTGTTTTCTTGGTTGACAGTCACTAAATCATCAGATACACTGGGACTGTACATAAATTCTTGGATCATTAGTTCTGAAAACAGCCTCAGAGGACATATGGTTTTATCTCCATTGTTCTTGTGATGAAATAGGCCAGAGGAAGGCAGCTGGGAGAGACTGGATAGAACACGAACTTCATCAAAACACTGCATTTGAGTCATTGTTCTTTGTTCCCATTGCCAAGCTATGGCCTGAGAGAGAAAATCCAGCCAACATCTATGTTTGTAAGTAATATCGTATTGGCCCACTGTCACACCTATCCCTTATCTGTTGCTGCTCTCTATCTACAATGGCAGAGTTGAGAAGTTGTGATGGAATGTATATTCCACAAAACCTGAGGTGTTCACTACCTGACCCATTATAGTAAATATTTGTAATCCTGTTCTCTAACCTAATGGCTGGTCTTTTCTCCCTCTCTTTCTTCTAACTTCTTTACACCCTCCTCTTAGCTACTCCTCATTGAATATTGCACACCAAACAATTGACTAAGTGCCCACAGGCATAGTTTTGCTAAATCCTCCCAAGTCCCCATGTTTTAATCAATGGTTGTTTCACTGTGACCAAAATACCTTACAAGAACAACTTAGATAAGTAAAAATATATCTGGGACTCAGGGTTTCAGAGGTCTCAGTCCATAGATGGCCAAATCCATTGCTATGGGCCCAAGCTGAGGCAGCACAACATGGGATAAGTTTGTGGCAGAAGAAAGCTGCTTCTCTCCTGGTAGCCATGAAACAGAGGGGGGGGGGGAGAGGCTACAGGGAAGATGTACCCTTTCCAGGCATGCTCCCTAGTAATATAATATATATTATAATATATATCATAATATATATCCTTCAGCCACATCCTACCTGCCTACAGTTACCACTCAGCCAGTCCATTCAAACAAGGATGGACTGATTGGGCTACAGATCTTACAATCCAAACATTTCTACAGGAGCTTTTGGGGGACAGATCCAAACCATATGCATGGTTGATTCAAGAAGCTGATTTTATGTGTTTTTCCTCTGAATTTCATTACCAACCTGCATTAAGATCTTTTGTCATTTTAACATTCCACATGTTTTTCATTGATTTTCATCTTTAACGTGCTTAAGAAATAGCATCCTTTTATTAGCCAATATGTCATAGCTCAGGAAAGTGAAGCTCATAGAGATTAAGTTCAGGATCAGCATTTGAACTCAAGGCAGTGTAGCTTCAGATCATAAGCTCTTCCACAATATTATACTTGCATTGTGGAATAAAAATGATATAGTAGATATTAAATGCTATTTGAGAAAAGCATACTACCAATATGAGAGGTACATATCTCCTACATCATTAATATTTTTTTTTACACTGTACTGTCAAGGAAGTCCCACATCATGGGATTTGTTTCACAACAAACTAACTAGTGATCATGGGTCATTATCCATATCAATATAAAGGATTTAGGACAGTAGTGGTAAGCAGAGTGCCTTTAGATTTTACTCTTCTTTTGGTTGGCCTAATTTGCTTATGTAATTTCAAGTTTGTTTTCCATCTGCATCTCTATTTCTCTGTCATGAGACCCTTCCCTGACTGACTGGGATTTGTTTAACTGACAATAAAAAATAATCTTGCTTACGTTGCTTAAACTGCATCCTCACCTGAGCTTTCTCACAGCATTTGGATAACACTAATTGGAACAATTATTTACAATAAAGATGAATGCAGAGAAGCCACCAAATATTTTTTAACTGTTGGAGAACAAGTATTTCATTCATGAACCATACACCAAAATTTGAGAATGATATGTGTCTGGATTTGGAAGATATCCTACAAATAAATTGTAGTATTGGGGTCAAAGAACTGTTGTTTATGTTAAGTATAAACAACTCAACACTTTGATCACCCTCTTTCTTCTGGGAGACCCCGAGTCTCTTCCTTTAATTGCAATATGCTGGCACACCTGAGGTGGATGCGCCTGCTGTTTGCCTTCTGCCAGCTATCATCATGAAATTAAAAATGGAAAAGGATCATACCACACCTAATCACTTCATCTATCTACTGCTAAAACAAGATGTTTCTGGAGGCCATTCTTCTGTTAATTCCAGAACAAAGAAAACACCAATTCAGTGGGAAAACAACTTGCTGAGCACATGAATACAATTAACAAAGTGAACAAATTTCATTCTTTTAAATTCTTCATTTTTGGAGAAGGAGCCATAAGTCAAGGTTGAATCACCATTATGCCAAACCTTTGATTAAGTAGAAAAGAAGGCAGAGACAGCTAAAGAACAAATTTTCTACCAAGGCTTATGCTTGCAGGGCTTATCATTCAGGGAAAAATAAAAGCTCATCCCTTATATGGGGCTCTTTTCTGCATAGTTACCTCCTCTTTGAAGACTTAACCTCACTGAAATTTTATTTTTCTTTCCTTAATTCAGCAAGACACATGTGCTCTGTTCATCATTTCCCACTCTATACAAAGGACAGAAAAGTGCTTCCAAGCAGAAATCTGGAATGACTGAAAGCCTCACATTATTTGTTTACCTTCTTTCAGAAAATTCCTGTTACATAATTTAAAAAAGCAGTTATTTCATATATGCTGCCTAGTTTGCCAGTTGTTTATATCAGGAGATTAAAAAAAAAGTTTCTTAAAAAAACTTTAAGGCCAATATCTCTTAGAAGCATAGTTGCAAAAATACTTTCTAAAAGTTAGTGAATCAAGTGTATCAATGTGTAAAAGATATCACACCATAGCCAAATTATTCCAAGAATGCAAGATTGGTTTTACTTATAAAAGTCAATTCACATAACTATACTGAGTTATTTTTTTAATATACTAATTAAAAGAATAATAAAGAAAAAGATTTTGATTCAATTTAATAAATTTTCATTTAAAAAGTTTCTTAGCTAATTATGAATAATAAGAAACTTCCTCAATATGCTAAAGGACAATTCATGAAAACCTGTAATATTGTACCTAATGGCTAAAACAAGAAAGAGTACCAGCACTCACTACTTATATTCAAAATTTGTTGGAAGATCCAGCCTAAATATTAAGATGGAGAAAAATTATATACTGACCTATCTATACATTTGTGTTTACATACATGTATAGATATGAAATATACATACATGTATATTATAATATGCATTATATTATCATTGAAATTACCAAAACATGGTGGAGATTTATTGATTGACCTCAGTTGTTGAATTCAAACAGTAATGTACTCTTCTTATGGATAAGAATACTTAATATTGTTAAGATATTTATTTTAAGAGTATATATCTATAGACTCAACTCAATCTCAATTAAAATCCTAGCCAACATTTTGGAAACTGACACTGATTTTAACACTCACATAGAATGTCAAAGATTCCATACCTTGCTAAATTAATTTGAACAATAAGATTATTGAAATACTTGTGTAGTTTAATGTCAGCATTTATGATAAAACTGCTATAATAAAGTCAGTGAGGTTTTGGCATATCTTAGCCACATTTGTCGAAAGAATGGAACAGAAGGTCCAGAATAGTGGCATTTACTCTGTCAATAGGTTTTGCTATTGTTTTAATCAGTTTTTCCTTTCTCTTTTGAAATACTCTGGCATCATTATCAAACTTTACTTCACTTCAACTATAAAATTGAATGCAAAATATACTGCAAATTCAAACACAAATGTTAAAATTCTAAGATTCTAAAAGATAATACAGAATAAAATCTTTGTAATTTTTATTATATAGGACACAAAAATCACAAATTAGAATAAAAAATTGATATATTGGGCTTTATCAAAATTTAACATTTCTGCCTTTCCAAACACACTGCTAAATGCATATACACCATGTGAGCCAGTAATTCTAGGTAATAACCCAAGAGATATAAAAATCTATTTCAAATTAATATTTGAACACAAAGGTTCACTGTAACTTTGTTCCTAATTTCTAACGAGTGTGAACAATCTAAATGTCCATCAGCAGATTAGTAGGTGAATCAGTTGAAGTGTCCATGTAATTGAATCCTATTCAGGATTGAAAGGAACTAGCCTCAGAAGATGGCAAACTTGAAAAAAGATCAAAAATATTCTTCATAAAAGAAGCCAACCACAAAAGAACATACAATGTATTATTTAAATTACTTAAATTTATAGAAAACTGGTTTACTGTATGAGGGGGAAAAAGGGATTGGTTCTTTCTCAGGAAAGTAGCCCTAAGAAAACTGGCTGTAAACTGGAATAAAATAATGAAAATGTTGCAGGTCTTGGTTGTAGTGTTTATCAAACTCACAACCAAAAAGCACCCTTTCAATAGTGGCATCTTTTGCAAAATACATACCTTCATAAATTTATTTTTACAATTTAACTTTCATGGCTCTCTATCTCAGGATAAATAGTACGCTATCGACAGCTTTCAAATTATTTCCAGATATGGGATCCTGTCATTTCTTCAACTGAATTCATCCAATTACCACTGTGATCATGATATAGAACAATCCCATTATTCCACAATGTTCCCTTCTACTATTCCTTGTAGCAAACCCCTCCCAATACCCATGACCTAGTAACTATGGATCTGTTTTCTGACCCTACGGTATTGCTTTTCCAGATGTCATGTAAATAGAATCTCAGGACATGTAGCCTTTTCAGTCTGGCTTCCTTCACTTAGAATTATGAATTAACTTAGAATTTTCAACCATGTTGTGTGTTTTTGTAGTTTTCTACTTTTTATCACTGAGTATTATGCCTTTGAATAGTATACCACATTTTCTTTATTCATATACTAGAATTTTAAATTTTTATCCAGCATCCAGTTATGAGTAAATTCTCTAAAAACATTAATTTTGCATATTGATTGTAAAATTTTCATTTATCTTGGGTAAATAGGAAAAATGGGACTTTAACTTATAAAATTTAAATATAATTAGGCATCAAATACAAAATGAAGTCATTAATTAATTAATAAAGCACATATGAAGGACATAACATATGCAAGGTGTTCAAACCATGACAATGAATAAGCCAGATAAAGCCCTTTTCTCTGTAAAATATAAAAAGATGAATGTCTACTATAGCACACTGTTTTAGGCACTGGAAATAAAAATGGCAAAATAGAATTATGTTTTTCTATTATATAATAAAATTAATAATAGAGAGAATATCAAGCTCTGATGAGTACAAAAAAAAAATAAAATAAAATGGGTTTCATGAAGGAGTGAGACTCTGGAGTCAGTGAATGGCGGAGATTTCTCTGAAGAAGCCACTTTCAGACTGATGGTAAAAATACAGGGAACCGACATCCATCCTAAGACCTGGAAGAAGGGCTGGGGAAACCAAGGCAGAGAGTCTCTAGACTCATGTTGCATGGTAGGACTATTCCTTTGTTACATGTACCTGCTCAAGGGTATTGCCATGGTTGTCAATTTTAATGCTACATAGATAAACTACACATATTTTTCTCAGTGAATGATTATGAATAAAAATATCTCAAGGCTTGAAAGATGAGTTTATAATTTAGTCTTGGGGGCAAATTTTCTCTAACATAATATTAAAAATGGTTTCACTTTTCCCAGTTTTCCCCAAGATAGACACACACACTTCTTGGGGTTTCCAGGAGTATTGCAGGAGATGTCAGCAAATCTAGGAAGCATATAGTGAATGCTGCATAGCTGCTTGTCTGCATTCTTCTTTCTTTCAAATATCCTTTCTTTTTTTGTACACAGAAATCTTTCTTTTATGTGGCCAACATTCATTTATTCATTTAGATAAAGTTATAATCTTAATTTTTCTATCAGTAAGTCTCTATTAATTCCTAGGGTTTGGAAAGAACTGTCATTATTATTCCACTTCTAATAAGAGGAAATAAGACCTCAATCTAGCTAATGTACTTGCAGAAACAGAATAAATGGTTACTGGCCCATACATAACATAAGCCAAACTAATCCCAGTCAATACATTAAATTTGCAGGAACTGTTGAGAAAGAAAAGTCCCTTCCACAGGGATTGCCAGACCATGAGAGGTGAGCCTGGAGCCACTGATGACCACCATGTTTGGTGAACTTGCCAGAAAGTAAAGCCAGAGCTTTCAGATAGTGGCATAGACCACCGTGATTAAGCTGTGCCTGAACTTTTTGATTATGTTTCCAAAAAGTCTCTCCCATTTTTTCCTAGGTCAGGTGGTTTATCTGGCACTTCCCAATTGGAGCATATGACCTGGTTGTATCCTTTCAATCAGTTCATCTTTTCGAGATGTGATTATCTTTTAAATCTCTCTCCTCAATATTTTGTTGCACATTTCCACTGTTCCTTAATGTTTTCTTTATTGAATTGAACATGGTATTAAAATTTTTCGTCATTTAAAAAAATTTCTGTTTCTATAAAACTATACACTGCTCAAGGCAATCAGTAAGGATATATGTTCTTTGATAAATATCAGTTGTGTGACTTAGTAATAATGCTTGATCATTTATGAATGTTCTCTAGATCTTTCCTTGGATCATTATAATGAATATTTACTTGTTAAAGTCATCAATGTCATTTGTATTGCTACATTCGTGCTCAATTCCCAGCACTCACCTTACTTGTTTTACTAGCAACATTTGACGGATCTCACCTCCTCCTCATTGAAATATTGGAAAGCTTGGTCCTGGAGAACCTGCCTATCTTCATCTGCACTCATGATGCTCGTCACTAGTCTTCTAGTAAGTGTGTGCATAAAGCTGGCCATACCCATATCCCTTCTCACTTGTGAACTCAGACTGTATTGAACTGCCTACTTGACATCACTTAAAGATTCAATAGATTTCTCAAAGTTAACTGGTTCCAAAGTGTATTTCTACTTGTCCCACAAAACCTATGACACCCAGATATCCTCATTTCTGATAACAGAAACTGTTCTTTTCAGATACTCTGCAAAAATACTTGAAATGCATTCCTTACTCCTTTCTCACAGAAGTAGCCTCCTGCCTCAGGGCCCTCGTACTGGCTATTCCCTCTACCTTACAATGCAGTTTCCTCAGAGACCTGCATGCCTGTCTTTTCATGTTATTTAAGTCACTGTTCAAATGTCAGCTTCTCCATATGATCTTCCCTGACTATGATATTTAAAATACATAGTTTCTAGAACCAGATAGCTAAGATTTTAATCATGTCCCTGCCACTTCTTAGTTGACTCGAACAAGTATTTAACAGGTTTTGACTTTTTTTTTCATTTTTAAATAAAGCTAACAATTCTCCCCATCTCCTAGTATGAATCTGCATTGATTTATACAGGTGGACACATGTATGTGTAAGTACCTCACTTATAACTATAATCATTATTATCCACTGGAAGTTAATAGGAAGATGATTTTATTATAAAAGGTGACACTGTTCCAGAAACATAGGCACCAATAGGTAAGAGCAGAGGGAGATGCATTTTTGTGGGATGAAAAACTTTCCACAAACCGTGAGACTACTACACCCATTGACTGGCGGTAGGCAAATTCCTGATTGATCAACAGGGAATCTATTCTCCCTCTCCAAGTCTGAGCTAGAAGTGCTCCCAGAGAAAAGAGATATTTATTTTTGAAAGAGAAATTTATTTTTGGTCTGGAATTTATCTTCTGGTAGGAACACAGGTGACAACAGTTTCCTTCTCATCTTCTACGTACAGATGCTATAATTATTGAAACCACTGATGTAAAAGTAAGCTACTGAAGTTTCTCAGCCAATTCATTTAAAATATAATTTCCTCTCTGTTTCACAAGACAGCATACAGTTTTGCTTCTTACAAACATAGAAGTTATGTATTTACAACTCCATAGCAATCCATGAAAAAAAAACAAACAAAACCACTGGCTGATATCCCAAATACCAAAAATGATTTAGACTATTTGTCCTTACAAAATAAATTAAATAAACTAGGTTATATTACATTTTTGTGCTTATTTGTGTCATAATAGAAAAAAAGAAGGATATGCATCAAAATAACTCAATTTTATTTTTATTTTTCAAAAATAATTTAAACTAGGGGCTGAGAATATATAGCTCAGAGGTAGATTTCTTGCCTACCATGCAAGATGCCCTGGGTTCAATCCCCAGTACCACCCACCAAAAAAAGTTTAAATAGTTTAAAATGTCAATTCACACACACCTGTAAACAAATGTACATATATTTTGTGTGAAATTTTCACCCACAATGAAAACTGAATTGTGTCAATTGAATTATGGTCGCATTTTAATTGTTTATTAATAAGTTTAGTTTCACTATTAGAATTAATAATATTTTAAAATTAAATGCTAATTTTTTCATCAAAAAATAAGTAACAGCTACTTATCATTATTAAACAATATTATTAACTTCTAAATTTTTTATTGACATATCCAGAACTAAGGACAATTTTGGTGAAAAATAGAATTCAGGTCAAAGCAGAAACCAATTTTGTGATTTTTACATTGAACACAACATGAGAGTAAAGCCATTTGAGAAGAGCAAGGACAACTTCAGTTGCAAGCCTGTGTCAATTTTAATGTCTGTCTGCTTGGCATACTTTTATATATTTATTTTATGCTGTGTACATGGTGTCAGGATATGGAAAACTCAGTGGTTTCTCTAGGTTCTTTCAGAACCATGTTGAACATATATCCTACTATTAGGTTAGCTGTTTGGGAATTTCCTTACTGATTCCAAAACCATTAGCTTTCTATAACTACCAGCAGAATAACAGAGCAGAAGGGCCAAGACTCTCTTTTCACCACAGTGGCACCAAAACAAAAAAAAAAAAAAAAAAAAAAAAAAAAAAACTAGCTACACATAGACTAATTCCTTCTAAGAAAATAGTTAAGAGACTCTTGTATACCAGGTAGCTAAAAAAAAAACATCAATTTTGAAGTAGATAGGAAACGTTGAGGCATCCTCCCTCCATCAACCCTATCCCCAGCACAGTGCTATGCAACTGCGAGGGAACTCTTATTTCCAAACTCTCCATGAGGAGTGAAGGGATTTTTTGTTTGTTTGTTTTGCTTTGTTTTGTTTTGTTTTTTGGTACTGAGGATTTAACTCAGGAGCATTCTATCTCTGCTACATTCCCAAACCCCTCACTCTTTGTAAATTTTTGAGACAGAGTCTCATTAAGTTGTCCAGGGTACTTTCAAACTAGTGATCTTCCTGTCTTAGACTCCCAACTAGCTAGTATTACAGGCAGGAATGAAGGGTTTGGTTCACACATGCAGTGCCTTAACTTTTATAGCTACTAGTCAAGAGCAACCAACTTGCTTATCTCAATGAATTACAGGGAATGGCATTCATAATCCCATGGATCAGGGAAGAAAAAAAGATGTGGTTTTTAAACAGGCACAGGTGCACTTCCATTGCTCTTTTGCAGAGTGAGCAGGTAATAAAATTCAGCCCCCAGCTTCTCCCTGTGCACATTTATCCCGATAGTTTTTTCAGCTGCGGCTTCAGTCTGACTTCTAAATAACTCATATCTAGAAGTTGACTGGGGAGGTGATCTCTAGTCCTCTGGAAATTTGAATGGACATGTGGATACTTCCTGAAACTCCTCCTTGGGTTTTCTTATTTTAATTAATTTATTTTTTTATTTACATACAACAGCAGAATGCATTATAATTCTTATTACACATATATAGCATGATTTTTCATCTCTCTGGTTGTATACAAAATATATTCACACCATTTCGTGTCTTCATACATGTACTTTGGGTAATAATCATCATCACATTCCACCATCATTTATAAGCCCCTGCCCCCTTTCTTCTCCTCCAACCCCTCTGTCCTATCTAGAGTTCATCTATTCCTCCCATGCTCCCTATCTCTATCCCACTATGAATCAGCCTCCTTATATCAGAGAAAACATTCAACATTTAGCTTTTTGGGATTGGCTAACTTCACTTAGCATTATCTTCTCTAACTCCATCCATTTATCTCAGGTTTTCTATAGTGAAAAGAAAGAAAGAAAGAAAGAAACTCCTATCTTCTCCCTGGAAGGGTATAGATCACATAAATAGTTCTTGACTTTGTAGATTCTGCCTAAAGGTCTCAATATTAAGTTGCTAGAATTTCTAAGGCCTTGGATTTGCTCATCCCCCTCAGCCTATAGAGAACAAAATGGCAGTTTTGAATGACCCTATAGGCTCTCCTGTGATTCCTTCCCTTGGCTCATTTCAGGCCCCAGCTTTAAACTAGAAGATGTAGATGGCACATCTAGTTCTTTTGTCTTTTCAGCTACTGCCTAGAGATCTGAATTCTATCTTGTCTGTCTCTTTTGCTATAGCAATGGCAATTACTCTCTCCCTGGGAGTTTCAGTGGGAATGAGGGCACATTCTGCTGCTCCTACCCCTGGCTTGCTCTACTGAAGGAAAAAAAAAACACTATGGTGTTTTAGTAGAAGAGGTTGTACTTTTTTTCTAACTCAAAACCTTTCTGGTTGCTGTATGAAGGACTGGTCCCTAACCCACCAGGCATTCTCTAGACCCTGAGGGTAACAGAGATCAAAGAAACAACCTGAAATATCCAAATGGTCAAAACAAAACAGGCATGTATCACTGTTCACCTACTCAATTTGTTTGTTTGTTTGTTTTTGCTGCTGTGACTATAAACCTGACAGGAACAATTGTAGAGTAATAAAAGTTTTCTTGGGTACTTATGGTTTCAGAAGTCTCAGTTCATATACTGCAGGCTCCATTCCTCGAAGCCTGAGGTGAGGCTGAACATCATGGGAAAAGAGTGTGGTGGAGGGAAGCAGCTCACATGATGATCAGGCACCACAGAGAGAATCCACTAGCCAGATACAAAATATATACCCAAAAAGCACATTTCCAATGAGCCACCTTCTTCAGCCCATAACCTAACTGCCTTTAGTTTCCACTCAGTTAATCCTGCTAGGGGATTAATTCACTGATTAGTTAAGACTCTCATAACTTGATCATTTCTCCTCTAAATCTTCTTGCATTGTTTCACACATGAGCTTTTCAGGGATACCTTACGTTCAAACCAAAACAAGGTTGTAAATTCCAAGTCTCATATTCTCTCTGAGGAGAGAGGAGCTGAACACATATCTAGCACCTGAACTTCACTAATAGATAATCAAAGCACTGTATCTTGCTTGTCTCAGAGAACTGACAGGAAATAGAATTCTCCAATTTCCCAGGGGCTACTAGCAAGAAAGATGATAATTACACAAGCACTTAAGTTTGAGAAGCACTGGAATCTCTGGCCATGATAATAACCAAGATCCTATACTATGTAAGATCAGTGTATGGAGACTAGGAGAGGTGGATGTTTCATCTAACACAATTCTGATAGTAAAGGGAAGTTAAATTTCTAGAACTAACTGTAATGAAATGGGGAATATAATGGTGTATATGACAGAATTCAAAGATTATTCAAAATAATCTTAATAAGATGCTCACTGAAGTCAGTAGAACAATGAATGAAGAAAGGAAGAATTTTAGCAGAGAGAGAAAGATGTAAAAAGTACCAAACAGAGACCATAGAGCTAAAGAGTACAATAACTGGAATGAAAAATTTAATAGAGCAGTTAAATAGGAGACTAGATCAAGCAAGAAGGATAATCAAACTCAAAGACAGGTTGTTGGAAATCATCAAATCAGAGCAGCAAAAAAAGTAAAATAGTAAAAACCAAACAAAGATACTTAATGGAATTATAGAGCACCATTAACCATACAAAATTAAAATCAAATAAAGAGAGGAGACAGAGAAAGCAGAGTGAAAGAAATAATGACTGAAATTTTTCCAAACCTGGGGAAGGAAATAGACATCTGTATCCAGGAATCCCAAAGACACTAAATAAAGTGAATTTTAAAACTCAACCCAGATATATATGTCATAAGCCAATTGTCAAATGTTATAAAAAAGTAGCTTTTAAAAATAGACACAAAAAGTGAATTGTTACCTACAAGAAAGCCTCCTTAAGATTATCAGTGTATTTCTCAACAGAGACTTTGTAGGTCAGAAGGGAGTGAGATGGTATATTCAATGTGTCTGAAGAAAATAAATAAAAAAATAAAAACTGTCAACAAAGAATACCACAGATAGAAAACTTATCTTTCAATAATGAAGGGTAGATACATAATTTCTCAGACAAAAGAAGGGCAGAAGAAATTCATTATTACCAGAATTTATTTATAACAAATAAAAAACAGTAACACAAAAGTATAAGTGTGAAATTTATTGTTAAAGGTAAATATATAGACAAAGACAAATACTCTTATTACTCTAGTAGGAGTAAAAAGACAACTTTTATGCTATGTAAATGTAATAAGTTGAAAGAAATAAAATAATTTTAAATTATAGTTATACAAAATTTAAATATAAACTGTGACATCAGTTTTGGTTAGGAGAGGTAAAGTTTTAGAGTTCTTGTGTTCATTTGAAGTTATGTTGCTATCAGCATGAAATTGACTTTTATCCCTATATTTTATGTGTAGTCTACAGCAAACAAGGAAAATACCTACAAAAGTTATACAAAAGAAAAAGAATCATAAAGAATAGCTAATTAATACAAAACAGCAAGTAATCTAACACAAAGAAGACAGAGAGAAAAATAGATATAATTAAATGATACGTAAAACAGAAAGCAGTAAGCAAAACCACAATAGCAAACCTTTCTCTCTCAATAACTATTTTAAATGTTAATGCAGGGGCTGAGACTGTGGCTTAGTGTAGAATGCTTGCCTAGCATGTGTGAGTCACTGGGTTCTATCCTCAGTGCCACATAAAAATAAATAAATGAAACAATTAAAAAATAAATGTATTAAACTCTCAATGTAAATATATATTGTGGCTAAATGGATTAATAAACAAGATCTATCTAAATTCCATGTACAACCATCTAATGATACACATAGAATGAAAGTAAAGGGATGGAAGAAGATACTCTTGTAAATAGAATCCCAAAGAAAGCAGAAGTAAGCATATTTATGTCAGATAACATATATTTTAAATCAAAAGCAGCAAAACAAAGATATAGGTAAATAATTACATAATGATAAGAGGATCAACTCAATAGGAAGGGATAATCATTGCAAAAATGCATGCACCTAACACCAGAACACTAATTACATAAAACAAATATTGACCCAGCTTAAAGGAAAAATTGAGAGTCATACAACATATAAAAGAATATCAAAGTAGGAAATTGATATACTTCACTTTCATTTATGCACAGAATTTTAAAGACTGAAAAATCAATAAAAATATGATGGATTGAATGACACTATACACCAAATGGACTTAAAAGAGATACTCAGAACTTTCCACTCAACATCAGAGGGATCAAACACATACAAAATTTCCTCTAGGGTAGATCACATCTTTTACGATGATAAGAATCATTCCAAGTAACTTTTCTGACCATGATAAAATATAATTAGTAGTCAGTAACAGAAGAAAGACCAGAAAAATCACAAACCCATAGATACTCACAAAACATTCTTGAATAACCACTGGCTCACAAAGGCCATCAAGATGGAATTTTAAAACCATCTCAACATAAACAAAAATGACAGTATGACATATCAAAACTAGGGGATTCAGTCAAAGCAGTACTATTTAGTGGTAAATGTCTAACTGAAAGGGAGGAAACATCTTTATAAACATTCTGATATCACACCTCTAGGACCTTACAAAAGACAACTAAAGTTCCAGATTAGAAGGAGGAAGAAAATAATGCTGGTGTGAACAGACAGAAATAATTCAAAGAAGAGAAAACAATGAACAAAACTTAGAGTTGGTTTTAAACAGACAATCAATGAACCAATATTTTCCTCTGCTATGAAAAGAGATGCAAAATAATAAAGTTAGAAATGAAAGAATATATCACCATAGATATCTTAGAAATAAAAAAAAAAACATAAATGACCATTATGAACAGTTAGACACTAACAAAGGGAATAACCCAGAAGAACTGGATAAATTTCTAGAAACTTGGAGATTGGGTTAGTAATCAAATACCTCTCAATGAAGAGGACCCCAAGACCAAGCAGCTTTACACCTAACATCTACCACACGTTTTAAAAAAATTAATAATAATCATTTTAAAATTCTTTTAATTAATCAACAAATGAGACTTACTCAAACTAAAAAGTTTTTTCTCATCAAAAGAAACAATAAGAGAGGTAAATAGGGAGCCTACACCCTGGGAACAAATCTTTACTCCTCACACTTCAGATAGAGCCCTAATATCCAGAGTATACAAAGAACTCAAAAAATTAGACAATAAGAGAACAAACAACCCAATCAACAAATGGGCCAAGGACCTGAACAGACACTTCTCAGAGGAGGACATACAGTCAATCAACAAGTACATGAAAAAATGCTCACCATCTCTAGCTGTCAGAGAAATGCAAATCAAAACCACCCTAAGATACCATCTCACTCCAGTAAGATTGGCAGCCATTAGGAAGTCAAACAACAACAAGTGCTGGCGAGGATGTGGGGAAAAGGGTACACTTGTACATTGCTGGTGGGACTGCAGATTGGTGCAGCCAATTTGGAAAGCAGTATGGAGATTTCTTGGAAAGCTGGGAATGGAGCCACCATTTGACCCAGCTATTCCCCTTCTTGGTCTATTCCCTAAAGACCTAAAAAGAGCATGCTACAGGGACACTGCTACATCGATGTTCATAGCAGCACAGTTCACAATAGCAAGACTGTGGAACCAACCTAGATGCCCTTCAATAGACGAATGGATAAAAAAAATGTGGCATTTATACACAATGGAGTATTACTCTGCATTAAAAAATGACAAAATCATAGAATTTACAGGGAAATGGATGGCATTAGAGCAGATTATGCTAAGTGAAGCTAGCCAATCCCTAAAAAACAAATGCCAAATGTCTTCTTTGATATAAGGAGAGTAACTAAGATCAGAGTAGGGACGAAGAGCAGGAGAAGAAGATTAACATTTAACAGGGATGAGAGGTGGGAGGGAAAGGGAGAGAGAAGGGAAATTGCATGGTAATGGAAGGAGACCCTCAGGGTTATACAGTGGAGGGGGTAGAGAGAGAGGAGGGGAGGGGAGGGGAGAGGTGGGGAGGGGGGAGGGGGGAGGATGGGAAAGGCAGCGGAGCACAACAGACACTAGTATGGCAATATGTAAATCAATGGATGTGTAACTGATGTGATTCTGCAATCTGTGTATGGGGTGAAGGTGGGAGCTCATAACCCACTTGAATCAAAGTGTGGAATATGATATGTCAAGAAATTTGTAATGTTTTGAACAACCCACAATAAAAAATTAAAATAAATAAATAAATAAATAAATAAAATTCTTTTAAAAATAGAAGAAGGGTAAACATCTCCAAACTAATTTTATGAGGACAAGATCAACCAGGCACTGAGGCTAGACAAAAATAATACCAGAAAAGAAAGCTGTAGACCAAATACATAATAAGAATGACGTAAAAAAAAAAATAAAATAATAGAAAAACAAATTCAAAAGTGCATTAAGAAAACTACACATCATGATCAAGGGGGATTCCTCTCTAGGATGTAAGGTGGTTTCCACATACTCAAATCTATTGGTGCAATGCATCTCATTAACAGAATCAAAGACATAAGCCATATGATTGTCACGAGCCATACATGGGATGCATGTGGGTCACCATGCATGGAAGCTGCGTGGATAGAGACATCTGATATCTGGGAATGGCCAGTGGACATTTCCTCTGGTTAATTGTCCAGGGACAATGTGAATCTCTTTCCAGCTCTGTGGTAGCCCACACAGCACCTGAGATATGTATGACCTGCCCAGAGGTCAAACAACCTGCTGACTGCAAGATGCCAGGAAGCAAGACTTGAAACCTTATCCCTGCCTTTGGTGTCCCCCATATAAATAAAGCAAGCAGGGGCTCCATTTTGCCAAAGTATAGAAGCTTGATCAGTACGATCAGCTAGCCTGTCCCGCCCTCGCTTTCGGAAACTACTTTCTGTGTCCTGTGGTTTTTCCATAATTCTATTTTCCCTAGCTTTTATTGCTCAACCAGTCCAATCCACCAAGGGGAAACCCATTTCCGTAACTTGCACTGGAAGCAGGCAAGATATGATCACCTAAATATTTGTGGAAAACACATGAGGCAATGTTCAACATCTGTGCATGATAAAAACTCTCCATAAAATCAGTATAGAAGAGACTTGCCCTAACACAGTAGAAGCTATTTGTCAAGTATCATAATCAACAGTGAAAATCTGAAAGTTTTTTCCCTAATATCAGGAACAAGCCAAGAATACCCATTCTTGACACTTTATTCAACATAGTATTGAATACACAATCCAGAGCCATCAGATTAGAAAGGCTAACAGGAGGTATCCAAATGAGTAAGTGAGAAGTAAGACTGTCTCTCTATTCAAGTGTCATCAACCTATACGTAGAAAGCCCTAAAACTATCATTAAATGACTGTTAACAACTAATAAACAAATTCAGTAAACTCACCGGATAAAAAAAAAATCAAAACATAAAATCATTATTATTTCTTTACACCAACAATGAACTATTTAGGAAGGAAAGCATGAAAACAATCCCATTAACAATAATGTCAAAAAGAATAAAATACTTGGGAATAAATTTAGCCATGGAGATGAAAGATCTATATTCTGGAAACTACAAAATATTGATGAAAGAAACTGAAAACACAAATAAATGAAAAAACATCAGGTATTCCTGAATTAGAGGGATTAATTGTTTACAGCATACTTGCAAGTTTGGAATTTCAGTCTCCACTTAAAGATACGACAACTGAGGCTTGGAGTCCTGAAACTATATTCCTAAAGTAAAAAGCTAATAAACGGCAGAGAGGTGATTTTATGATTCTGCATATTTACATCTAAAAATATATTCTTTTTATTGTAAATACTCAAAAAGAGGCATATATAGAGAGGTTCTTTGTAAGTTGTCAAAAGCTATGGATAGAGGTTGGAATTACAGTGCATGAGTTATGCGAACCAAACCTGTAAACTTGATGTTATCTTTACCTCCTTCCCTGATGTAATATTACAAAGGAAATGAAGTAAGAATCAAAGCCCATGACTTGTTCAGTAAGCATATACTTTTTCTTTGATTCTGGGTACAACTCTTGCTGTAACCCACTGAGTCACTTCCCTCCCTCCTTGTCACCTAATAGGCTTTTGATAAGACTATTTTAGATCCATCTAGAGATGTATTGCAAATTTTAATTTTCTGTGTTTATTTAATGAAAGTTATGAGATTAATCCTCATTTCATTGTGTGTATAAAATTTTTTCATTTAATTAAAATTAATGACCTCTACACTGACAAAGATTTTTGAGTTCAGAAAATGAGATTTAAAATTTAGTGTAAAATAAGAGCCTGGGACAAATGTAATAAGTTGAAAGTACTCTTTGGTAAATGTGATAGCAATTTTCCTTGAAAGTTTTAATTCTCTCATTCCAAAAGTAGTGAAGAGAAATTGCTAACAGAATACAGGACTCTTTGCAGCAAGTGACCCTGATTCAGTTTTGGTTTCTTGTCTCATTTATGCCTAAACATTATAATTAATTCAAAAATCTTCTTTTAACATGAATGAGTAAAAAAAGAGGGGCAATAGAATTTAAATGCCATAAGAGACACTCTAATACTGTGTCATTTTGTGCACAGTCAAGCTTTAGATATTAATAAGAAAATTAAATTAAAGGTTTTAACATAAAACCCAAAGATTAGCCCAACAGCAAAATATATTTTGCTGTGCATGCCTATTGAGTATATTCCTCATGTAAATCTTTTCTAGCATTCTATAAGCTGCATGTTTAATTTATTAGAAAAGCAAAAGCAAAATCCCTTTTCTGCTAAACTGCTGAAATTACTTTTCCTTAGAATCACAGGATACAGTTAAAAATTTTTTTAAAATATCTAAATATTCAAGGACAAAGACATCCTACCTGTCATTTAATCGAAAATCAAACATTATCTAATGACAGTATAAATTAAAAGACAACTAAACAACAGGATAACTGCAACTCAGTGAACAGTCCTGGTCCAAGTCCAAAGTAGTTATTTTATTTCTGGAAATAGAATATTAGGGAAAATACAATGTAAGGTCATAGACCATATTCCCTAAGAATGTTATTCAATTGGTCTTTAAATGATTTAAAAATAATAGAAAAGTTGAATTGCTATTGAAAGGCAGAGAGAATGTTAGAAATAGAAAATGGGATTTATGTTAGATCATAAAATAAATTATCTGTGGACTGTCTGTGGATAACACCTAGGAAGCTTGGATGATTTGTCACTTAAGAGGGAATAAAGAAGGAAAGGACAGTTTCTGCTCTCATTTGTCAGGCAATTAACAGTATTTGAGAGCCAGTCTCATGAAAGTGGTTGGGGTTTCTGACCAGGACAGTGACAGGAAGGTTGGACAAAGTCTAACTGGGTTGTTCACAAGTGAAAGAACAGGAGGGGAGAGGATGAAGCCAGCAATTTTATTTAAAAGAATTTGTTTTTCAAAGAACACCTGAGATAATGCCTCCTCAGGGATGCGTGACATTAGCTAGGCACTGGGGCCTGACAAGTCGATAGCAGTATCTGGCTTGTTTTGATCTTCTAGGGCTCATCAGGCTTTGCAGCTCTTCTTTCTCCAAAGTGCTTGGACAGGAAGAGAGTAATGAATTCACCCTGAACATGTGAGTCAGGTTCAGAAAGCAGCAGTGGGAAGGAAGAGGCCAGGCTCATGGGCTAATAGATCCTCCCATTCTTCTCAGTGATGGCCATTAAGCAAATAAGAAAAACACATGTTTCTGTGTGCTTCCAATATCTGAAAGGTGCATTCTGTGGCGACTGAAGCAGTATCTCATACTCAGGTGGTTCTTAATACAGCATTGCCTTAAAGAACAGAATAAGCAATGTATAATGACTGCATTAAATGACACTACTTATTCCATGCCCACTCCCACTGATTCACTAGGCACTAGATACACAGCAATAAGCAGATAGACACAGACCTTGCCTTTGATAAGCTGGAAGTCTGGTATAAGATATAAGGTAATCAATAATTAAATGTATGCAGAAAAGTAAATATAATAAATAAGTATAATATGGATTCTGAATTGAAAGCATAGCATGCAGTGATTGATTATAGCAGGCTACTTGATGAAGGACCACTTTATTTATTTATTATTTTTATTTTTTGGTACTGAGTATTGAATCCAGAGGTGATTCATCACTAAGTCACATTCCAGCCCTTTTTATTTCTAATTTCGAGACATGGTCTCACTAAGTTATTTAGGGCCTTGCTAAGTTGCTGAGGATAGCCTTGAACTGGCAATACTCCTGCCTCAGCCTCCAAAGTTTCTGGTATTACAGGCACATGCCACAATGCCCAGCTAAAGGACCATTTTAGCTATGAGCAAAGAATGAAGAAGGATTTTTTTAAAGAATGTAGGGAATCGTCTAGGAAAAACAAGTAGCCTCAAGGTAGGGAAAGCCTATTGAGCTCCAGAGCCAAGAGGTGGCAGATTTTTCACTTAATTGAAAAATCTACCTGCTAACTTCAGGTAGAGTTTGGTTCTGAAAACACTTATAGCAGTGCAAAAACTTAAAAGGAAAAGCGATATGACATTAGAGGGCTCGAGAAAAGTAATGATGGAGCATAATGCAGCAAGATAGTTGCCTGAAGAGGAATTTTGTTTATATTAACAAACTCTTCAAACTCGGAGAGAGATTTGAGAAGAAGAATTTGTTAATATAAACAAAATTGTTTGTGAACAGAAGAGAAGATGCCTACTTACAGGTGAAGTCAGCAGGGCAGGACATGCGTAGAATACATTTTGCCTATGGCAAAGGACTCAGGTTCACAAAAGAATGGCTAAGCTGATTCTCTGTGAGGATTTAACATGCATGACAGTTCTATTTCTTCATTCCCTAACTTGACCTTACAATGTCACAGTCAGTCATTGGAAGCGTATCTATAATCTACGTGTTCATTAAGGACCTGGGAAGGGCAATTTTATTTAAAAGAATTTTAAGGGCTGGGAAGGGCTGAAAGAGATTGGCTGGAGACTTCCATGGTAACCTTTTTGTGACAAAAAACTGAAAAATATACTCAAATCATCTTATTAAAAAGTATTTATTGGCTCACTTAATTGAAAAATCTACTTGCTAACTTCAGGTATAATTTGGTTCTGAAAACTTCACCATTTCCCAACAGCATTTCCTCTAATTTGATTTTATGCTCATGGTAGAAAAAGGACTAGCAGTTTCAAGTTTCGTATCATTCTTCTACCACCACTGAAGTAAACAGAGCAGGCCTGCTTTTGTAATTCTCAAATGGTTCAGAAGAAACTTTGCTTCTCCAGAATTTCCAGGGTTTCTTTGTTGACATACTTTGGATGGTATTCATACTAATCCTTTAAATAATTACATTGACCAGAAGGATGCTTTCCTTAAGGATGATGATGGTCTCCCATTCATACCACATGGCTGAGAACAGGAAAGAGTGGGCCACTAAAAACCATGGTCTTGTTAGCAAAGCAATGGTGTGGGAGGAGCTGGAAACCAACTCAAGCTTTCTGCTCCATGTCCCTCAAAATTGCTTTTTATTAATTTGCTGAGGACAAATGTAACTGTGAGAGAGGGAGGAAGAGAGATTATACCTGATTATTTTTTTCTAATTCTGAGAGGATTAAGTGTAGCAGAGATGCTATATGGAGTAGAAGTCATTCTTCCACTTTCTAATCTAGGATTTTATTTCCTTCGTCTTTTCTACTGTAGATATGTGACCTTCTGAATAGATTCAGGAAAGGAAATCAGAATTTAAGGCTCTACTGTCAGAGGAGAAATGCAAGAACCATGATTCTTATCTCAAGTGATGCTAGAGAACAATGTAATGGCAATCGTTTGTAAAATAAGTGGTTGAATATCTCCCTAAATGAATATACAGCCACATTGACATTTCTTGACTCTTCTGACCTTACCAGGCATAACCTTACAGGAATGATGAGATTAACACAATAGGGCTGGTTCACATGAGCTTGGTTCCTTTCACATCTGTCCTGGTTCCTAAGAAGTTTTAATTTCACATGTTTTCTCAGCAATACAGTCTCCACAGTGAAAATACAGTCATTCTCCTAAATATCAAATGCAAATTTCACTTACCAGATCAGAATAGTTTTGGGGTTTATTTTTATACCACAAAAGTCTGTAGTTTCTATAATCTTTGTGTGTGTGTGTGTGTGTGTGTGTGTGTGTGTGTGTACTAGGAATTGAACTCAGGGAACTCGACCACTGAGCCACATCCCCACCCCTATTTTGTATTTTATTTAGAGACAGGGTCTCACTGACTTGCTTAGTGCTTTGTTTTTGCTAAGGTTGGCTTTAAATTTTTGATCCTCCTGCCTCGGCCTCTTAATCTTACCTTCTACTAATTTCTAATGCATTACTCACCTACATATTGCAAGGATGCCCTGAGATATTCTGAAGCTATGTCTTTGTGCAAAGTGTTCCTCCTCACAACTATTTTTAAAAATATGTTTATTTTATTTTAATGTGGTGCTGAGGATAGAACCCAGTGTCTCAGGCATGCTAGTTGAACACTCAACCACTGAGCCACAACCCCAGCCCCCTCGCAACTAATTCTTTTTAAAACATTTACCTTTTTTTAGGTGTAGATGGACACAACACAATACCTTTATTTTTATGTGGTCCCGCCCGAGCTAGGCGAGCGCTCTACCGCTGAGCCACAATCCCAGCCCCTCACAACTAATTTTTAATAACCTATTTCTAACTAGTTCTTCAAAGTTAAAATCAATTTCTCCTTTCTCCTAGAATCCTACTACTAATAATAAATCTTTCATCATTGACTAAAGCAGATAGAATGAATGAACTAATGTTCAAACTCAGCAATCAGACTGAATATGCATCTGGTCTGTCCTACCTGGCTTATAAACTCACGCCTCAGACAAGTTACTTAATATTCCTGAACCCCAGCTATTTTATGTTTAGATAGTTAACTATAATGAGCTCATCACCAAAGGGTTGCTGAGTGCTTAAAGATATATGAAGAATCAAGTCCATAGTAATAGCCTCAAGTAAAAGACCAGAACAATAAATATGTGCTGGATTGTTCAGGATCTAGTAAGGGATCATGAGTTACACAGATATTTGAAATAGAAAGCAAGATCAAGAGAATCAAGAGACCACTTTACTAAGACATGTCTTAAGTAAGGGTGGCCTTAGGGAAGCCTCCATGTGTTCAGTTTTTCATGATGAGGTGTCATCGGTACTTCTTCTGTCCTCTCAAATGAGTTCCCTCTGCACCTTTGTGGTCATTTCTTTGAATTCTTATAAGGCCTCTAGTATTTGCTTTTTCTATATAAACTCGCTTTCTTTTAATGTAACTGCCTTTCTTGGGTGTTTCTCATCTAATATTTTTATAGGTTTTAAGTAACCTAAAGACTATCTGGCTCAATTATGTTTTCTTTTTTTTTTTTTTTCATTTTGGTTTAATCATTGTTCATTTGAATAATAAAGAAATAGTAAGTGTGGATTGTGAGATTTTTATGTTTTAAATGCTATAGAGAAAACAGGAGTAAATAGCAAATTTCCCAAGACTCACTCTGGTGTAACTCAGAGTCCACCCTGACTCCATGTCCTTCTTTTCATTAACTCAGGGGTATGAGAATCTTAGTCAGAATTTGTCCATTTTTTATACCAGTAAGCAGACTTTAAAGAAACCCATATTCTCTTCAGTCACTCACCAGTGTTCTAAATGATATGAATTCCCAGAGCGACAAAAAAGGAGATATGTGGGGGACAGAAATCCAACAACTTTTATTTTCACATTTCTTCTACTCTTGAAGCTTATTTCATTTGGATTTCAGTTGCACCAATTTTTATTTTTAATTGCTTTGTCAAAGATAGTCAATTTTTTTTCATGCTCTAGTTGATAAATCTTCACAGTGTGTTGGGTTTTGCAAAGCTGTAAATGGCTAATTTATTTTACATTTATTTTTCTGCCAGGACTGAAGGGACTTATCTGACTCTGCATTTGGCATGAACTTTTAGCACCTTTTCAATGACATTATTTATTCTTTCCAATGATGTTGACTTCCTCAGAAAGCTCATGAATTATATAAGCTAGGCAGCATTTGGCAGATGATTTTATCTACTTTTTATGTAGTATGTGCATCGCTCTGCTTCAAACCAAGGCATGCATTCCACCAGCGCTTAGAGCACAGCCCTTAGCAAAGTCCCTCGCTGAGTAATTCCTCTTAGCCAAATAACTTCTTTGAAGTTCAAAGTTAAGTCCCCGCTCTAGGATCTGGTCATACCCTACCCTGATCAATGCAGGATTATGAAAGGTTGGCTCCTTGGCTTAAAGGGAACCACATGTAAATACTGGGCCATCTCAGATTGGCAGAGAGCTTTTCTTCAGACTAAATCTTAGATAAATCTTCTCTCTTCCCAAACCTATTTCAATTTCTTCCTTAAATGTGTTAACCTTGAGAGTATTCTTCAAAGATTTATTTTATCATTGGTCTTATCGTTATTAGATATGATAAGACCAATGATCAGGAGACAAATGGGAAAAGAGCATACATGTCATTGGGGACCACCAGGGGAGAGGAAAAAACTGTGAGCAAGAGCCCTTACTGTTATTATCAGGAGAAGAAATAGACCAGCCAGGGAACCCAGGCTTAGGACCGACTAGTTTGAGTAATATCACTGGGTGCTGGAAATAAAATCTGTCCCTACTCATCTTGTACTGCCCTGGAGTGATTAGAGCAGGCAATTGGGAGTGTGGGTTTTGTGTTGTTGGTTTTCTTTTGAAATGCATCCACTTGGACAAGTTGTTTACCATTTCTAGGAACTGCCTACCCCCGGGAGGGACAGTTTCTTCAGGGTCAGCAAGGCTTTAGATGTCAAAGCATCAGAATACAGAAAATAAGAGATGGTTAATAAACTTTCTAAATGGAAATCATCTCAGATTTTTTTTTAACCTAGGAACCAGATATAAGATATCTTAGGTATGGACAAAATGTTTAAAGTTCTTATACTTACAAATGTTGCACTATTTAAATGTTTAATGAATGTTATATATATATATATATATATATATATATATATATATATATATATATATATATCACTATTTGTAGCATTTCCATGAAGTAAATACCCACATCGTGTCTGATTTCAAGTTCTTAACATTATGTCATTGAAAAGTGAGATGAGAAGAAATGCATACATCCATTTTGGGAATATGGTATGACTTGGATGGAGCATAGCACTGGCTTCACTTTGGGGATGATAAAGTCAGTTTGTAAAGTATATTCTCCAATAAAAGTATAATAAAAATGCTACATAATCTGAAGTTAATCAATGAGACTACTCTACCAGTTGCTTTCCCCATATTTCCCACATATTTTAGATCTGCAACCTGAGTTTGGAAAATGGAATCACACTGGTCATAATAGTCAAGCCTCCAATAGTATTATCACAATATCCTCATTCAGGGCATTTTGGACACTGCATAGATTTCTTAAGTATTTCTGATAATTCTATATGGTGAGTTAGACCTGAGTGAGAACTAATTGAGGGATAGGGTTGCTGCTCCGTGGTAGAGCACTCACCTAGCATGTATGAGGCACTGGGTTCAATTACTCTGGACTGCATATAAATAAATAAATAAATAAAGTTAAGTTAATAAATAAAATAAAGATTAATTGACAACTAAAAAAAGTGTGATCATAAGGAAATTCCCTAGCCTCTACTTTCTCCCTGGGGAGGAAAAAAGGTTGGACATGCTTCCAACTCCCCAGCTTTTCTGAGTACTCCCCAGAGGACTGATTTCTATCCTTTCACAAAGAGCAATGATTGGATCTGAACAGTAAGTAACAATCAAAGAGAGAAAAAATAATGTGGTTTTGGTTGGCAGTTGTCTTAGGTCCTATCCTGGCATAGCACAGGTTGAGCAGATGAAAATCCCAGGTCCCATCATTTTGGGATGTATACAAAAAGCATTTTTATTTATTAATTATACCTCCACAAAGCTAGAAGAACATAAAAAATTTTATTATTTCTACGTTCAAAACATCTAAAATGCAACCACTTCTCACAACCTCCACCCTGATCAGAGGATCTTTGTTCATTAATTTGTGACTAGCTATCACAATGCATCTGGACTTGCTCCTTTCACCCTTGTTCCCTACAGTCTGCTTTCAACTCAATGACTAGTGTCATTTTTTTTTAAATGCAAGTTAAATCCTGCCATTGTTCTTCACAAATTCCACTGACTTCTCACCTCACTCAAAGTAAAAGTTGACAATTTCCTCCATGGTCAAGCATCTTGCTATCTTTCTTCTTTCTTAAAATGTACTCCCTTTATTATAGCCATCCTGGCCTTGCTTCTCTTCTTTTAACTCACCAACACCACCTGCTTTAAACAACAACCACTGCCTAGTACACTTTCCTCATGGATACCCCCTTGATTCACTCCCTTTCCTCCATCAAATCTCTGTTCTAGTTTATCTTCTTGGTAAGGCTTTCCTGAATTCCTTATTTAGATCAATACTTTTTTTTTCAGGTATCCTCTATTCATTTCTCTGAGATATATATGTGTATATATATATATATATATATATACACACACACACACACACACACATAAACACACAAACATACACACACATATTGCGAGGACTTACAACCATTTTATCATACTGCATATTTTATATTCATTGGTTCTTTGTCTTTCTCAAACTACAACATAACCTATGAAGGAAATGATTTTTGGCACTCTTCTAAAGAATTATTACCTGAAACCTTTATCAGTGCCTATGATAAAGTATGAAATTAATAAATATTTGTTGAGTGAATAATCTTTACTATTAATCTCTATCTTCAGGTAATTTTTCTTTCTTGGAATACAAAAAAGAAAAAAAAAAAAGCCCAAATCAAACCTTCATCTTTATGGTCTGTCTCAGTGGCTTGTATATATTATGCAATTAATAGATATTTGTTGAATGAATGACTCCCTGTCTCACTAGTGGTATTGTGTCCTCTTATCCTAATGGTTACAGATGGGGAGTAGGAGTTTGCATTCTGAGATTCTATTCCTGTTTTTTTTCTCTGATTGCATTCGACATACATGAATATTCAGGAGCTGTTTATTTTGAGGCCTGAATATCAAGCACTCATCTAGTAAACATGTTGGTATAGAAAACACTGGACAAGCCACTACAGATTAAAATAAAGACTACATTTTCTTCCAGCCTCCTAAAATATGTGGACAAAATAAAATGTGTTCCTGTATTCCATGGTGTACTGCTAAATGTGCATTTGCATATGCAGATGCCAGATTCCTCTATCAGATTAGTTAATTGCAAATACAAAGCAGTCACTGAGGACATATTTACTTCTCTTGTAAAGGCTGGTATACAGTTGTATGGGCAACACATGAATGTATGCTGCTGGATTTGCAGGAATACTTTTGGAAACTGGAAATGATTACCTCTTAGCTGAAATAGATTAGAAAGCTGTTGCTGTCAATCCTAGAGGCCTTTACTTTTTCAAACAGGAAATACTGCTTGTTTCCCAGTAAAATATGCCGCTGGTCTCAGGAAAGTTATCTCTATACCTCAATCCTAGCACATTTGGAATGGCAGCACTCAGCTGTTTTGAATTATATCTGAACAAGTGCTGCAGGTCAAGGAAGAGGCTAATTGCTCCTGCTCCCAGGTTACAGAGTCCTCGCTGGCTACAGTGCTAGATCGCCTACCCTACTCCAGGTAGTCAGTCTCTCTTTTTTTGTTAAATTTTTTAAATTTTTCCTTTTTCCATATACATGACAGTAGAGTGTATTTCTACATATTTCATATACATGGAGTACAACTTATTCTAATTAAGATTCCATTCTTGTGGTTTTACATGATGTGGAGTTTCACTAGTCATGTATTCATATATGAACATAGGAAAGTTATGTCTGCTCCATTCTACTGTTTTTCCTGTTCAGATCCCCACCCCCACTTCCCTTCATTTCCTCTTGTCTCTTTTAAATAGAGCAACTCAGCTCCATAAACAGGACTTATACATCGACTTAGCAATACAAAACCTAACAGAAATAATATGTCCTATAGCATGGAAATCTATTAAGATATTTGCAAAATGGTAAATTAAGCATCTGATCTAACACTACCACTTTACAGGTGATATTATGCAGGCCCTGAAAGTTGAAGTGATTTATCCAAGATCAGAGAACTAGTTACTAGCAGGGTAGGATTAGCACTCAGCACACCTGACTTCTCATACTAGTTTTTTCCCACTGTCTTACTTCCAGACATAGGGCCACCTGTTAGTCACACTGACTCTCAAATATTCATGGCTTTAAAAAGTCATCCAAGGAGTAAATTTAAATGCAGATCTGTGGGGCCTGCCCCAAGAAACTGTAGTACAGAAAATCAATGAGAGAACCAAGGAATTGTACCTTTGAGGAATCCAATGGAGATGGTATTAGCTACAGTTTCAGAAACTCTGGTAGACATGCCTCTCACTGGAGAGGATATACAGCACACATTAGCGTCATCACCTTGGAGCCCAAAACCTGTGTTCCCAGTGTTGGTTTTGTCCCTTCCTAACCAATTGCATTGGAAGATTGCTTTATTCAGCCTGAGTTTGTCACTTACCTGTCAAGTGGGAATCCTTGGGGCCACTGTGAAAAATATGCATGTAGAATGTATATGTGCATGTGGGTACACATGTGAGCATGTGCATACGAGGTCATGGGTGCAGTGTGCTCCAGTACATAGTAAATGCTTAATAGATGTTATCTTTTGTTATTATGGATAAAGTACATGCCACATATCTTTAAGTGGTATTCTTTAAGTGGTAATATTCATACTTTAAGAGACCAACTAAGTCACTTGTTCTCTGTGTGTGTATTTAATATGCTGTATATTAAAATTAAAAAAAAAACAACTTTTTTTCCAATGTCTGCGCATCAGTGTCTCTACTGTTTAACCTCCAGCCCCACCAAACCTGCAGAAAAAAAATCACTACCTGAGAGAGCAGGTGTGATACCAGTGAGATTGTTCATTGGTTCTTTCAAATATTACTTTCTTTTTCTTTTCAATGGACCTTTAAATGTCCAATTGCCTTCAACAAGACTGCTGAGAACTGCCATTTCTGATTGAGAGGAAATATGTTTAAGTAATTTAGACATTTCCACATGTTTATTCCAACCTGGGCTAGAGGTCTTTCCAGTCCAGTGAGCTTGTCAAGTGCAGCAAAAATATACTCAACCTAGGTTGTTGTTTATAAGCTTAGAGGAAACTAAAAAAAAATATTAAAAGAAGTCTACCAGAGATAAAATAAATAAGGGCTTCAAATCATCCAAAATGGTGACTTGAGTGCCACTTTATCATCAATTGTCTAAAATAACTTGATTGCAAAGATTCTGAGGATAGATAGTGGAAATAAACTCAAGTGTGAAGTGACAGCTATGCCAAGAAAAATGGAGATAGATGTCAAAGAAATCTGAGTGATTTGAGGCCATCTGAGCACTTTAGATAGTACAGATCACCTAAGAATCAGACACTCTGATTGACTTCAAGTTGTTATCATTAAAAAGCATTGAGAGTGGCAATCAGTCAGCTGGGCTGCAGTGGTGTGCTTTACTATTGAAAATGGCCCTAAACATCACATTCCAGCAGGTGGTGGTAGCAGCAGTGACACCATTGTATGGCAAGGTCTCCATTAATATCTTCCAAAAACCTGCCTTGGTCAGACAACACACTGTATAAAAGTGAATCATCAGTGTTATGAAGACCACAATTTGAATCCTAGTTCCATGTACTTTGCAAGTTGTTTAAAGTTTCAGTTTCAGTTTTTCACCTGTATAATAAGAATAAATTCTGACTTTAAAGAGTTACTGTTAAAATTGAATTACATATTTAAATTAGTTTACGTAAATATATTTATGAGTAATTAATATGTCATTTAATTGTATAAATTACAGGAATCATCAAAAATGACCAATAAACACTTTCCCCTCTGCCATCATCTCCATCACTAGTGGAAGTAGTAATATTAAAAGTTCTAAAAGAAGTATGGTGTTTTAATATTCTTAATGATGCAGGCTACTTCTGCTTTAATTTGTTGTCTAAAATTAGCATTTAAGTTGTTCAAATAATATTTTTCCAATGGGAATTAATTAATTTAAAAAAATTTATTCATTTATTTTTTTAGTTATACACGATAGTAGAATCCATTTTGATGTAATTATATAATAATGGAACACATCTTATTCTAAGAATTTTAGAATTTTGTTTTCTAAAAGAAGAAAAAGATTCAGAAATTTCCAGGTTATTGTAAACAGATGAAGACCTACAGAATTAATATGCCAGAGCTTATTATTATGCCAGAGTCAATGGATGCACCTTGGTTTCATATTTATTAATGTATATAAAATTCAGGGCAATAAGGGGGTCTCCATCTGAATTTTCTTAAAAACAAATACTAAATTCAAAACATGCTTATAAAATTTTCAAAATGCCAGGTCTTTGAGCAGAGATCCTAGGTTAATAAGTTGCTGCCAGTTTCTCCCTTCATGAGTAAAATATTAAAAAGTCAGAAATACCCAAGGGCAGACTTACCCCAATGAATCTGTCTGCTATGCACACCACCTTCCTCTTAGGTGCCCTCTTGTCCCATCTTTTGATCCTCTGTGGACCCATCAAACTTTACTCTCTAGATAGAACTGATGAGCTTATTTAAAATGGAGTGAAAGAAATTCATATTGCTTTGTAAATCTTCTAAAGGAAGTATTTTATAGGATTTAAGAGGAATAAATCTTTAGTTCTAGGATGTTAAACATTAACAAGAAAATAATAAACAAAGGAATATGAATATTTTGGGGTAAAAGGATCACTTTAAAAAAATTATTTGCTATGTCTATGCAAAAGTCTTATATATTCATTAATAAAATTTTGACCTTACCATTTGTAAGCTATGAATATATAAAAAGTCATAAAAATGAAAATAAGAATCTTCAGTATACTCAGATTTAAATCTTTAAATATTTTTGCACAAAAGCACAATGAGATATCACTTCAAACCTGTTAGTTCAACTATAAATGAAAAGATATAGTAAAGTGTTGGTGAGGATGTGGGGAAAAGTGCAACATTGTGGGCTATTGATGGGAATGTAAATTAGCACATTATTATGAAAAATGCTATGGAGGTTCCTTAAAAAGATTAAAAGTAGCACTACTATATGGTCCAGCAATCCCATTACTGGTTATATATATATATAAAAGAAATGAATTTTGTATGTCAAAGAGATATCTACAGTGTCATGTTGGTTGCAGGATATTCACACTAACTAACCAAGATGTGGAATCAATACATGTCAGTTCATGGGTGCATGGAAGAAAAAAAAAATGTTATTGCCATACCATGGAATGCTATTCAGCCTTAAGAAGAAAGGAAATCCTGTCATTTTCAATAACACAAATAAACCCACAGGACATTATGCTAAGTGAAATAAGGCAGATAGGAAAGACAATACGTTTTGATCTCATTTATATGTGGAATGAAAAAAAGTCAAACACATAGAGAATAGAATGGTGGTTATCAGGGCCCATATGCAGAAGGGGACAGGGAGACATTGGGGCAGGGATACAAAATTTTATTTAGAAAGGAGGGACAAGTTCAGCAGATCTATTCTATAACATGATGACTATATTTGATTACAATGTGTTATGTACTTGAAGTTTGGTAAGAGAGTAGATTTTAAATGTTCTTAGCTCAAAAAAAGAACTCTATGAGATGGATACATTAATTACTTTGATTTAGCCATCCAAAATGTGTATAGATATCAACAGCTCATACTGTTCATAGAAACAATTTTTAGTTGCAGTCTTAAAAAAAAACAAAGAAATAGAGAAGAAGGGAGAGAAATAAGGAAAAGAGAAGTCATTGCATACAATTTTGATTATTTTCTATAATTAGGCATTTTCACACACAAAAGTGGTGCTCTATATACTTACTTATAAACTGATTTTACATTTTGACCATTTGTATTTTATCATGTTTTCTACATCATAACTTAATACCACATGTTATTACATAATACAGATGGACCTTACCATTTGTAAGCTATGTTCTTGTGGGAAATATCATTGTTTCTGTGTTTTGGATTCTAATAAACAAATAGAAATTAATATTCCCATAGATTAAACTTTTCAGTATGTTATGAAGAACTTCTTAGAATTAAATCTCTACAGATAAAACTGCTGGTGTAAATTTTATGTTTATTCTTAATACAAAATGGCATACTATCAAACTAGTACAACCAAGAGTAATCAAAGAAATGAACACTTCACCTCCCTTTCATTATTGCTGGGTATCATTATTAAAACCAGTTACAAAGTTGGTGAAGTGGACTTCAACATCAAAGAGTGTGTGTTCTAATCAACCCATCCAATGATGGGATGCTGTTGCCTACTCTGACGAAAGTTCTGTCTAATCCTATTTTATTCCAGCTCTGTCTGTTTCAAGACTACAGTAGATATGGAAGCCTAAGAGCCTTTCTCCTGATACAGTGAAGTAAGCAGGTTTAATTTTCTTGCCACACTAGCGAAGACATAATTTAACATTTTCCAAAGGCCAATGGAGTGGTGCAACTCCAGCGCGTTTCCTTTAAGAGGGAAACAGCACATGTTCGTGTTTCTGTTTTATCGGGGACAATACACTCTTACAAATAATACCATGATGCTGCTAGAAATGGAATGATTCAAAGATAGGGCCTGTACCAAATGTCAGTAAGTACACACAAAAATTCAATCACCATTATAATCAGATAAGGCCTTTTTCTCCCTGTGGGCATAGGTTGTTTTTAAAGATACCTTTTTTTTAAGTTATGAAAAGCAAAATCAATTCTTATTTTATTTTTATCTAAAATACTCACGAAAGGATTTTTCCAGTGGTAAAGCCAAACTGCAGTTGCTTGTTTTGTTTTTGATAAAAACACACATGATTAAAAACTGCCTAGAGTTGCACTATAACTTGGAGACATGTGACTTGTTTCAGAAGCTTCAGTATTTTAAGAAATGATCTGACAGGAGTAATTTGATACAAACTCCAGCATTTCCTTTATGAAATAACAGAAAAATCAAATATATGTTGGAGTTAATTAAGTCTCACTTCTGCCACCTTAGGTACTCTGTTCTTCCTTTCTTAGCAAGTTCAACCACACACGCAAAACTCCAATCAACATCTATTTGCTAATGAGTCTCAAATTTACATCTCTAACCAGAATTCAGTTTTTGAACTCCCTCTGTATCCAATTGCTTTCTCAATTTCTCAGCTCGAAGCTTTTGAAAGCTCATGAAACAGTGGCAGTATAAAACCTCTGGGCTGCTTTCTCCCAATGAATCTTTTTATAATTTTCCTGTTGGACGGTAGAAAGAAATGGCATGTTCTTCTCTGACCTCTACCATTAGCAAGTCTTATCCTTTTCTTCTGCTAAAGATGTTTCAAATGTATCAATTTTTATATATCATCTCTGGTCCTTTTTTTTCTTTCACCTACCTTTTCTCCCTGACACTAAACCTTCCCCCACTCCCAAACTTTCCAAATGATTTTTCTTTTTTTTTTTTTAAGGAAAGTGGGACTGATTTAAAAAACAACAACAACAACAACAAAAAAAACAGCTCAAATATGAACAGGTTATTTCCAACTTAAAACCCTTTAAAGGATTCTCATTTATACAGAGTAACTGAAAAAATGTCTTTAACAAGGGCTATGAGGGCATAGGCTTTTCTGCTTACTTTACTAGACTTATTTTGCACTATCTTTCCTGTTCTCTGTGCTAAAACCACACTGCCCTTCCTTTCGGTCTCAATTACAGCATGCTCTCTCTGGGAAGAGGTCTTTGCACATACTGCTACTATGCTGTACCAGTGCCATTTCTACCACCATCACCACCACCTCCACTGACATCAGCACCACCACCACCATTATGCCTCACCGGGACATGCTTGCCTTGCTTTTTCTTCAAGTGATTGCTCTTAATTCATCTTTCATCTCAAATATCACTTATGTATGGAAAGTTTCTCTGACTCAACAGCCTAAGAAAGATTTCTCTGGTCTCTGCTGTCATAGAATTTCATTCTTTTCCTTCAGATTTCTTAGTTCAATTTTAAATTATATGTATATTTTTAGAATTATTTGATTAACATCTGGCTCATAAGCTCAATGGGAATACAGATCATATATAGTTTGTTCAGGCTGCCATAACCAGATACATAGTCACAAAATGAGTAGCTTAAATGGCATAAATTTATTGTCTCTACAGTTCTGGAGGCAAGAAATCTGAAATCAAAGTGCTGGCATGGTTGATTTCTTTTAGAGCATATGAACAGAATCACTTCTCTCCTTGATTTGTAGATGGCCAACTTTTCCCTGGGTCTCTTCATATAGTCTTTCCTCTCTTTGTGTCTGACTCCCATACCAAATTTTATGCTTTTTTACAAGAACACTAGTCATATAGAATTAATTACCTCATTTTACTAATTACACCTGCAATAACTAGTTCCCAAGTACCACTACATGCTAATGTACCAGAACTCAGGACTTTAACTTACATGTTGGGAACATGACCTACCCCATGATGAAGACCATGCTTCTTTGCCTACCACTGGGTCTCCAATTCTCAGGCAGCATCAGATCCATGAATAAATTAAAAAGTGGTGCTTCTTAGAGCACCCTACCAGGTGAGGGTATTAACACATTAACATGGCATGATTATTCCTATATTATTTCTTCTCTTCCATCTTAACCATGAGTTTTTAATTATAAAAAGAGGAGGGAAATATAAAAAAAGAATTTTTTATTAAAAACAGCATAAAACTGAGACCATTACCTAAAATGATGTGACTGTAACAGAAAGTCTAACCTTTTTCAGGAACTAAATAGATTTTTTTATGAAGGAGAAACAGAGAGGGAGAGAGGCATAGAAAGGAAAGAAGTTCTATTTCCGATTGTTTTAGGGCTTGGAAACACAATAGGGAACATGGATAGAAAATAGCCCTGCTACTTTCCATGCCTGAGACACCAAGTGCAACATATCATACCTTTCAAAGATAGCCACAACAAAATCTCCCATAGCCATTGTCTGCTGCAATGTAGACATGTCGTTCCCTCATCAGGAGATGGCTTCTGTTACCTCATGCCCTTGAAGGTGGGCAGGTGTCCATCATGACTGCTTTCATCAATGGAATATAGCCAAAATGACTCTGTGGCAGCACTGGGAGGAGCTTTTAGTTTCATTTTTTTTTCTTGGCGTTAAACCTCCCATAAGAAGAGTGACTATACAAAAATCACCATGCCACGTGGAGAGGCCTTCAAAAGATGAGAGAGCATGTAGCAAGAAGGATAGGGTCAAGGAGCACCACCAGGCACCAGATCTGAGTGCAGAGACTTTCTTAGATTCCACCCAAATGATTCCAGTCCCAGTTGCTGTCTGATCAGAAACCTGCAAGAATTCCATAGAAAGAGCTGACCAGCTAATCTCAGGCAACCCTCAGGATTAAGAAAGATAATAATAAGTCATTGTTTTAAGATGCACAGTTTTATGATGATGGATTGGTAGACAGCATAGTAACTAAACACACTAGGTACATGTTCTGTAAAGTGTCTAGAATGCAGCAGGTACTAAATGTGGTATCCTTGAATGGCTAAACTCACCCTCAAAGTACAAGGGGATTGAACATAGAAAAAAAAATAAAGAGATGTGGATTTTATGAGCAAAATGGCAAAAGCCTGTTTCGTAAGTTTCCTCTCAGAATGTTTCTCTTTGAAAAGCCTCCACTCAAAGTCTTTCAAAACTAAGAGAGCTGAATTTAAACAGTCTCTTCCCATCACCAGATCAGGCAACCAATCATACCTCAGGAACCACGGAGGCTTTGGGGAGACAGTTTCTGGTGCTAAGGACTTGTGATATAAAATAATCCTTTGCTGGCAGCTGGAAGCTGTGAATTTTATTCCTAGAACGTGTTAAGATTTGAAGAGAAGGCATTCAGCCACTTCCATCTGATGCTTCATCCAGAAGTTCACACTCCTCATTTTCCCTCACCCATCTCAACTGGAATCCCAGTCTGGATTATTTGGCTGAATTCAATGTTTTTATATTACTAATTTGAGTAGGAAATGATCTATAATTGGAGCCTGACCACTGGCAAATTTATCTACCTCTAGTAGCCTTAATTTTCACTTGTTTAAGAGGCTAACATGATAAAGAGAGATAGTTACTTGTTTATTGATCAACTTTGCACAGGATTAAAAGAGGTTCATTTATCAAAACAAACTCTTGCCTTCAGAAATAAGCACATCTCTGATTTGAAAAACACAAACAAAACTTTACACAACTAAATGGATTATTGTCCATGTTCAAGAAAGGTATTTATATTAAAGGGCTCAAAAAAAAAAAAAAAAACTCACTTCTGAACACCCATGCCTACCTGTTACAGACACATATACATCCACTCTTTTTTGTATTCCCATATTCGGAGCCATGCAAAACATGTGGGTGCAAAGATGCACATGTGTGTATGTGGGTATACACACACACACACCCCTTCCCAGAGGACAGGCCTCAGCTTTTCCCATTACACACACATGAAATCTATTATTTATTTTAATAATTAAAACATGCATTCAACAAAAATGCTAGATATTTATTGTTTAAACGTTTTAAAACATGAAAAGATTTTTTAAAAGAGGTTTCCCTGGTAATGTGGCTTCGTTCTCCTATTACAGCTGCCACTGCACATCCCTGCAGGAGCGCTTCCCAGAACCAGCCTTGACACAGCCTCTGAAGCATAAGAGCAATAGAACTCGGTCATGAGAATGTTCTCACTGAGTGAGAACTCCATGCAGTAGATATTTGTCATTCATCTCCCAATCTAGTCCAGACATGAATGTCTGTTGATACCTTTATTTATATTGCCAAGTGATGTGAAAGATGTAAATGAGACAATAAAGGCCCATTTTTGAAACTTACATCTTCATCAATGACGTAGCAACTTCTTTGTTGGGTAACACCTCTCAAGTACTTGAAGAATATTCTTGAATCGTTTGTGCTATTTACAGTATAATAGTCCATAGCCAGACAAACTTAAACTTAGCTTGCAGAATTTTCTCCAGCTTAGACAATCAATCCAACAACAAATCAGAATGACAGAGCTCATGCCCTTTTCCCGGGCCATGATTGAAGGTCTCAGGCATGTTATAATTCAGGATGGATTTTGTCCTTTGAAGCCAGGTCACTTCTTTAAGTCCTGTGCATTTTTTTTTTTTTTGGTGGGAAAACTCAATTAATCTGGTAGTAATTCAAGAAATAAGTGACAAAAATACCAGTTCAATGCTTCTTTTGTATCTTATCACCACGTAAGGATTGATTCTTAACATTGTACTATACCTATTGACATCCAAGAGCCACATAATTTACATGACTTATTTCCACTCTGAGTAGTTGGTTTTGAAATAATACACCACACTTATATTTACAGGATTATCTCCCAGAAAGTGTACAATATCCTTTAATTTCCCATGCATACAGTTGTTTCTTAAAAACTATAAACCTAAACATAAAGTTAGAAAATTTCAATAATCTTTTTTATCATTGAAGTCTCATTATCAACTATGCTGATTTATTACTATTGTTTACATTTCAGAAATCATCAGTGTGCAAATGTCTTACTTAGGAAAATGCTCAGAATAATCCTATGCCTTTTCAGTATAAACCCTGGAATATTTTTGGAGCAATGTAACACCAAGGCTCCAAATAAGGCATTATGACATACATACCACATGATGTGATTAAAAATAAAAGAGAAGAAGCAGGAGAAAAAAATTCCAAACTACTTAAAAGAAATGGTGAATAGTTGAGGGCATTAGCATGTGCCTATGGTCCCTGGGAAGCTGAGGCAGGAAGATCATTTGAACCCAGGAATTCCAGAGCAGCCTTCAAAACATAGGATGAACCTGCCTTCAGGAGAGTGAGGGAAGAGAAAGAAGAGAAAAGAAAAGAAAAGAAAAGACAATGAATATTAATAGATAAAAGAAATTGGGCCTTCATAAGCAGGCATTCTATAAATTCCCTACGTGTAGGAAACTTCTAAGCCAATTAAAATATTTCCTAGACTACCTTCTATTTTAACTCATTACCCTTGTGATATAGTCAACTAAATGGCCAAAAGAACTTCACAAAGAGAATACATTTGAATCTAAACTGGATAGTCAATGCAGACTCCCTTACACATGCCATAATAAATTGGTAACAATTTTTTTTTTTTTTTGATACCAGGGGTTTATCCCGGGGTGCTTAATCACTGATCTATATTCTCCAGCTCTTTTTTTTTTTTTTAGTTATTTATTGTTTGGCAGGATCTCACCAATTTACTTATAGTCCCTCAAAATTCCTGGGGCTTGCCTGGAATTTGTGATACTCTTGCTTTAGCCTCCCGAGTTGCTGGGATTACAGGCACTCACCACCATGCCCAGCTAGTAACAAAAAAACAAAAGTAACTGATCACAGGAGCTTAAAATTCTTTTGTAAAGCATTATGTGATACTAAACTTTCATTTCTCTCTTTGCTGACAGCATTCAGAAGAGTAAAAAGAAATGGTAATGTAGTTTTCTGAGAAGAAATATGCACAGGATTCTTTTTGGATTGTTCTGTGTTGGTTCCTGCAGAGACAGAATTACCCTACAAGAAGATATTCTCTTTACTATATCGACAAAGTATCACCCTCAGTCAGAGCGCAATTACCATTGCAACACATTCTTTGCTTTTTTTAAACAGTCTGTCTCATGTTGCTGTTCTATAGAACTCGAGTCTTTTTTCTTCCCAGACACAGTGACTCTGAATGCTAAGCAGTATGAAGGGGTACTGAGAAGACCTCCTGTAGATATATTGGGTATTAAAACACACCAAAAAGGGACAGCTTTGTACTAAGGTGGTTGGCTATCATTCACGTCCATTTTCTTATGTTCCAGAGCTGCACAAAGTAACCTGGGATGCTTTGTGCACTCTGAGTTAACCTGATGCCTGGTTGGGTTCCTTTGCAACTTGACATTGTGCACACAGATACTGTATCCTAGAGATGGCTGTCAAGAAAAGACTCATAATGATTGAGCTCCTTAAAATAAAATCTCTTTTTTAGAGACTCCTAAGTAGTTACAGAAAATAGAACAGAATCCAAGAAGACTTCCACAGAACTCTCCCAAAGAGCATGAAAGTCAAGGGCAGTTTGGCCCTGAGGTTGAGGTGGTCTGGCACAACGTCCCCAGGCCTCTGGAAAGAGAGTGGGGGTGACTTGGATGCACGTGGTGTTCTGCAGCTTCATTGTTTTCATCAAGGAAATGGACCTCAGGGCCATAGGCCTGAGAAAATATTAATTCTCTTCTTGTCTCTACTAAGCATTTTATTCATTCTGGCTATTTGGTAGCTTTGCTGAATTTACCCAAAATAAGTGCAAGAAATTTATCATCTTGAATTCTGGAGAATCATTATGGGTTTTGTCCTTGTTAACTTCTCTGTGGGCATTGTTTAAGAGGACAGTAAATATGAGGCATGAGTTTGACATTAATGGGAATGAGATTTGAATTTCATCTGTGCCCTATTTGTAAAATATCAATAATGATTTTTTCCCTAAAATAATGTGCTTAGGATTGAAAATAATCATATAGAGAGGGCTTAGCACATACTAACAATTCAATGAACTACTCCAATTGTTGATATTTGTTTCTACTATTATTGTTGAAGGACGTTCATCTTTCTAATGGAAGAAATCATTTCTGAGGCATCAACACCACCAAATTACCTATGACATATAAAAGTGAAATCATTCACAGTCAACAATGACATTTTTCCCCAAACAGAAAAAGTCTACATTTTTTTAATTTAGTTTTTTTAAATTAGTATTTTACAAATATGCATAAAGTAAAATTTATTGTGGTACATTCATGTATACACATAAGATAGTTTGGTCAGTTTCATTCTACTGTTAATATTACTTCCTAATTATAAAGTTAATATGTGCCTACAGTAAAATGGAAATGATAAAACATTAATATGTTAGACAATAAATATCTCTCATAATTTTAAACCTCCAAGATCATCTGGGTTTATTCTTTCAGATTTATTTACATGTATATTCATACATATATGCTTAGGCATATGCATGCATGTATGTGTATATATGTATTTGAGTATATGGATATATATACACATGTATGTATACCCATATAGGTATACATTTGCTCTTCACCAAGTGATTAAATTTGTCTCAGTAAAATGACCTAGAGAATTTTAGAAGTCATTATACAAAGAAAGTCCATTATTTTCAAGTTCTACCTAGTTGTCCATTACTCTGATGAACTATGATTTTATATATTGCAATGCTGGTTGTTAAGCTTATTTTGAATTTGTAACTCTCTCAAATTAAAAAGGAACACAATAGAGAATGGATGCAAATTTTTCTAATATTTTAACAATATTAATAAAAGACATACAACTGAGATTATATTATAATTCTTTTTACATTAATAATGAGTATGAGAGCATTTTAAACATCTTAAAGTCACTTAAATGCTAGTACATATTTTAAAGGTCAGAGTGTTCTTTGCCCACAGTACAGCAAAAGTTTAAGCACATATTTGCAGCATGTATTTTAAAAGGGAGAAATGTGTCAAAATGAGATAAATGAAGATATTTTGATGACATTTACCATGGATGAAGTAGACAGTAGAATGTATATAGGAGAAATGGTGGCACTGAAGGCATATATCTTTGAGATTTAAGACAAACACATGGCTTTAGCTAGTCTTCACAGTTGAAAGGAAAGTGACCACAACACTCGGAGCAACCAACAGATCTTTATTGCAGCAGTGCAACAAAGAGAAAGGAAAGAAGGAAAGAGAGAGAGAGAAAAGAGAAGAGATGAACAGGGAGAGAGCAAGAGCAAGAGAGAGACAGAGAGTGCGCATAAGAAAGATAAAGAGCAAGAGAGAGAGAGCAAGAGAGAAAGAGCAAGAGAGAGAGAGCAAGAGTGAAAGAGCAAGAGAGAGGGGGGGCCTGGCAGGAGGGAGTTTTTATAGCCCAAATCTAATGGGGCCTCTGGGTCTGCAAGCTGCCTTGTTGGCCCAAGGAGGGGTTAAGTGTTCAGCCTTAAGCAGGGTTGAATGTTCAGACTTGAGGCAAACAGGTGATAAAGGACCAGATAGAGGGGTGTTTGAGTGTGTGGGCTATCTTGCAGCCAACATCTGTTCAGCCTGCCCAGCAGACAACAGAGTTCAGCCTGCTCTGCACCCAACATTCCTCCCTTTTTGTTTTTCTAAGTGACACAGGGGACGGCGTAAAGTCCTCTGGCTTCTTCCTGCTTAATGGTGGGCGGCGGCGTTAGACCTAGAAGGGGAAGTGGAGGAATGTTCGGGGGACAGGTCTGAGAACACCAGGGCAGCCAGAAATAACACTCAGTGGCTACAGACAACTACTGTGGTAGGGGTAAAGTCCATAAAAGTTCCTTGAAGCCACAAGTCCTCGATGGCAGCAAACCAGTCCTAGATGGAGGAGATTCTTGGTGTTAGCCACTGGTCCTGTAGCAGGGACTCTAGGAAGTATTGGAGGTGGCTTGGTTGAATCCAGTAATGTTAAGGGTGACAGACCGCTTGCAGCCAGTGGAAGGGCAATTGCCTTGACCCATAAACTGAGAGTGGGTGGTGTCATCCTGGTGTCATGTCACATTGATGTAGAAGCGGTATCTGTGGTTTGAGATAAAAACTTGAGAGAGAATAATGATTAGTAAAAGAAGAAGAGGGTTGGTAAGAAATTTTGAGTTTGGTGGGTATGGTGGAAGTCCAGGACTGGACATTTGGAACAAGTGCCTTTTTAAGGTGGGAGACATGGTGGTACCAGGGGGAGTTTAGGTTTGATGCTTCCTTGTGGGGATACTGTAGAGCAGACAGAATAAGCAGAGTGGACGTGCTGGAGAGTAGTTCTCATTCCTAGGAAGTGAAAGAGGGGTTGTGAAAATTGGAAAAAGGGTTAGAGAGGGTTTTAGATGGGCACAGAGTCTCTGGAGCCAGAGGAGTTGGTCATGAGTCATAGGTGTCCATCTTGGGCATCAGGGCTGGTAGTCTTAAAGAAGTAGTTGATTGACCAGCTTGTTGGTGAATTTGTGTATCTGATCTTGCATGAACTTCTGTAGGCAATTTAATAGACGTGGTTCTATTAGGAGAAACATAGAGCGGACTAATAGGGGTCCTGTGAGGGGGAGGAGCCAAGGCCATACTTAACTGAACATTCCCCATGGAGCCTGTTGGCTTAGTTGCTGTCTCTTCTTTTCTAGCTGTTCTTGTCCTTTATTACTCCCAGGAATGACTGGTTTTGGCTTAACTGGTTTTGGTAGGTGTTTAAGACCAAGTTGGTCAAAAGTGACTTTGTTTCTATCTATTGTTAAGAGTCAGCTGAGTTCCCATAGAGGTCGCTCGTGGGGGAACCTGAGAGTGGCTTCTTAGTTCTGCTAGTGCCATTTGCGCTAGGATGGGTCCAGGTCTTGCTTGACCATGTGGCTTCCCTTGGAAGCATCAGGGATGTCTCCTGTCTCCAATGACCCTCCTATTCACAGTAAATGCACTGATTGGCTTTTCATTCTCCAGTGGTCTCATTAATCTCCCTGATTAGGAGGTTATGTGGCCCAGAGTTGCAAAGCTCTTTAGAGAAGTTCCCTGTTCCCTGGATTCAGACTGACTCAGAGGGCCAGAGCCAAATATTGGTTTTCTTGGCCATTTTAGTTTAACTTTAATCTTGATCATAAACATCCAGCAAAGTCAGTTTCACCCTAAATTAAGAGTATTGGGCTTTAGCTGAAGTCTGGCCTACTTTGGAGTCATTCTTACATGTAGTAAGATGGGAAGCACAGCCTTATCTCAGGTAAGGCTAAGATTTATAAATCTTAGGTAAAGTGTTCTAGTATTGAAGCTGATCTTTTTTTTTAAATATTATTTTATAAAATTTACATATATTGTTGCTTGATGTCACATGAATACTAGATAATACAGTATATTACATTTAAATTGTACCTAGTGTATAGAACTTTATATTAATCTTATTGATAACAGGTCCAGTTATAAAACATTAAATGATATAAATAAATCTCCAATATGTTATTTTTATAAGCCTAAAATAACCATGCAACCTTTTGGAGAACACCAGCTTGATATAGTTTTTTTAAAGCTTCTATCTTAATGACATATACCTGGAAAATATGAGCACATTCAATATACAAAGAAGAGTAATAGTACCACAATTACTACTGATGTTTTTATATTAATCAAGTTTAGCTTTTAGAGAAATAACATATTACAATATTGCAAAATAACAGTTGTTGTTTAACCATAGTTGTACATACAGACCTTTTTTAGCACTTACTTTTAAACCTTCTTATTTACTTAACAGACTCTCTTATCTAGAAACACATTTTTCTTCTATTAAATCCATACCTAGAACCTTCTAATTTCTCTTTCCTATTTGTTAACTCTTTCTTTTTTTTACATTTTTAAATAATCCTTGTAAATTTCTGAATTTAGGCAAATTATTTCATTTTAATAAGAGATATTTTGTTATTTGCAGCACATAATTAATCACAGCTGTTGACCATTTCATGAAAACATGAACAATGTTTAAGTATATAGAATTATACTGTTGTAGGGACAGACAAGGCAAGGCACCTAAGATAGCACTGAAGATAGGGAAATAGTTTTATTTGGTTGCAGCTGGATTTAGAGGGCACATCTTCTGCTGTAATCAATTAATCCCCTGAGCCCCAAGTTTAGGTTGTTTCAGAATTTTGTACCCAACATGTAAGGGAAGGGGCTCAGAAGTTCACAGTCTGTAGAAGTTCACAAAAAGCAGGTTTTTTTCCCTCTGTTCTGGGCAAGTTAACCCTTCAAGGACACTTGGGAGGGGGAGAGCTTTTTTTTCCCTTTCTCTCCTCTTCCCCCCACCCTCCCCACCCCTGCCAGCTGTTATCATGGAGCCCAGTTGGTAACCTCCTTATCTTAGACATGTAGCCTTCTCTGTGAAGCCCCAGCTCAAAGCCAGTGGCCTTGTTTTACATATTTTGTGAAAAACTAGTAAGGGGGTGTCTAGCTTTTGGAGTGCTGATTTTTCCAGTCAGTGACCAAGTAAAACAGGGCAACAGGAAAATAGGAAGTTTATCTACATTGACCTTTTTGTGGAGATTCTTTTGTTGAAAGTCCTAAAATCAGCCATGGTGAAGATTTCTGGAGAAGGTCAGTTAAGCCTTTTCTGTGGACCTGGGTAAGGAGGGGAAGACAGGAAGGCGGGGCTGAGAGCAGCTTGGTGGATCTGAGAATGAGGAAGGAGTGATGTAAAAGAATAGGATTTTCCCTAGCAAGGAAAACTTGAGCAGCAGAACAGGTAGAGCAGAGGGGAGGATGGGAGTGAATATCCCAAAAAGCCTGTAAGGGACAATTCTTAGTAACCTGTTTTCAGTGATGACAAAGCAACTTTAAAGGCCATTTTCACCAGATCTCTGATAGGGGTCCAAGGGCTCTCTTCAGCTGGTTTGAGCTTTGGGTTAGCTGGTAAGAGGACCTGGTGGGACCTGGTGTGGGCACTGACAGAAGAATAGAGGAGTGAGTGGGTAGAGGGATTCCTTCAGTACTTGCTACCTCAGAAAAAAGGCAATGTTTTGAGGAAAGACGATTGTTTAGGTTTTTGATCTAGTGAGTGGAGAGGAGAAGTCAGGTTGTTCAGGTGGGGGAGACAGTGGAGGGGCTGGGGCAGAAGGTTGAGGGTGAGGACCTATTTGAGCCGGGCGATAGGGTGGAAATTCATCAGTAGGGTCAAAAGTAGTGGATGAGTTCGGAGGAGGAGGAGATTGGGGATCAGTGGTTGTGGGTGTTGGTTTGCAAGCTAGAAGAATTTGTAGAGGTCTGCAAGAGGTGCAGAGAGCACAAGCAAGAAGAAAGCTTTGATATAGCAGCTTTTTACCCATTTTTTCGAATGCTCACAGTAATTGTAGAGATCCCTTAGAATGGAGGGCTCCAGGGACCCAAAAGGAGGGCCATCTGCTGTGGTTTCTAAGGGATAAGTGGGCCAGGCCTGGGTGCTATATTTGATCAGTTTTGGGGGTTTGATGTCTGGTGTCAAGGAGAGGGTTTTGAGGTTATCCAAGAGGCATTGTAGGGGAGAGTCGACGGCAGAGAGGACACATTACTCATGTCGCAAAGTAGTATAAGGAGGAGGGGAGGGGATGCAAACGTAGTGTAGGGGAGAAGGAAGGAGACGCAACCGTAGTATAAGAGAGAAGGAGGAAACTGATTTATTGGCAAAAGGGGCGTCCCCGCTAGAGCCAAAAATCAGGAGTGCCTTAGTGGCAGGTTCGAGCTGCAGAGATTGGTCGTCACCGAATCCTGACAGTCGAAGCTCTCGTCCTGGACAGAGCTGGAACCGTGGGAGACCTTGGCCAAGGCTTTTCTTTTCGGGACCCCTCCTGGAGAGGCCGGAGACTTGCAGGGCCGGAAAGAGGGGAAAGAGAGAGACAGGGGAAGAGGGAGGAAGGGGAGGGTAAGGTTCTCTCTAGCAGCCGAGTCTTGAAGGTGTGAGGACTAGGATTTTAGGAGAGCCACAGAGATGGTGAAGGTCTGGGTGGACTGTGATGTTCAGTTCTCTGTTATGTGTCCCTGGAGGTTACACAGTCCTTCGAGGGAGACCTACAAAGCCTATGCTGGTAACTAACAGCTGGGACGGGAAGGGAATAATTTTGAACCCAGGAGTCTATTCTGCCCTAGGAAGGAGTCCCTGAGGGCCACCGTAGCCTTAAAGGCTGTGGTGGGGTGTTTTCCTCCCCGCAGGTGGGCAAAGAGGTTTGCTGGACAATCAATGGCCAAATCCTCCTGACACCACCATTGGGTTTAGGACTCCAGGAAGGGGAAACTCACCAATCGAAGGTCGGTGGTGGATGGAGTTCTGGCAGTCGAGAAAATGGGTTCAGGCCTGGGTTCAGGCCATCCGGTGAGTGGCACTTCCGAAGGAAGAGGGACCCAAAAGTGGGTTTTAACCCTCTCCCGGGTCTCGGCACCAATGAAAGGAAAGTGACCACAACACTCGGAGCAACCAACAGATCTTTATTGCAGCAGTGCAACAAAGAGAAAGGAAAGAAGGAAAGAGAGAGAGAGAAAAGAGAAGAGATGAACAGGGAGAGAGCAAGAGCAAGAGAGAGACAGAGAGTGCGCATAAGAAAGATAAAGAGCAAGAGAGAGAGAGCAAGAGAGAAAGAGCAAGAGAGAGAGGGAGAGAGAGAGAGCAAGAGTGAAAGAGCAAGAGAGAGGGGGGGCCTGGCAGGAGGGAGTTTTTATAGCCCAAATCTAATGGGGCCTCTGGGTCTGCAAGCTGCCTTGTTGGCCCAAGGGGGGGTTAAGTGTTCAGCCTTAAGCAGGGTTGAATGTTCAGACTTGAGGCAAACAGGTGATAAAGGACCAGATAGAGGGGGGTTTGAGTGCGTGGGCTATCTTGCAGCCAACATCTGTTCAGCCTGCCCAGCAGACAACAGAGTTCAGCCTGCTCTGCACCCAACAACAGTAACCATAAAAATGTGGTATGAGGGGTTTCAGAGTAAAATTGGGTTCCATTTTGATAAATTGCCTGTTTTCTTCTAACTCCCACAAATAGAGAAATATAATCCCAAGTGCATGAGAAGTACTTCAAGAAAACAAGCGATCAGAAACTTACATATGTAAATGTTGTGCCAGTTTTTGTAAAAACTGATTTCAGAACTATAAGCAGCTAACCTGATTAGGATCACAAAGAAACAAAATCATAAGTAGCTTATTTATGGCTTGGTTTTGAGTGTATAGAAAGAAAGTGGTACCCTTGGGGCACCCATGAAGATGAGATCCACAATGAACAAATCATCTTGCACTAACTGCTTGGGTTTTTAAGTTGCTCTCTAAACTTGCAGATGATAGAAATTTTCTCAACTTGATTTATCAGAAAAAAAATTGGTAAAAATTTTTGACAAAGTCATTCTTTCTCTGGTTTGGGGAAAGAGGGTGCATGGATTATTATCTTTTAAATTCATTTAGAAGAATGATTCTGAGGCCATTCCTAAGTGGGTTTTCTAAATGAAAGTTTTATCTGTCACTGGGTCAAAACTAAAGTGAGCTCTATACTACGTTCTTCAAGTGACTCACAATTAAGGAGAGCAAGTGGGTGCAGACTCAGGACTTATTCTGAGTGATGTGACCCATGCATGAAATTTGGAAAAACGACAAACTTAATCTTAAAATTATTTCACTGTGGCTAACCTCACCTTGCTTCCATCATGTGGGCTCAGTCCATGAAGGTAACACATCCTGTGAAGAGAACTGCATAGAGCTTGAAATAACTGGGTTGCAGTCTTATCACTAAATAAACTGTTCAATCTTGAGCAAGTCAATTGGTGGTTTATCCTGGAAACAAGATTAAATTCTACCAGTACTTTACACATACAGATAAAGCCGCTGTAGGCTCACCTTCATTTCTGCTCTCCCTCAATCTTCTCATAGCATATTATCAAGTGCCTTCTCCATGGCAGGTGCTACATTAGATGCTGTAGGACTTTTTAAAAAGATAGCTCAAAAGTGCCTTGCCATTGGAAAGTTAATAATTACATAAATGTGGTATAGTGTACAGAGTAAGGACTTCAGAATTAAAAGATTTAAAATCAAATTTTGTTTTCTCCATTTCCTAATGATGCCTTCTGGCAAGCTGCTGCAACATTTCAATCCCTTTTCTCTTCATTTTTTTATTGGTACATTATAATTACGTATGAAAGTGTGATTCATTGTGATACATTTATAAAATGAAGTAATAATTTCTACTGCATAGTGTTGCTATTAAGATTAAATACATTCATATAGTAGATAAGTAATAGTAAATATTTAATGAAGACTTGCTATTTACAAAGGAGATGGATATAAATATCTAGAAAAAAAGCAAGAGAGCAATAAGCAACACAAGGAAGTCTAAGCTGATGTTCCTTTAGAGCTATGAGATTACATTTAATTAGTTTATCTTCTTATTTTTATTTACAACTTTATGTTATGTAAACTTTTAAACACACATAAATAGACAAACTTTGGTGTATCTGTTACAAACTTCAAGAATCATCAACATTTTACTCTTGTGTCCTCTTGTTTTTCTTAGTGTCTTATATTATTATTTTCTATTCTAAATAATATTGCACTTTGACTCCTTCTTTTAGCTAAAAACTAATTAAAGGAGGCAGAATAGCAGTGGTTAAACACACACATGTGTACACACACATGCGTAATTATGGTGCTCAGTTTAAATCCATACATATAAATTACTAGCTGTGTAACTGGACACATTTTAAATAATCTGTCTTTTGTCTTTTTCATCTGTAAAATGGCAATAATATTAAAGAGTTTGTGAAGATTAAGTGAGCTAATTAAGACAAAAAACTCAGTACACTGCAATCATATAGCAAACATTCAGTAAATGTTAGTTATTATTATTCTAACTTCCAATAGACTTGAATTGATTTGTTTATGCTGATGTTAGTTATAAATTAGGTGGTCGTGGAGAATGTGGACCAGAGTATTGCTTTTCCTGATTCTTGATTTATTGATTCAAATTATGCTTCTGGAAAAATAGAAGGTCAATGTTTTACAAATATTTGATGGGTCCTTCGAAGAGGGTCTCTTCTCAGTTTTTAGGGCAGAAAAATTCAATATGTAGTTATAAATCAACCTAATTAATTTTTTATTTCTCAATTTTCATAGCTATTTATGGCCCATTTGATCTTTAAAAATTTGAAAAGCCTTTTAGAGCCATATCATACTTCACATTTCTCCTGACAGCTATTTTCTTCTTCCACATCATCAACCAAAGCACCTCAAGGGTGAAGATGGTCACATTTCTATAACTCCAGTTCTTTTTTCCTGCCTAGCGTTGGGTTAATGACTCAGAGACTTGCCTGTGCCTCTCCATCTGTCGACAGGCTCTCTTCCTGTTCTCCTTCCCTGGGCTGAAACCTGCTCATCCTTAAATCTCAAGTCCCCTTAACTCCCTCATAAAATAAATCTTGGTGTTGTGTGTTCCTTGTAACAGTCTGTGTTTTTCCTTCCTGTTGCTTACTAGTTTTTAATTCTATAGTTTTTGATTACTTGTCGATTTCAAGCCATCTCCAGACTGTAAGTTCACTAGTGATTGGTGATGTGTGGTTTGTACGTCTTTTTATGCTAAGTCCTTCTCAGAGAGCCTGACCAGAGAAGAGGAGGACCCTGGGTTTCAACCTGGGTACCACAGGGAAGCTTTCTCAGTTCAGATGTTGGCTTTGACACTTACTAATTGTGTGATGTGGGTCAAGCACTTTGCTTTCCAGGCATTGATCTTCTTATCTATAAAATATGGATAATTAATAATATCTCTTATGGGATTGTTAAACAAGATGCTTTTATAAGGCAGTTAAAGCATTGGCAGCTAAATGTGAAGCATATTTTCCTATATAAGATAGTAGGCATGACAGATACAGTCCTTGCTCTCATAAAATCATATTCCAAAGGGAAAGTACAAAGAGGGAGAAAAAGATAAACAAATATCCAAGGTAAGCTAAAGAATGATAGATGAAATTAAAAGAAAGAGAAAAACAGGAGAAAGAAGCGGGGAAAGAAGGGAGGGGAGGAGGGGGAAGGAAAAGAAAGGTTAATGTATAAAAAGAAAATGGAATTAGGTATGTGGATAACTAATATTGAGCACTCTGGGATCTACTATTTAGCCTGAGTTCTGAATAGCAAGAAGGAAGCAGTCATGTGAGTAACTGAGACAAACACATTCTAGTGAGAGGGTTTATCAAGCGTGTATCTTGGAAATAAACTTGGGTATCTGGAGACAGCAAGAGAGCTAGTGTGGCTAGATTGAAATGAATGAGGAAAATTATAGACAATTTTGCATTGTAGGCAGTGCAGGAGGAGAGAAAAGGAAACAGGGGCCAGAAGATACTTAACATCCCATCTGTTATATAGTAAGTGTTCAGTGAATGTGAAGCAGTTTATTTGACAGTGCTGTCCTGGTCTACTTTTATTTATTGTCTTTTGAAAATAATGATAACTTTTGAATGCATAAGGCAATGTTTGAATAGAAATGATTATGATTAATCTCAGAAAGGATGCAAAATTAGGACATAGGAAGACTGGAAAGCTTACACAGCTTTTGTCACCTCTTTTCTTTTTGTGGGGAGGGGTTCTTTTTAGTTGTACATAACAGTAGAATCCATTTTGACCTAATTATACAATCATGGAATATATCTTGTTCTAATTCATACTCTAGTATTTTCCTATGCAGATCTATAATGCATACTTATAAGGATTGAAAGTAGGTTTGGGGGAAAAAAAAGAGAATCTGACTTTACTTTGCATAAGCTACAATGAATTATAAGATGAAGTCCAAGAAACCACATGCTTCAAAACAAGGACAAAAAAATTCTGTATGCTGAGTGCATGCACAGAACAGTGTGTCGATGGAATTGACAGTAAACCTCTTTTGTGGAAATTTCTCAGTGTTGCCTGAAGAGCTTCCACTTCCTCCAGTCACTTTTCTTCTAGAAGAACCATTTCTCCACCTTTAAGTACTCGAGACTTTAGTGGGATGCCATGGGATTCAGGTCTACCTCTTTGAAACATTTGAATGTTTTAGGCCATATTGATGAATTTGAAGGAAATTAAGTGATACAAATGTGTTTAATCAAAAAACAATGCTGGACCTTTGGATGAAACTATTTGAGAAAAGTACTCTTTTATACTGGATAGCATGTAGCCCTGAATTTGGCATATATTTCATGGCTGGGGTGGGGGGGGCGATTCAGGTTAAAAATGGAGGCAAAAAAAAAAAAAGAGAGAGAGAATTCAGGGCCTTCAACAGTTGAAGATATTGTTGAGCATTGAAATTCCACTTTGCCTAAATATCGCTAAACTTTGTTTTCATGACTGAGACAATGATTTGTTTATACTTAAGCCCATATGAGTTAGCGCTCTGTCACTTGCAAGGGAATAAGGTTAGATTGAAAGAGGAGTTTTAAAAAATTATTAATGTTTGGGCACTCAAAGATCACAGAAATTGTGAAAATACAGGAGTTTCTCCATGATTCACAGTTTTGCTTTTCAGTTACCCACAGTTGACAACAGTCCAAAAATGTTAAATGAAAAAATCCAGAAACAAACAGTTCACATATTTTAAATCATACACCATTCTGAGTTAGTGTACTGAAATCTCTCATCCTCATTCTCTATCCTGCCAAGAGTGACATGAATCATCTCCTTGTCCAGCAAATATATGCTTTATATACCACCTGCTCATTAGTCACGTAATTGCTGTCTTGGTTATCAGACCAATTGTTGTGGTATTATGGTGCTTGTGTTCAAGTACCTCTCATTTTACTTAATAATGTTCCCAAAGCCCAAGACTAGCAATGCTGACAGCTCCAATATGCCAAGGAGAAGACATAAAGTACTTCCTTCAGTGAAAAGGTGAAAGTTTTCAAGTTAAGGAAGGAAAACAATATGCTGAGTATTTTAAGATTTATAGTAAAAATGAATCTTCTATTTGTGAAAATGCAAAACAGGAAAAAATTCCTGCTAGTTTTGCTCTCTCACTTTAAACCACAATAGTTAGGTCTCTAGTGCATAATGGTGATTAGTTAAAATGAAAAAGGCATTGGATTGTGGGTGGAAGATATGAACAGAAAATGTGATCTGATTGGCAGCAACATACTGCACTCAAAAGCAAGTAACCTCACTTCATCTCATCACAGAGGCATTGCATCATTTCACATTATCATCAGAAAAAGAAGAATGAGTACAATCCCATAAGATATTTTGAGAGAGACAGAGACAGAGACAGACTACATTCAGATCACCTTAGCTGGCTTTAACTCTGCCTGTTTTTGTTTATTGTCTTAACATAAAAGGTGTATCTCTGTATTAATTGAGCTCTTCTACCCATTTACCTTAAATGTTTTCTTTGATTAAGCTCTTTGGATTTGCTCTGTTCCAAATCTCATTCTGTGGAATCATGAGTCCCACTGTGGCTGAGACCTTTCAAGATTAGAGCATTGACAAAGACAACTTTTCCTCTGTAAATAGGAATTCTCAATCTCACAATCTTACTGGTAAAATTGAGAAAGCAACTGTTTCTCATGGTTCTTGCAAGGACAAGAAAAAGTATCATAAATACCAGGCATGGTAACTCATACTTAGCAGATGCTCGTAAAAGTGCATTTGCTAGTATTATTCACTTCCCAAAGGCTCATTTTGAATTTAAGAATGGAAAGGATATGAATAATTATTGAACCATGTTTTATTTGATTTGAATGATGATTGGGTTTTTGTATACACGTATGCTTGTTTATTTTTATAGATCTAGATTAGTTGACAATATTTTTACATTGGGGATTCCATGGAAATATCTAAACTAGACAATTTTATTAATGATGGATATTCAGGTTGCTTATAGATTTTTGCTAATAAGAACAGTACTTGAACCTATTAAACAGTATCTCTAAGATAGATTCTAGGGTGTGAAATTGTTAGAGCTTACAGAAGAGGCATTGACTATTTTAATGGATATGAACAAATTACCTTCAAAAATGCTTGAACTAATGTAAAGTTTCATGAGCACATGATAGTACTTATTTCCTTACAACTACTCTAACACTTTGTAGTGTTTTCTCTAATCTAATAGCTTAGCATTGGACTTTGTAATTTAGTCTCATGCTTTCCTGGTGACTTATGAGGCACACCTCTTTTATAATGCTATTTGAAGGCTTGCTTGTCTGTCTCTATGAATTTCTTGAACTTACTCTTTGACAAGAGAGAAGACTCCACATTACTAAGTTCCTGCCTCCTGTGACATCTCTCTTCTTCCCTACCTGGATCCTCCTCATTATGATCCCCATTAATGATTCCCATCATTGTTTTCATTAGCTTCCTTTCTATAGCCAGAGATGAAATTAAAAAAAAAAAAAAAAAAACTTAAACACATTTACCAGATGACATCCCTAAGTGTCAGGTGAAGATCTGGCCACACACAGATGCCAAAGGAGGAGTTGCTGCACTGGGGGTAGGGGAAGCTGTAAGGGGGAAATGTCACTATGAAGAAAACAACCTTGTTTGCCTCTCAGATTTTAGAATAATTGATGCAGAGTAAATGTTTGTTGAATGAATGACTATGGTTCATCTTTGGCCAACAGATTATTACAAATATAATCAGTTTGCATTCTTACAGGCTTCTAATCAAATTTGCCCTTATGGTAGTGAGCCTATTCCAGGGGCTGCCTGCTATCATTATGTTACTCTTCTAGGAGATTAGGCACCCCAAATGTAGCACTTCAAAGTATTTTCCTAAGCTGTCTCCTTGGTCACCCTTAGCACCTTGACTGATGAAATAGAGGTACAGGATTTTATTTTATTTTTTTTGCTTATTTTATCTTGTGAGTTTTATCTGTTTTCCTTCTCCATCCCTAAGCCAAGCCAGTTATTTTCCTTTACCCATTTTCCACTCTAAATCAAAGAGAAAGAAAAATAGAATATTGAGTTGTCAGCAAACACCGTCTTAAATAATTGAATAATAAGCGCTATTATCCCAAAATATCTCCAAAACAAACAAATATAAAAGAGATGTACAGCAGACAAACAACAGGAAAGCCAAAAACATCTGAATTCTGTAGGGCAAACTGGGTGACAGTCTGAAGCTTCATATTCATGACAGTGTGCATAACAATATATCTACAGTCATGCTTCATATATGCCTGTTTAACACAGATGGCTGGTGAAAAATTGATCATTATTTCTGAAATAATTCAATCATCTGTATTAAACTAATAGGCCTGAAGAATGCATGTGAGCATAGCATGGATTTGTCTGTCTCCAAGCCACCATCCTAGGGTTTGATCCAATTCATTATTTATTCAACAGAAATCTAAATCAACTTTCAAAATGAAAGGAAAGAAGCAACCTACTCTTGAGTCAATAGCCCTGATTTAAGTAAGAATTTTGTTTACAGTGGGTTATTGAAAGGCTTTGTTTAGTCCTGTTTTAAATAACTTTCTGCCACTTCTCCTGGGAAAGCATGTCAGTTTAAAGATTTGCCTATTAGGAACACCTTGCTGATATTCAGCCTAACTCAACAATTCTCTTCTTCTTTAATTGCTCTTTCTCCCTCTTGGGATCTTTTGAGATCCAAAGTGCAAGCACCACTCTGGATTGCCTTGCTTGCTTTGGGTTTCCAGCTCCCAGTCTGTACATCTTCATTTGAAGTGTCACCCAGTCATCTCTTGAAATCAACCACTGTCCTATCCTCACGTGATGCCTTGAAACATGTTATACTCTCTTATGTAACCTCCTTAGAATTATTGGATGGTGAGCAGAAAAGAATTTTCCTTCTATTTTTGTAAACGAGAGGAATTCAAGTTATGGTAAGTGACTTATTTTGCCATCTAAGCTGCAGGTGAAAGAGAAGCCAGAGTTAAAACCTGAAATCCCAGGAGAAAAGCAAAACTGCTTGCTGGATTCAGGCAAGTAATAGAAATAAGTAAAGAAGGTTGGGGAGGGAGTGTGTGCTCCTCTGGAGAGGTTTGCTGTGTATAAAAGGAGCGCTGCTAGTCAAAGTCACCATTGCTAGGTATCCAGATATTTTGAGCCTTCAAGAAAAGTCAGAAGTCTGGATTTTTTTGTGAAGTACCCTAGTTTTGAATGTATTTTCAATTACAATTATTAGAAAATTCTCTGCAGATGATACAAACCATGACTGAATCTAGCCTGCAGGGCAATAGTTTTATGCATAGTATCTCATGGAATTTCTCCTATAATTACAGAATTATATTGAGACTGGAAGTGTCCTGAATAATCATGGAATTCATCTCCCTCAGTTGATAGATGTGGAAGGAAATAGGGAAAATATGATAGCCGTAATTATTGATCATCCATACATATTCCATGACCTCATAAGGGCAACTTCTCTCTCCCCCTTGAATTTAGGCGTGATTTTGCATTCATGTGGGCTGTGTATTAGGCAAAATGTCCTGACACCAGGATTTGAAATAAGCTTATATACTTGAGCTTGTCTTTTTACACTGCTGCCTTTGGCTTTGGGTAGGATGTACCCAAGAAGATGAGTGACGTAAAGCAGAGCTGGACTCAAACTATAGATTGGAGCCAAGTCCATGTGAGGTTTCATCTCCTGGATCTAATAAACTCCAGCCTACCTGCATCTATAGGTTTTTAAGTAATAAATAGGTGTGTGTGCTTTAATCCACCGAAAACTTATTATTCAATATTAGCTAACTAATAAAGACTTTCTCAAGATTACATAGGAAGTCAGAGGCAGAACCAGGATTAAAAGTCAATACTCCAGAACCCTAACTCAGTGTATTTTCTATTCTCTTGTGCTCGTAAGTCCTGGTTATCTTCAATCTACTACTTTTTTATTATCCATAAAGTCTGCCTATCTGACACAGTAAACTGAGAAAATGGGCCTGATCTTTGATTCTTCTTTGCAAGACTCCCCTACAGGAATGGTTTCAGCCCGTGCATACCTACCAGAGCTTTCAGTGCAGCTTTGAGATTTGCACAAAGATAAATGAAAATAAGCTAGCTTGATTTGCTGTTAGACAATTAGGATTTGCACAACCAGTATGTGAATTTACATAAAAATTAAACAAATCTCTATGCGAGATGGAGTAATTTAGAATTACCACTAATTTAATTGAACTTGCTTAAATGGTTTGTAATCGGTATGATTGTTGCCGATTGCCTGCATCTACAGCAAGGTAATCAGAACCCACTCAGCAACTTCTACCTCCAAATCCATTAAACTGTAAAACAAATTCCCTTTCTTTTAAGAAAGTTTTGTGGTTTGGGTTTTACTTTTTTTTTCAGTTAAGCTTATTGCATTCTATTCTACGTGTCCAGAAAAGAAAATCAAATAGTTTGGTTTTTTTTTTTTTTCTTTAACTCCTAATTCGTATTCATTATGCCCAGGAATTAATTCCATGAAACTATTTTCTTTTTCAGCCTACTGAGAATAATAGTAGTACTGACCTTTCAGTGTTACAGTGAAATGTAATTTGATATGCATACATTTCCATTTCACATGCACATGGGCACCTAGAACAACAACAGGCACACACAACAATGACCCATTATTAGCAACCTTTCATATTGTCATTGTTACAATATGCGACTAGGCTTACCACTCATAATTTCTTGAAACTGATCTGTTCAAAATTAAGATGAGTTTGGGTACCTTGCAATAGAATAATTTCTATTACCAATCTCTACCATACCCTCAAAACCCACGTGGATATGGAAAATTCTCTGGCTGTGATCACATGTGACACCCATGACCTACAGTTGTAAGTGATATCATCTACTTTTCTGGGATAATTGAAGTGATAAGAATAAACCAGCAGTTAAGAATTTTATAAAAGAAAGAAAAATCTTCTCTGACAATGAGCTTAATAGCTCTCAGGATGATGCTTCTCAGACTCTAATGTACATACAAATTCCCTGATGACTCTGAAAGTGCAGGTTATGATTCATCACTCTGAACAGAGCCTGAAGTTCTGCATGTCTAACAAGCGCCCAATGATGCCACTGCTACTAGTCCACAGACCACACTTTGAATAGTGCAGACTTGAAGCAAAGGTTTTCACACATGTATGCATGTAAAAATATCACTGGCGCTTACTACATGTAAATTTCTTGTCATTTCCTCTAGGGATTTTGACATAGTAGATCTGAGAATTTATATATCTACCATATCCCCAGCTCTATCATACACATTTTGAGAAGTAGTCTCTAGGCCCTGAACCTGTGAAAGGGTAGATGCTCCCTGGCTTGTCACCTTCCAAGTTAATGCCCCAACCTTGCTGTTCAGAAAAACTGTTTCACAGGTGGCTTGATTCGCTGTATGAAATCAAAAGTGTGGCAAGGGTATAGTTCCACAGGTAGAAAAAATTTTGGAAGATTTAATCAAACAGTGTGAAAATGACTCTTTATCATAGGGCTTTTCAGAAACTTTTCTATCCTAATGTGTAAAATGATGTCCAGACACTTATTCAGGATCTCAACTTGCTACTTCTGACATGTCAAACATTTCCCCAGAAGAGTGCTTTTGGGAACAGGGCTTGGGAAGTTCTGCTCTTAAAAGATGTCTTCTTTTGAGGGTGTTTGGTTCTGCTGTTCACAGGGAGAGAATGAAATGAATAGGGAAAGTTATGATGTTGGACTCCATAACAGGACTTGGAAAGTTTCCTGACAGGTATAAATGAACCAGATTCTTTTTCCCAGCATTGAGCACTTGTAATGGAAAGCACTCCAGCTGACACCCACAAATTTCTGAAGACTATTGTAGGGAGCATTCTTGTTCTACATGAAAGCTTAACTTAATCATCTAAATGGTCTTTAATGTTGGAGCCCTGCATTTTCTTAGTGTAGAATAAGCATGTAGGATCAGATTATTTCAAATATGGAGAGAAGAGACTGAAATAAAAAATCCTGAGCTCCTCCTAGGTAAGCAACTTTTTTTAAAAAATGATTAATTTCATTTTTTTCAACTTCAATGTGATATAATTAACAAATAAAAATTATTCACATTCAAGGTGTGTAGTATAATCATTTCATGCATATACATATTAAAAATTATTACCCTAGTCAAATTAAGTAATACTCCATCATCATACTTAGTGACCAATTTTGTTCAGGTGTTGATCACCCTTAGGATCTATTCTCAGCAAATTTCAAGTAAACAATACAGTATTATGAAATATAGTCACCACACTATATATTAGATCCCCAGAACATATTCATCCCATAACTGGAAGTTTGTACCATTTCATTGGATCTCTCCCCCACCCCCCATCCCACAGAAACCATTGCTCTATTTTCTGTTGTTCTGAGTTCCATTGTTTAGATTCCACATATAAGTTATATTATATAGTATTTGTCTTTCATCCTCTGTATCAGTCTTATTTCACTTAAGACAAAGCCTTCTGTAGCCATCTGCATTGTTGAAAATGGCAGTATTTCATTCTTTATGTATTCATATGTCAACTGACACTTAGGGGCTTCCCTGTCTTGGGCTATTTGAATAATGCTGTGATAAACATGGGGTTGCAGGTATCTCTTTGAGGATTTTATTTCCTTTGGCTATATAATGCAGAAATTGATTGACAAACCATATGGTAGAGCTATATTTTTAAAGAAATTTTCTTATTATTTTCTGTAATAACTGTATTATTTATATTCCTATCAACAGTGTACCAGGATTACCTTTTTCTCTACCATCTCTACTTCTTTTTCTTTTTGATAGTAGCCATCCCAGCAGGTGTGAGGTGATATCATATTATGGTTTTGATTTTCATTTCCCTGGTGATTATTGAGGTTTTATAATGATGGCACTTGATCTCAATAAACTCATCACAGCCTGTAGCTACCATAAGTTGAAAATTTACTTAATACACTAGCTTACTGAGCATGTTAGTTTAACATTCGAGTGCAGTATAGAACATTGGTTGTGTACCCTTTTATCATGGCTACCTGTGGCTCCCAGCCTCAATACTTCATAACAAGAGAATATAATACCACATATCATTAGCCCAGGAAAATGTCAAAATTTAAGTCTACTAAATTGAATGATTGTAAGTCAAGGATTTCCAGTACCTGTTAGTGTTTTGTGTGTTTTTCTTTGACAAATATTTATTCAGATAATTTGCCCATTTTTCAAGGGGTTATATTTTTTATTTTGGCTCAGTTTTTTTTTGTTTGTTTACTTTTTATGTTGGAAAAATTAAAGCATATCAAAAAAATAGATGTTTTTCTGTGTTTATGATAATTGAGTTAAATGAGTTAAAAAAGTTCTTTATATTTTTGGAAATTATCCCTTGGACAGATATATGGTTTGAAAGTATTTTTTCTGATCTCATAGGTTAACTTTTGTTTGATGGTCCCCTTTCTTATGTAAAGCTTTTTAATTTGATGGCATCTCACTTATTGATTCTTGATTCTTGTTCTTGAGTTTTAGAGGGTTTGTTTAGGAAGTCAGGGCTAGCACCTATATGATAGAGCATCCACCCTGTGTTTTATTTTAGCAGTTTAAGTTTCTGGTTTAATTCCTAAGTCTTTCAATACCACTTATTGAAGAGATTCTCCTTTCCTTATTACCATAAGGAAACATTGTTCTTGACCATTGTCAAAGACTAGTTGACTTTATGTGTATAAATTTATTTCTGAGCTCTGAATCATGTCCTATTTATATGTGTCTGTTTTTATGGCCAGTATCATACTGGTTTGATTATTATAACTTTGTAGTATAGTTTGAAACCAAGAAGCATGATATCTAGCTTTGTCTTTGTTTATAGATGATATAATCTTTGATATAGAAAACTTTGAGCATTCCACTACAAAACTAGAACTAGCAAACCAAATGAGAAAAACTATAAGATAAGATATCAGTACAGAATCACATTCTGTACAAAAGATGCCTTTTATATTATTGAAACAAACTATCTGAAATAGAAATTAAGAAAATAATCCCATTTATAATAGCATTAAAATTATACAATACTCAGGAATAAATTTAGCCAAGGAAGTGAGAAAGCTATACCCTGAAAACTATAAAATGCTGATGGAAGAAATTGAAGAAGCAACAAATAAATGGAAAGATAGTTTATGTTCATGATGTGAAACAATTATTATGGTTAAAACAGCCATACTATCCAAAGCTATCTTCAGATTAAATTCAATCTCTATAAAAATTTCAATAACATTTTTTCACAGAAATTGGAGTAAAAGTACTAAAATGTGTGTGGAACTACAAAAGACCCAAAATGATTACTAAGACTTGCAAATCTTTGTAAGGATTTGGTGAAATAATTTATCTACCTATTTAATTGCATCTACACTCCCCTCTGCCACCCTCCCAGTTGATTACACAGGTGAAGTCTCCAAGTTACTTTCTAAAGCCCATCCTTCCACTGTATAATAGATTCTCATCTACTCAATGAAATGAACCAAGAAATTCTCTCTTTCGTTCTGCTATGTCATTTTTCCTATAAACATATAAGTATTTCATTATTTCTGTTATATTGCAAATAAAACAATTACCTTTGCTACCCAGCTGATTCAAAAAATTCCTAAAAAAAATAATCTTTACTACTTTGAGTTCACCTTCTCTCTGATTTTTCCTTGAATTCACACTGAACATGTTTTAATCCCCATCATTCAACTAAAACTACTCTTGTCAAGGTCAACAGTGATCCACACATGCACATTACTCACTACAGTGGACGATATTAATTTGTTGGAAACAATTAGTGTATTTGATCATTTCTGATTTCTTGATTTGAACTTCCATACTCTTTTGATTTTCTTCTTTTGATATTGAGAACACCACACTTTTCTGATTCACTTCCTATTTCATTGGTCACTTCTTGGTTCCGTGGGGGAGCTCCTCTCCTTTTCTTAATCATTTTAATGTTGATCATCCAGGATTAATTCTTATGTTCTTCTTTCTTCTTCTCTCTTTCTTTGATTTCCCATATGTTCTCTTTTCTTTCCTTTAATTGCCTTCCCTTCTGTTCTATATATACTGTCTTCCTTAGTGATCTTTATCTTATCACATCACTTTAAATTAATACTCCCAAAATTATACCCAACTCAGACCACTCTCTCCTAAGCTCCTCACTCAATATATAATTATTTCACATCCCATTTTGTAAAATTATACTTAACATCCCATTATTTGGTTATATGATATTTTGTACATTCATTTGTTGTTCAAAATTTGAATTGTTCTCAGTTTGGGGCTATTTTGTCAATAAAACTGCTATGAACATTTTTGTACAAATCTTTATGTAGAAATGTGCTTATATTTTTCTTGTATAAACGCTAAGTATTGGGATTGCTTATCTATATGATAAGCACATATTCACCTTTATAAGAAATGCCAGATAATTTTGATCATACCATTTTACATTTCTACCAGCAATGTAGGAACATTCCAGTTACTCTATATCTTCACCTTTACCTGATAGCATTGCTTAGTATTTAGTACTATTATCCTTTAGTTACACTAATGGTGAATAATGGTATCTCATTGTGGTTCTAATTTTGCAATCCCCTCATCACTAATGATGTTGAGTATATTGCAGTGTGTTTGATGGCCATCCACGTCTCACCTATGGAAGGTATCTGTTGAAATCCTCTGTTAATTTTTTAAAGTTGTTTATCATATTGTTGAGTCATAAGAGCTGTTCATGAATTCTAGAGGCAAATCCTCAATATATGTATTGTCAATATTTTCTTGTAGGAAGAAGATATGGGAGAATAATCCAGGCTGTGGTACAGTTAAGAGAGAATAAGTTGATTATCTTAAACAAAAGACTAACAATCTTGAAGCCCTTCCTGGAGTGCTGAGTTTTAAAATATGGTGCTTTATTTTTTTAATGGAAGGTCTTTGGGCTGTTTGTTTGTTCTAGCCACCATGGTTTCTCTATTCATTAAACCCAGCATCAATGCAAAAAATGGCCAGAGTTCCAGCCACTCCAGACAGCCCACCCTAGCTCTTCACCATCACAAGTCTCTTTGTTACAGAATATATTGGCTTGGAGATGAAAATGTCTCCACAGAGGTTAGAAGATTATTCTCTTACTTTAAAATGAGTGAGTAAAATGAGTGAGTTTATAGTAAACTGGATCGAAAAATGTGGGAGAGTTCCTCAAGGAACTGAACCCATTTCATATAAATAGCTCCCATGTTGCCATTCTCTTCAGAGACTCTGGAATTATTGTCACCATATGAAGGACACAGGTCCCCACTGTGCCTCACTAAGATGTGGTCCTCAGCTAAGTGCAAGTGAATGTAGGTAAGGCCCAAGCTATAGTGAACTCATTTCCATCTCAGGGTGGCATAGCAGATTTTCTAGGTTGAATTTCTTAATGTTGAACCCACTTGGCAAAGTGGAGGAGTGAGGGAAAGACATAAACCAAAGGTTAATGAGGAGACAAATGCCGCAGTCTGGCTGGGCACAATCAGGAGCCACTTGTCAAAAGAAACTAACTTTATTTTTAGAACCACACACGCCAAACAAAACAGCCTCTCAGGAAAAACCCTCAGAGCCCCAACTGCCACCACCGGCTTTCCACAAGCCTCTCTCTCCCACACAAGCTTCTCTCCACCTCCCACAATCCTCCTGCTCTTGAGGCCGATTGGCTGGGTCACGTGGGCGGAGCCAAAAAAGTCCCCCAATGAGCAGCTCCGTGGTCTGAAAGGGCAGGGAAACAGCCCAATGAGCATCACCGCAGAGGAGCCAATCAGCTAGATGTTGCTGGGGCCGCTGTGAGCCAATCATCAGCCGGCAGCTGGAAGTTTGCTGGGGCCCCTTCGGCTGTGGCTCTCAACATCTCCCCCTCCCTGTTTAAACAAAAAGCATGTGGCTTAGGGACCGTGCCTGCCTTAGGTTGTCCAATAGTACATATGGTCCTTACCCGTTAGGTTGGTACCATTGCAATTGGATCTTACCCTTGCAGAAGTCTACATAAAAGTATATATTTTTTTTTCTTTGAGTTTTAATTGTCCTACAGCCTCAGGATACCTAGTAAGAATAGTGTTAGGAGAATAAGATAAATGTATCCATAATAATGGACCTTCTTGCCAAAATACTCCTGTAGGAATATTTTTTGTTGGTAGTACAATAAATGATAAAGGCAAACTTATATCAATTCTATCCAAATGCATATTTTCCATATATGTTTCAATGATTTTTAATGCCTTTCTTGCTTCAGGCGTTAACATGCGGGGTGAATTTGGATCTGATGGACCTTTGAGGATATCAAATAAAGGTCCCAACTCTCCTGTTGGTATACCTAAATAAGGCCTTATCCAATTTATGTCTCCTAATAACTTTTGAAAGTCATTAAGTGATTTGAGTTGATCTACTCGTATTTGAATTTTTGGTGGATGGACCATAGTTGAGGATAATAGAACTCCTAAATAATTAATTGGAAAATTTAATTGTACTTTATCTATTGCTATCTCTAGATACATGCCAATTATGAAAATTATGATGATAATCAAGATGGGGAGTATGCTCACTCTATATCACTCTATAGTCAAAACTAAGACAGTGCCAAATATTTGGTAGACATATATATTTGTTGAATGTTATCAAACCAAATCCCCTGTGGGCACCAGTTCCTGCAAGGACTTTACAGATACTTGTCAACCTAGAAATCACTGTGTCCCTCCTCACAGAAACATGTTGTTATTAAAAGTCAGTGCTACACAGCATGAGCCGGAAGCTCAGAAAGACCAAATTATCACCCCCAGCGGAAAAACCAAGATTAAAACTTGCTTTTTCTAGTGCTTAACCACTATGCTAAGATACCCCAAAAGTGAAAATGAATTTAACTTCTTTTTATAAAACTTCACTTGATGTAAGAATTTCATGCATTTACATTTACACAGATGCTCAAATACCCTCACCTCCAAAGTTCTGTTATGCATAAAATGTCTAAATTGTCTCTCTAAAATGTCTCATTGTCTGAGTTTCCTTGAGTGTAGTGCACTTCAAAGATAATAAAAGCATGTTTGTAGTCATGATTCCGTCAGAAATATTTATTAAGTATCTGTCTTACTAGTTGCTGATGGAGGGAACATAAACATCAACACAGAGACAGACTAAAACGTATTACACCTAGGATGATGATGTATTGGCTTCCCTAGGATCCTGCTTCTTGGCACACAGTAACATAACACTCAATACTCTATACTTACTACAATTATTTTTATTTATTTTGTACCAGATTATTCATGAATAAACATAGCTCACTATCTATTGTATATGTGGGTGGCAGGAAGGACACTTCCAGTCACTGAAATGAGTGAATAAACTCATTTAAAGATTCCGAACCTCTTGGAGCTTTCACTGTAGTTTGGGGAGGAATACAACAACAACAAAATTAAACAGATCATATCATATGTCAGAAGGTAACAAATTACATGTACAGAAACAAAAGCAGTGAAAATATATAGGAAGTAATAAAGAGGTTTTTATTTTAAGCCTAAGGATCAGAGAAGGTAAGATTTCTTTTCTGTTTTTTAAAAATTTTTATTTATTTATTTTAATTAGTTATATATGTGACAGCAAAATGCACCTCAATTCATTGTATACAATTGCAGCACAACTTTTCATTTCTCTGGTTGTACACGATGTAGCATCACACCCTATGTGCAAGCTTACATGTACCTATGGTAATGATGTCCATCTCACTCCACCATCTCAGAGAAGGTAAGAGTTAAATAAAAATTTAAAAAGAGATGAGAGAAGAAACCACATGAAGTTATTGGGATAGGATATTCCAGAAGAAAGGAACTATTAGTGTGAAATTTCTAAGTTGAATCAAGAATTCAAAAAGAGGTCCCTCTGGTGATGAACATTTGGAATTGCCTTCATGTAAATGTTATTTAAAATCAATGGATGGAATGAGACCTACTAAATAAGAACTGAAATGGAGAAGTCCAAGACAGGAGTGGGGTTCCCTGGTCTTGAGAGGGCAGGAAGAGAAAGCAAACGGAGGAAACCAAGTGAGTAGGGTGGCTGAAAATGCAAAGAATGAAGCATTTCAAGTACAAACACTTTTCCACAGAGTAGCTAAAAAGATCTTTCTAAATGGAATCTGATGATAAGATGTTCCTTCTTAAAGTATTTTGTCTACAAATAAAGTTCAACCGTTCTAACACGGCTAACAGGAAGCTTCATGAGCTGAGTTCCAGGAACTCTCCGTCTCCCCTCTCACCTCTGTACTCATTAACCCATCCCTTCATTTGGCACACTTATTAAACGCTTCCTACATTCCCACCACCATTGTGGATGCTGAAAAAAAATGTAGAAGGTACACAAAAGGTTTCTGTCCTCATCAATACTGTCACCAAGGCCATGGAAAAACACTCCCTACAAAAGCTTGCCAAGATTGAGTAGAGCAAGGTCCCTGATTTATCTATGGGATATCAGTGACAATACATCAAGACAAAAAATACCAAAGGCCAAGTACACAATGCTTAGAGTACTCCTAAGAAGCATCCAATCTAGATAGGGGGCTGTCCTGATATGTCCTGACATTTCATTACATTGGGGAAAACAGATAATAAGTAAGTACAAGAGTGAAGGAAATAGATGCTAACTTCATAAGAGCAGGAACAAAATTTTTGGGTTTTTGTTTGTTTGTTTGTTTGTTTTTTACACTGCTTTATCCCAACAGCAAGGATAGAACCTTCAACATAGGAGGTCATAGAAGGTGATGCTCGTTGAGTGTTTGAAGATATATCTTAACTGAAGAAGGATAATTTCAGATGGCATTCATACTGTAAAGGAATTCAGCATGGATATGCACTGATGATTAAGAGTGGGATTTTTGTTTTGGGAACTTTTTTTCAAAAATATAATATTTGTCCTGGTCCCTAAGATTTTGAATATTCTATTCTTTTTCTCAAAGGATTTCCCCTCTCCACAGCTCTAATATCTGGTTTTTGACTTGCTAATTCAAACCTTATGATTTAGCACCAGGTAGATTCCAACTCCCTGAAAAGTCTTCCAGCTTCCATCTGCCCACTGTCTAGATGGGATGCTTCTTAGAAGTGCTCTAAGCATTGTGTACGTAGCCTGTGGTATTTCTTGTCTTGATTTATTGTCACTGATATCCCATAGATAAGGCAGGGACTCTGCTCTACTCAGTCCTGGCAAACTTTTGGAGGTAGTGCTTTTCTATGGCACTGGTGACAGCATGGCAGGCAGATGCAGGCTGGTCTGCATTGGGGAACCTGTTCCTGTGACAGAACTTTGTGAATCAGACAGCTCTTTTTCCCACTTAATTGCCTATCACAGACCAACTTATTTACTTGTTTTTCTATGTATTTATAAATTATTTACATCTACCCTTATTCCAAACCCTCTCCAACATGGGTCAGCATCAGTACTTACCAGTGCCTGTCACAGCAAAGTGCCATACCTGTGTATTTGAAGATAACATTTCAATTTTAGAAGGAGAAAAGCCTTCATCAAGCTTTTCAAGTATTTATAAACCTACTATGGTCAAAGAGACCTTTCTTCCTCCATTCCTTTGTTCCTTCCTTTTTTTTTTCTGGAGAGTCTGAAGAATTCTGGATTCTTCCACTTAAAAATTTACACAGCCCTGAAGCTTTTTATTGTTAAGATCTCCTGTTAGATCTTAACCTTTTAACATGAAAGGCAAGGAGAGTTGGTTTTGCAAATCAGAGTTTATAAAGAAGCAAAAAACCTTTTGAAGTGAAAAGATCTGTTTAGGCATAGAACCACTGAAATGCAGATGGACATTCTTGGCCTATACCCTTGAGTGAGGTGAAAGATGAAATGAGTTTTCTCTAGAAGAAGAGAAGGGATCTGATCCACTCAGCAGTTGAGAAACAGATGAGGTGATTTCAGCTGAAAATGAAAGTCCAGCCTCTAGGATCCACTGAGAGTTAGATTAGTAAGGTGAGCTGATTTGACTGCTGACCCAGTTGCCCTGTCAAACCACCAGTATTTATTCAGGCTTTTCATGAAATAATGGTGTATGAGTTTAAAATGGTCTGAAATGTATGAGAGCCTGACACTACGCTTACTAATGGAAATGATGTATGATGTCACATTTAGCAATGGTTTGGTCCCCACAGCACCATTTATATTCATCTTCTTAGCATAAGATCAGAGAGGAGGTAAGTGTATTACTAGAACCTCAAGTATTCCAAACCTTTGCATTTGTCTTTGGCTGGGATTTTAAAGTAGCTTTCCTCTGAGAATCATGAAGAGAAGAAATCTGCTTTTTATTAAGATTTTTTTTTTTTTTGGAAAATAATTGCATTTTTGGAGCACAATCTTTTAAGGTCAGCACTTTGGATCCAATTACCAGTGAACCTAATGGATGGTTCCTCTGACTTGTCATTTCTGCTCTGCAGGCACTTAAGATAATCCTGTAGCTTTTCTGGTTAAAGGAAATTTATTGCTGGCAAACATATTTCTGGAATTAAATGTTCCTTCCAAAAGAAGAACATAGTAAACATGCCCACTGTAAATTAGCTTTCCCCACACTACTGGTTTATGAAGAAGGGTTTTCTCAAGCAGGAGTCTTTAAAAAAGAAAAAAATAATAATCAGCATAATTTTAATTATTTGGCCTGATTAGTGACAAAATTGTCTAGATTGGGCTTGAGTCTCCTAGATTCCATATGTGTCTCTGCTACTGTCTTCCTAGGTATCTAAAGGAAAGTCATTTACCCCTCTTAAACTTTCTTATATGAGTTAAAATCCCCACTCTGCCTTTTAATGGGGAAAGCAAGTCATGCTAACTGTCTTATTTTTAATCAACCATAAGAAGGGAAATGACTGCTCCTTCAAAGGGATTGTATGAGCTTAATAAATCATGTATTAAAATATGTAGAACTGAAAAGTAAGTGCTCAGCTAATTATTATTGTAACCATTATATTGAAGAAGTAAATATATGGAAAAGTAGATGAATTAATCAGGGAAAAATGAAATAGTACTCAATTATTACTCAACTTTATAGATAGATGTTATTCTGAAAAGTTGACTTTGGAACAAATTCTATATTGAAATAACATTTTTCTCTTGGTTTGATATTTTAATGAAAAAATGTTCCTAAGGAAATACTATATGCTTAATTATTATTATTTTGTTTATAACAAATTATTATAGCTTTTTTTTTAAAAATAGACAATCTCTGATGTTTCCCTGATTAAATTAGGTTGATGGAGTCCAGCAACATGTATCAAATTTTTAACACTAGACACAAAATAGTTCTGATTTGTGTAGTATGTAGAATAATAGCCACCTCAAAGATGTTTATGTTATAATAACCTAAAATGATAAACAGGCTAAGTTGCATGTCAAAGGGAAACTAAAATACAGGTAGAATTACACTTGCTGATCAGCTGATCTTAGATGAAGAACTTTTCCTGGATTAACTAAGTGTGCTCAATGTAATCTCAAGGGTCCTTAAGAATGGAACAGGGAATGTAAAGCAGAGGTCTGAAAAATTCCATGTGAGAAAGACTAGACTCACTAATTGATGAGTTTGAAGATGAAAGGAAAAAAAAAATCATAGAACAAGGGATGCAGAATGCCTCTAGAATCTGGAAAAGTCAAGGAAACAAATTCTCTCCTAAGACCTCCAGAAAGGATTGACAACCAGTGAACCAGTGATTTCAGTCCAATAAGACCCATGTTGAAATTTTAACAAATAGAGCTACAAGAAAATCAATTTGGGTTGTGTAAACCATTTGATTTTTTCATAATCTGTTTTTGCCAGTAATAGGACATTAATACAATCAGCAACAATAATTATGTCTCATTTAAATAACTTGTTAGTGTATGACTAATTTGTAAATTTTCTGCAAATTTTACATTTTTTTTAAATATTGAGGGAAATTGGATACTCTCTGCCATGGTGGATAAAGCAGTGATACTGAGAACAGTGAGGAGGATATTGCAGTAAACCCAGGTCATAGATAAGGGGATCAAAGACATGCCAGTGGAAATAATAGGAACTGATCAGATTCTAGATATATTTTCAAGTTAGAACTATCAGAATTTGCTGTCAGATAGAATTGAGCACAAGAAAAAGATGAATCAGATAACTGTAGTATTTTCCTGAATATTAACAAAAAGACTAGAGATGGTGCATATTTAGAAAGTAGGAGAAGTTGAATTTTAGACATGTTAGGTTGAAAGGTCCAGCACACAGCGAGAATCCAAGTGGGCACATGGATATACAAGCCTAGAGTTATAAGCAATGGTCTGAACTTGAGAAACCTTAACATGTCAGTGTTGCTTCAAGTCATGAGACTATGTAAGACCACCTACGGAGTTGGCAAGTAGAGCAAAAAGATTTGAAAATTAAACTCTGAGGCATGGAAACGTTCAGAAGTCTGCAAGATGAGAGGAAAAAGTCAGGGATATTTGGAAGGAGTAAAAATATAAAAGAATAAACAGGTAGTCCATGATCCCTGAAGCCAAGTACCAATAGTTAATCCTCTGAATGCTGTGTATAAGTCAAGTGATATGAGTAATACTTGTTGACCCTAAGTATGACTTTTCTACATCAGTGTTTCTCAACCATCTCAGTTATATGCCAGAAGAATGCCTCCAGTTATGGCAACTATAAATGTCTTCAAACATGGCCAAATTTCCTTTTGGAGATGAAATTACCCCCTGATTAAGGGCCACTGATTTACATATATTATAAAATATATTCCCATTTATTTGGCCCCTGCTAACTTGGAAGCCTACCTAGTACTGCTGGCAGAAGACAATCCTTGGTGTTGAAAGAGCACTGGTTCTTTATCAGGGAAGTTGAGAATCATTAACACAAAGGCAGCAGCCTTTACTCAGACAGATGGGCAGACCATTCACTTCATAGCTGAATTGCCTCTTAGTGATGGCTCGATTTGCATCATTTCTACTAGGGCATCTCTGAAGCATTTCTCCCAGAATCTAACTCTACCAACCTTCAGGGTAAAATGAAATCCTCCAGCTTGATTTTTTTAAAGGCAATTATCTGGATTCAGAAGTGCCTAATTAACTTTGTTTTCTTGGTGACTCCATGCCTGGAGGATCAAAACAGAAGTAATTCTGCAGACCAATGAAATAATTTTCTAGTGAGTTAATTAGAGCCACTGTTTTAGTACCCCCACCTCAATGACCACTGGGATGGAAAAAACTTAGGACACAGCAGCTCTTAAGAATTTCTGTCAACCCTTTTCTGCAAAGGATAACATATAAAATGAAAACAGAAGTCAATACATAAGGATGGAAGCCCCAAATAGGTACATATCAAAGAAAAGAAAAGCATAGAATATTGAAGGCCATGATGATCATGATCCTGACAATTAATGATGCTTTTGATGTCAATCTTGCCTTATTTACTCAACAACTATTTCTTGAGTATTTCCCATGTATATTGCTCCATTCCCAACACCTGGGGATATCCAATAGATAAAGCAGAAGTATAAATTTTATTTCCATGGTATTTACTAGTAAGAGAGATAATAAATATACAAGGTAAGACATAAAAGCTACAGGGAAAATCAATCAGTGATAGGTGCAGAAGGGTTTGATATTTTAGTGAGGATTGTCAGTATAGGAGTTGAGAAACAACATTCACAGATAATGACAGGTTCACCTATGAGCATGCCTGGTATGTTTGAAGAACAGCAGGGCAAGCAGCATGGTTCAAGAAAAAATGGACTAGAAGCCTCAGAACCACAAATAAAATGAGAGCGCTAATGGGAGTCCAGATAATGAAAGGTTTATAGCTCATGATACTTCATCATAAAAACTTTGGCTTTAGGCTGAGTAAGATGAGAAGGCAAGAGAGGCATTGAGCAGAGGAGTGACTTGAGAAGACTTAAGTTTCATGAACTGATTCTTAGAACTATGTTGAGAAAATACTCAAGGAAAAAACAGAAGAGAGGAGAGTATTTGGGGTTATCCCAACAATAGAGGAGTGGTATGTGACGGCTTGACTAAGACAGTTGGCCATGGGATGATGTGAAATGATCAAATTCTGCATAGATTTGAAGGTAGAGTTTTATTGCAGGGATTGGTTGAAATAGAGGAGCCAAGGATGACTTCAAAGTTTTGGAAAGATGGAAAGATGGACTTCACATTTACTAAATGTAGAATTCTACAATATATGCTTTTGATAGAAGGTGAAAAATCAAGCTTTGTTTTGAACATGTGAAGGAAGTGAAAATGTCAAGTAAGCAAGTGAATAAAAAAATCAAAAGTTCAACAAAGAGATCTAAACTGGAGGTAACATTTTTGTAACATCAATATAGAGAAAAGAAATAAATAGAAAATATAGATGAAAAGAAATAAACTCTTGATTTTCCCTTCTTTCATTTGGACCTCTTAGGTGGGTATACGATACACAGTACCAGGCATCTGGCAGAGTGACTAATAACCAAGACAAATTCAGAATGAAACATGATATAGGACAAAAATTCAGTTTCTCTAACAAATCAATGACGTTAGAAAATAGAGTGGTAGGTATTATGTAATGAAAAATACTTAAGAGAAATAACAATCAAATGCGTTGTATGGGTATCCTTAGGAATCCAAACCCAGCAAAACTAATAATCATCAAAGGCATTTTTAGAATAATTATGAGATTTTAAAAAAATGGGCTGGATACTCAATAATGATTTATGGCATAATTGTATATTTTGTTGTACCTTGAATAATATGCATACATACATGTGTGTATAAATATAGATATTATATATGCATGTTATATACAGATTTACTGAAATTTTACAAATTATACTATGATATTTGCTTTAAAATGCTTCTAAAAAGTGAGGGTTATGGCAATCAATATTGGCCAAAGTTGATAATTACAGAAAATAAATATCCACACGTGTTTGGAATATACTATTCCTTCTAAATTATGTTTGACGATTTCCACAGTAATAAAAGCTGTGCTAAAATGTAATCTCCATGTGCACAGGGATTCTAATTTGTTTTGCTCATGGGTGTATCCCAAGCAACTGTACAATGACTGTCACACTGTAGATGCTTAATAAATGTTTAAAGATGGCAACAGAAGTGAAAACACTCAAGGGGCAAAAGTTTGCCGTATGCCAAGCACTTTGAATGTGACCTCACGTCAATTGCAATATGTCCAGGAGTAGCTAAACATGCTCCTTTATCCAATTGACAAAATTTTAGGTTAGATAAGTGATTAATCAAACTCACACAGAGACAGATGGAGAAGTCCATGGGATTCTAATGCCTGAGTTCTTTCGACTGTCACATCTTAAACTATTCTGTATTACACTGTCTTCATTTGCCAACTTAATGTGGAAAAAGCCACTTTAGGAAAAACTCTTAGTGGTCTGTCTGGCTAATCCTAAAGAAATCACTTATAACCACACACAATATCACTTTTTGCAAATTACTCATATATTCAGTTTCCACTACTGTGCCCTGTCCTGCTATTTTTCTATAATACATGGAACATAAAAATGAATAAGGTACACCTTTATATTTCATGGTCTACTTTCAAAAGTACACACAATTTACCTAACAACCTAACATATTCAAAACTAACCAGCGGATTGGATCACTATCTTTATTTTTGTAATATTCTAAAGTACATCCTTGTTCGAAAAGTTTTCTGTTTATGAGATAAAGTATTCAATCACCAGTTGATCTGTGATCTCTGCAAAGAGCAGAGACGATGAGGCCAACCATCTCTTAAATGGTTGATTCTACAGGCCACAATGTTAATTCAGCTGTAAATCAAGAATTACCTGGGCAGAACTGGCTGTATAATTTTTAGGACCCAGTGCAAAATGTAAACATGAAATCCTTGTTGAAAACATTAGGGAAAACTGCTGTTAAAGGTATTACAAGCCACGTGCAATGACTCATGCCTGTAATCCCAATGGCTCAGGAGGCTGAGACAGGAGGATCGTGAGTTCAAAGCCAGCCTCAACAAAAGCAAGGTGCTAAGCAACTCAGTGAGACCCTGTCTCTAAATAAAATACAAAATAGGATTGGGGACATGGCTCAGTGTTTGAGTGCTCTTGAGTTCAATCCCCAGTAACCCCCAAAGCAAAGAAATTTATTAACATGAATTTTATTGTTTATACTTTACAATGCTAGTTTGAAAACAAACATTACAGCATCCAGCTCATATCTGGAATCACAGAGAGTTCACAATTCATTTCCCCCGAAGGGTGCTCCAAGCAGGCCAGAAGAGAAAACTTAGGTGAGTTCAAGAATGTTGGAAGGAGGAAGAGAAATCCCCCATGCCAGACACTAAGGGGGCCTGAGGAGTGTTCCCTCGTACACAGGGCCACTCGTGAGTTTCCTACAATTCCCTCTGAGTGCCCAAGGTCCCTTTCCCCTGGTAACATGTATACACGCTTTTCAGGTCTGAAGACTACTGTAGAGTTTCTCCTGCCAGCTGCCAGATGGACTTGAATTGCCCAGGAAGTGCCAGGATCTAGGAAAACTGAGTGAGGCCTGACCCATTCCCACTCATCCACTGCCCCAAATCATGGGGGCAGAGCAACTTTCAAGGGTATTGCCACCACCCTGCCAAGACTGCTTGGTACCTAGATCATGAATGAAGAGGCTTGGCCTTCACAGAGATGTGACCTCTGGCTGCCCAACAGAGTTATCATGAGGCTCTGCTTACCCAATGTGAACTTACCTGTTGGAGCACTCACTACAGCCTCTGCCAGGGGAGCAGAGTGGCATGGCATCAGTGAGAGAAAGGGTGGAGAGTCTCAGGGTAGAGAAAAGGTAACTCTTTCAGTAGAGGCCAAAGAGGGAAGTGCAAGCAGGGTGCAGTGTGAGCTGAGGTTCCAAGCCCTCCAGGGCATAGTCCACCATGTATCCAATTTCACTTACAAAACCCAAATTTAAAGGTAATATTAATGACAGCTACTACAAACCATTCTAGATCTCTGATTTCTCACTTACAACATAGAGATGGATCCATACCCATTGTGATGGTTAATCTGAACTGTCAACTTGATTCAATTAAGAGATGCTTACGATTAAGAGATTTCTGGGTGTATCTATGAGGTGTCTCTAGGAATGATTGACATGTTGGGGCAGCAAACAGAGGCAGAGACCCACCCTAAGTGTGGGCAGCATAGTCATGGATGGATTCAGTGCATGGATGGAATGAAAGTTGGAAGAACAAGAAAGCAGCAGCAGAGGCAAGCTTAATTCTTCTTAAGCGAGTTCTTCGCTGCTGTGATCACCTGAGAATGTCAGACTCCAGCTCCTTCACTCTTCCAAAGTGAACTCTGACCAGTGACTCTCCAGGGAGTTTCCATGCCCTCAGTCCTTCCATGCTCTCTTGTTCTAAGGCTCCAGGTTCTTGACTTGAACTGAGCAGCTACTATTCCTCCAGCTCTGCAGTTTGTAGATGGTCTTTGTGGGATTATCCAGATCCTGGTTGAGTAAACCAATCTAATAAACTTAAACTCCCTTTTAATAATTTTATATATAGATAGATATAGATATAGATATAGATGTATATATATATATATATATATATATTTGAGGCCTCATTCAGTTTCTCTCTCTCTATATATATAGAGATTTTATATCTTTATAAAATATATAATATTTATATATTCTATATAGTTATATCTTTATAATATATAATCCTTATATGTATATTTATATATAGATATATATATTATATCTTTATATATATGTATATATATATATGTATATATATATATATATATATAGAGAGAGAGAGAGAGAGAGAGAGAGAGAGAGAGCGAGCCTGTTGGTTCTGTTGCTCTAGAGAACCCTGATTAATACACTCACCAAGAGCAAAGTGAATTTAATAGTCAAAGATAATTAACAGTATTGTAATGCTATAGCACTGAAGGAGAAAGTTGTTGGTTGGCCAGTTTTAAACTTCTAACCACCACTGGACCATACAGTGTCTAGAGTTTTGTGAATTAATATTGGAAAATAAATCCAATGATAATAACTATTGTATCTGTTTAATGTTTTGATGGTGTTGAAGGAGTCAGTTTGAAAACATAAATATTTTAAAAATATTGGGGTTCTATAACTATTTTTAGACTTCTCAAGCTTTTCTTATCTTCCAAGAGGATTTGAAGGGAGGAATGCTCACCTACTTCACCTACTTAGGGGAACATGGGAAGTTGGCACTGACTGAGCACCTGTGCTGGTGATGGCTGCCTGCTGCACTTTCACATATGTTCTTCTTTCCACTCTGTTCACATGGCTCTTTCAAATGTTGTGGTTTTGTCTTTATCTCCAATTTAGGGCTGCCACCTTTAGAAATATGTATGTAATAAAGGAATACTCTACACTTATATTAAATACCATTTATCTGAAATTAAAATTTATCTGGAGATCCTGTATTTAGCAAAACTTCCAGTAAAATACACACTGTATTTCTCAAAGCTGAACATTTTCTTCTTTCCAGTTATTCAACCTTTCCACAGTTTATTGTCCCTTTACTTGTGCATAATTATATGAAGATGTGTGGATGTGTGTGTGTGTGTGTGTGTGTTGTATGTAGAGAACAAGAATAATAATATATAACAATTCAGGATGTTTTATATACCAGTCATGCTGCATGAGAGTATCAGAATACTTTTCATTTTATTGAAATAGCTTCATTTTTTTCCAAATGATTGCATACTTTCTACCACTAACATCAATTATGTACCGCCAAAACTGCAAGAAAGAAAAGTAATTTTCTACTGTCCCTCTGCTAACATCAGTGTAAACTGAGACAGTATTACCAATGGAGCTGCTCAGCAAACTTTGGAGCATTTAGATGATTTGTTCTAGGAGTCTCTGGAGAAATAACTATGTGCAAGAAACAAGAAAGAATATCTAAGTGCCAGAAACAGACCTGTGACACTTTGAGTAGGGTCCCACCTAAGGAGAAAGTAGGACCTTCCCACTTCATCAGAGCTCTTCAAGTGGAGGGAGATCTGGGTTGCTTAACTTATTTAAGAAATCTGTTGTGTTAAAAAATCAAGAAATTCAAAATACAGTTTCTAAATTATAACATTTTTAAATTTTACACTTTACCATTTAACCACAAAATTTACAACTCAGTATTTATACTACTCTCCTCTCAAAAATATAGAATTTATTTTTAAAATATTAAGTTACAATTAATTATCAATTCTGTGATCCTATAAATGAAGAAACAATTATCTGGACATTATATCTGAGATCCTCCACTGGAAGCTTACTGTGAATATGCACAATCCACTTTAGTAAGCCTAGTGTAGGGAGATGGGGAGGTAAGATGCAGATCATCAGGGACTCAGAGCAAAATTAGTATAGGTCAAGGTGAAGCCTATAATCCCAGCAGCTCCAGAGATTGAGACAGGAACATCTCAAGTTCAAAGCCAGCCTCAATAAAAGTGAGGCATTAAACAACTCAGTGAGACCCTGTCTCTAAACAAGATACAAAATAGGGCAGGGGATGTGACTCAGTGGTCTAGTGCCCCTGAGTTCAAGTCCCCAGTACAAAAAAAAAAGAAATAAAAAAACCACTCATAGGTATTTAAGTCTGGCTAGCTTGATTAATAACAAAGTAAAATGCTTACAAACAGTTATTAAGGCATTGTTTGTCCCGGGGTGCAATGTTAAGTTCTTTCTATATAGCTTTATCTCAACAAAAAATCCTATGAGGCTGGTTAACAAGTGAATCTTAAGACATCAAGAGTCACAGGTTTAATCTTATGAAAATCTTTTTTGTTTTATCTTATTGATATATTGAAACAAAAGATGGGAACTCTTTGTTTTAGTCACTGGAAGTTTAGATGAACTAAGCTAATGAAAGAAGTACCAAAATAAGGGTCAAGCCCTCTATCACCACATGAGGTACCTTCCTTGTAAGAATACCCATGACTTTTTGTTGCTGAAGCTGGTGGGTTGGCTATTTGGTCTGATTTTTTTAAGTTGGAGAAGCTAGCTAATTATGTGCTGAGTAATCCAGTTTACCATCAATATCATGTCAACCCTCCGGCCCCTCCAAAAGATGGGTTTGTGCACACAGTGCTTGCATAGGGTCCTTGTAGGATTCAATATGCTTTCTAGAACAAAAGTGTATGTAGGGAGCTGTATTTTTTCCAGCTGAAATCTTTTTCTTTTTTTTTTAATTTGTACTTTTTAGATATACATGACAGGAGATTGTACTTTGACACATTATACATGCATAGAGTATAACTTATTCTAAATAAGATCCCACTCTTGTGGTTGTATATGATGTGGAGTTTTACCAGTGATGTGTTCATATATGAACATAGAAAAGTTATGTCCAATTCATTCTACTGTCTTTCCTCTCTCTGTCCCTCTTTCTTTCCCTTAATTCCCCTTTGTTTAATCTATTGAACTTCTCTTCTCCTCCCCACCGCTTGTTGTGTGTTAGCATTGAAATATCAGAGAAAACATTCAATCTTTGTTTTTTGGGGGAGATTGGCTTATTTCACTTAGCATGATAGTTTTCAGATTCATCCATTTACCAGAAAAGTTAAAAAGTCTTTTTTTTATGGAGGAGTAATATTACTTTGTGTATATATGCATTTTCTTTGTCCATACATCTGTTGAAGGACACCTAGGTTGATTTCATAGTTTATCTACTGAGTTGAGCTGCTATAAACATTGATACAGCTGTGTCACTGTGGTATGTTGATTTTAACTCCTTCGGATATATACTGAGGAAAGGGACATATAGATCAAATTGTGGTTCCATTCCAGGTTTCTGAGGAATGCCAGTTGTTTTCTAGAGTGGTTGCATCAATTTACAATTTGCAATGTATGAATATACCGTTTTCCACACATCCTCACCAACAATTTTTGTTGCTTGTATTCTTGATAATTGTCATTCTGACTGGAGTAAGAGTTTTAATTTGCAGTGTAGTTTTAAATCACACTTCTCTAATTGCTAGAGATGTTGAATTTTTTTATATATATTTGTTGATTGATTTTGTATCTTCTTCTATAAAGTGTCTGTTCAGTTTCTTAGCCCATTTATTGATTGGGTTATTTGTTCTTTTGGTGTTAAGTTTTTTGTGTTCTTTTATATCCTGGAGATTAGTGCTCTATCTGAGGTGCATGTGGCACAAATTTGCTCCCAAAATGCAGGCCTTCTCTTCACATTCTTGATTGTTTCCTTTGCTGTGAAGAAGCTTTTTAGTTTCCTTCCTCCCCATTTAGTGATCCTTGATTTTACTTTTTGTGCTTTAGGAATCTTATTGGGAAAGTCAGTTTCTAAGCTGACATAAGCTGACATTTCCTTCTAGTAGGCGCAGGGTGTCTGGTCTAATGCCTAGGTCCTTGATCCATTTGGAGTTGATTTTTGTGCAGGGTGGGAGATAGGGGTCAAATTTCATTCTGCTACATATGGATTTCCAGTTTTACCAGCACAATTTGTTGAAGAGGCTATCTTTTCTCCAATGTATGTTTTTGACACCTTTGTCTAGTATTAAATAACTATGTGTATTATGTATTCTGAAAGGTCCACCTGAAGTGTAGCCATTGAATCACCTCTTTAATGGTCCCCTTTTCCACTAAAAGTTAGAAACACAGATTCTAAAACAGGAATCCTCTGCATTTCTTCTTTGGTAGCAAAGCAATAAAACCTCAATTTTCCTTTTTCTTGAAACTTTGTTTCTGAGGAATGCTACCTTTATGTGGGTTTGTCTCTGGGTCTTCTATTCTGTTCCATTGGTCATCGTGTTTGTTTTGGTGCCAATACCATGCTGTTTTTGTTACTATAATTCTGTATTATAATTTAAGATCTGGTAAAAAAAAATCCTGCTCCAATTTTCTCATTAAGGATTGCTTTGGCTATTCCAGGCCTCTTGTTTTCCCAAATGAATTTCATGACTTTCATGACTGCTTTAACTTTGTCTACACAAAACATCATTGAACTTTTTTTTTTTAATTTTTTATGGTTGGTTGTTCAAAACATTACAAATTTCTTGACATATCATATTCCACACTTTGATTCAAGTGGGTTATGAACTCCCACCTTCACCCCATACACAGATTGCAGAATCACATCAGTTACACATCCATTGATTTACATATTGCCATACTAGTGTCTGTTGTGCTCCGCTGCCTTTCCCATCCTCCCCCCTCCCCCCTCCCCACCTCTCCCCTCCCCTCCCCTCCTCTCTCTCTACCCCCTCCACTGTATAACCCTGAGGGTCTCCTTCCATTTCCATGCAATTTCCCTTCTCTCTCCCTTTCCCTCCCACCTCTCATCCCTGTTAAATGTTAATCTTCTTCTCCTGCTCTTCGTCCCTACTCTGATCTTAGTTACTCTCCTTATATCAAAGAAGACATTTGGCATTTGTTTTTTAGGGATTGGCTAGCTTCACTTAGCATAATCTGCTCTAATGCCATCCATTTCCCTGCAAATTCTATGATTTTGTCATTTTTTAATGCAGAGTAATACTCCATTGTGTATAAATGCCACATTTTTTTTATCCATTCGTCTATTGAAGGGCATCTAGGTTGGTTCCACAGTCTTGCTATTGTGAATTTTGCTGCTATGAACATCGATGTAGCAGTGTCCCTGTAGCATGCTCTTTTTAGGTCTTTAGGGAATAGACCAAGAAGGGGAATAGCTGGGTCAAATGGTGGCTCCATTCCCAGCTTTCCAAGAAATCTCCATACTGCTTTCCAAATTGGCTGCACCAATCTGCAGTCCCACCAGCAATGTACAAGTGTACCCTTTTCCCCACATCCTCGCCAGCACTTGTTGTTGTTTGACTTCCTAATGGCTGCCAATCTTACTGGAGTGAGATGGTATCTTAGGGTGGTTTTGATTTGCATTTCTCTGACAGCTAGAGATGGTGAGCATTTTTTCATGTACTTGTTGATTGACTGTATGTCCTCCTCTGAGAAGTGTCTGTTCAGGTCCTTGGCCCATTTGTTGATTGGGTTGTTTGTTCTCTTATTGTCTAATTTTTTGAGTTCTTTGTATACTCTGGATATTAGGGCTCTATCTGAAGTGTGAGGAGTAAAGATTTGTTCCCAGGGTGTAGGCTCCCTATTTACCTCTCTTATTGTTTCTTTTGCTGAGAAAAAACTTTTTAGTTTGAGTAAGTCCCATTTGTTGATTCTAGTTATTAACTTTTGTGCTATGGGTGTCCTATTGAGGAATTTGGAGCCCGACCCCACCGAATGTAGATCGTAGCCAACTTTTTCTTCTATCAGACGGTGTGTCTCTGATTTGATATCAAGCTCCTTGATCCATTTTGAATTAACTTTTGTGCATGGCGAGAGAAAGGGATTCAGTTTCATTTTGTTGAATATGGATTTCCAGTTTTCCCAGCACCATTTGTTGAAGATGCTATCCTTCCTCCATTGCATGCTTTTAGCCCCTTTATCAAATATAAGATAGTTGTAGTTTTGTGGATTGGTTTCTGTGTCCTCTATTCTGTACCATTGGTCCACCCGCCTGTTTTGGTACCAGTACCATGCTGTTTTTGTTACTATTGCTCTGTAGTATAGTTTGAAGTCTGGTATTGCTATACCGCCTGATTCACACTTCCTGCTTAGCATTGTTCTTGCTATTCTGGGTCTTTTATTTTTCCATATGAATTTCATGATTGCTTTCTCTATTTCTACAAGAAATGTCATTGGGATTTTGATTGGCATTGCATTAAACCTATAGAGAACTTTTGGTAATATCGCCATTTTGATGATGTTAGTTCTGCCTATCCATGAACAGGGTATATTTTTCCGTCTTCTAAGATCTTCTTCTATTTCTCTCTTTAGGGTTCTGTAGTTTTCATTGTATAAGTCTTTTACCTCTTTTGTTAGGTTGATTCCCAAGTATTTTATTTTTTTTGAAGATATTGTGAATGGAGTGGTTGTCCTCATTTTCATTTCAGAGGATTTGTCGCTGATATACAGGAATGCCTTTGATTTATGCGTGTTGATTTTATATCCTGCCACTTTGCTGAATTCATTTATTAGCTCTAATAGTTTCTTTGTAGAGCCTTTTGGGTCTGCTAGGTATAGAATCATATCATCTGCAAATAGTGATAATTTAAGTTCTTCTTTTCCTATTTTTATGCCTTTAATTTCTTTCGTCTGTCTAATTGCTCTGGCCAGTGTTTCGAGAACTATGTTGAACAGAAGTGGAGAGAGAGGGCATCCCTGTCTTGTTCCAGATTTTAGAGGGAATGCCTTCAGTTTTTCTCCATTCAGAATGATGCTAGCCTGAGGCTTAGCATAGATTGCTTTTACAATATTGAGGTATGTTCCTGTTATCCCTAGTTTTTCTAGAGTTTTGAACATAAAGGGATGCTGTACTTTGTTGAATGCTTTTTCCGCATCTATCGAGATGATCATATGGTTCTTATTTTTAAGTCTATTGATGTGGTGAATAACATTTATTGATTTCCGTATATTGAACCAGCCTTGCATCCCAGGGATGAATCCTACTTGATCATGGTGCACAATTTTTTTGATATGTTTTTGTATCCGATTCGCCAGAATTTTATTGAGGATTTTTGCATCTAGGTTCATTAGAGATATTGGTCTGTAGTTTTCTTTCTTTGAAGTGTCTTTGTCTGGTTTAGGTATCAGGGTGATGTTGGCCTCGTAGAATGAATTTGGAAGTTCTCCCTCTTTTTCTATTTCCTGAAGTAGCTTGAAAAGTATTGGTATTAGTTCTTCTTTAAAGGTTTTGTAAAATTCTGCTGTATACCCATCCGGTCCTGGGCTTTTCTTAGTTGGTAGTCTTTTGATGGTTTCTTCTATTTCCTCAATTGATATTGGTCTGTTTAGGTTGTCTATATCCTCCTGACTCAATCTGGGCAGATCATATGACAAACTTTTAATAGAAATTTTATTACATCTGTACAGCACTTTTGGTAATATGGCCAATTTGTGAATATTAATTCTGCCTATCTAGGAACAGGTAGATCTTTCCATCTTTCCATCTTCTAAGATTTCAATTTCTTTCTTTAGTATTCTTTAGTTTTCATTTTAGGGATCTTTCACCTCTTTTGTTAGATTGAATACCAAATTTGTTTGTTTGTTTGTTTGTTTGGAGGTTATGGTGAATGGAATAGTTTTCCTGATTTCTATTTCAGTTAATTCATCATGAATATATAGGAATGCAATTCATTCGTGGGTATTAATTTTATGTCCTGTGACTTTGTTGGATTTATTTATGAGTTCTAGATGTTTTCTGGTGGGTTTCTTAAATATAGAATCACATCATTGGCAAATAGGGTTAGTTTGAGATCTTTGTTTCCTTTTCATATCCCTTTAATTTCTTTTGTCTGTCTAATTGCTCTGGCTCAGGTTTCAAGGACTGACTATGTTGAATAAAAGTGGTGAAAGAGGTCATCCCTGTCTTATTCCAGTCTTTAGAGGAAATGCTTTTGATTTTTTTCTCCATTTAGAATGATGTAGGCCTTGTGTTTAACGTACATAGCTTTAAAATGTTGAGTTATATTCCTACTCTCAGTAGTTTTCTAGTGTTTTGAACATAAATGAGTGACAAATACTTTTTCTTAGTGACTTATCTCACATATTGTCAAACACCAGTGGTAGGACCATCTCTGAGATGAGTAAAAGTTAATGACTAGGGAATTCCTGTTAGAGGGACAGTTAGCCTTCCTGGTTCATTCCCTGTTACAGTTTCCTTGTGTTTATTAAATGTATTTTAAACATTTTTCCAGGAATCTGGAAATAAAGTGAAAAATCTTCTCTTATTAAATGTTTTAAAGTATACCTTTGTGTCATGAGTTACAAATTGGAGAGATATTGGCCAAATCTGACCTGCAGATATTTTTACTGTTGTTTGACTTGCAAATTTATTTCTTCTGAAATCATTAATCAAGATATGAGCATCATGCATCCACATATGCACCTATGCATGGGTGGACAGATTTAGATTTCAGCTTCCCATGAATACATTTTTAAATAAATTTGAATAAGTTTAAGGACTTTGCCAAATGGAGTTTGCATTTCTGCATGGAAACCAATAGCCAGAACTCAGGAGCAATTCCACATTAGACTGGATGAGACATCTCCAGGTCTCTATGTACTTACCCTCCCTCTTGTCCTGTGGTGCTCTCAGTTACCACATATTATCATTCTAACATACCTTCCCATCTTCCAAAAAACACATCTTTCACATGTGTGGCACTAAAACTTATACAAAATGTTCAGTAAGTACTTACCACATCCAGCTGCACATAATAAAATGACCCCTTCTCTCTCTCTCAAAGTTCTCAATCCTCAGGGAGGAATACATACAGTAATGATTCATTCTGTTACAGTACATGTTATGTGCTTCAATTAAAATTTATTTTAAAAGACACGGGACTTATTCCTGGATACAGGAAAGAACTGGGGAAGACTTCACAGAAGAGGTGATATTAAAACAGAATTTTGTGGAAAACTCGTCAGATAAAGAAGGTGATAGAAAACATTCTGTGTTTATAAGTCTGAGAGACAGGGAAGTGCATTTGGGACCAGCAATGTTTTGGATTTTTCTAGAAGGCTGAATGGAAGATTGAGCAATAAGTTAGTGAGATTGAACTGCAAATGCTATCATGAATAAACTTGTAATCATTATCAATAATGATCAGAGGAATGATTATTGTCAATTATTGAAATTCCCATGCTTCAATTTGCATCTGTTGGTACAGTTCCAAGTAAATTTACTCCCCTAAAAACTCCTCTTGAAATTAAAGAAGTTTTCAGGAGAATAAATAGATAAAACTTTTATCACTTCAAGATAAATAATACATAATTTTGCTCATTGATTTCTTTTAGGATCTATTTTCTACCTCTTATATCTATTTTGTTCATGAATGGTTCTGTCTGTCTGGGAGATAAGTTGACTTTTTTTGTATATTGTGGTATCAATAGCTCGGATTTTGGAGCCCTTGGCTTCAGTGTGTAAACTTGGGAAACTTAGACTCAATTTCCTCCTTTAGGATGGGTTTAATAAAATTTTCCCTACAGGGTTGGAAGAATTAAATGATAAATGTAAAGCACTTGTCATAATGTTTAGAACTCATTGAAAATTAATGTTTACCATTAGATGATTTTTAGAGTAGAAATGGATCCATCCATCTTCATTAATATCCAAGACTATCAATGATCATAACTACCAGAATTATCATCATATTTTTCAACTTCTGAATTGTTTCTCCCATTTTTAACCTGTATACTTACTTTTTAGTTATTTCTTGTTTTGAAATTAGCTTTGAAATTTTCTTAATATCTTCTAAAAATATATCCATCAGATTTATTATTCGTGTTTTCTTTTAAAACATAAGGCAACCAGGATATGTAAAGAACTTGCTAAAATCAATTAATAAAACAGAAAACTCATTAGAAATTGTTCAAAAAGAAAAAAATTAAACAGATACTTCAAAAAGAGAATGACCTAAATGACTAACGTATAAAAAAAATGTGGCCAAGTTTGCTAGTGATCAGTGGGATGCTAATTAAAGGCACACTAGAATATGTTATTACACACACATCAGAATGACTAAAATTCAATAGACAAATGAAAAACCAACCACCTAGGAAGTCAGGCTTACAAATAAAATCACACTCAACCCGACAGACTTTTCCATATTCAACACTACACCCTCTTAAGAAAGTTCAGAGAGGGAATCTCCAAACAAGTCATCTTGGTTAAATGCAGAATAAAACAATGAAACTTCATGAACTATAACACAGCCTCCACACCCTGCAGACCTTAAGTGGTTAAGAGCAAACATCTAAGGAACTAGATTGATGTGACTGAAAAATGGTTAAAATCACCCCAGAAGCAACACCCCAGGAACACAAACTAAAAGAGAAAAAATCTGAGCATGCACAGAATCAGGAGAACAGATGTCTCAGGATTCCGGCCATATTATTAAACATAATAGCAAATGACCAAGCAAATCAATAATGTGGAGTTGGGAGAGGGAGTCAATATCAAATATTACTGCAATATACTTCCTACAATGTCTAATTTTTTTTAATGACACTTGTAAAAAAAAAAAAAGTAGAAAAGTGCCCTTAATAGAAAAAAATCAGGGAATAAAAACTGACATTGGGGGCCCAGATGCTGCATTTAGGAGGAAAAATGACTTCAAAGTAGCCGTTATAAATATATTCAAGGAACTGAAGGAAACTACACAAACAGAATCAAAGAACTGAAGGAAACTACATGGACAGAATCAAAGAAAGACATGATGGCAAGTCCTAATCAATAAAGAAAAATTGGTAAAGATCTAAAGTTATAAAAAAAAGTGAAAATTCTGGAATTAAAAAGTAAAACATATGAAATAAAAATTTCATAATTTTTCCTGAGGAAATACTGGGTCCATAGTTCAATTTGTTCCTGTCATTCAGTGACATTTTAATTTTTTTAAAATTTAATTTATTCAACAAATGCTTATCACGGAGAAACACTGCTAGGTTTTATGGGAGTATTTAACAGAAGATCTGCCCTTGCTTTGGAGTTCCAAGAAAACTTATCTGAAAGAGCCCCATCCAAGAGCAAGCCATGAGGATCAGTGAGTTTCCCAAGTTAAATCGGGGAGAAAACTGTTCCAAGCAGAAAGAATTTGTATCAAGACACTGAGGTGGGAAAGAAGATGAGATATTATTTAAAAGAAAAAAAGAATGAATAAATACAGACACTGGAAAATTTATGATAAAGTAGTTAAAAATAGAACTGGAGAGTCTGAAAAATAATTTCCAGACATTTATAGGAAGTAATCGGTTTTATCAAAAATGTCTTTTAGTGGGCTTGGGATATAGCTTAGTGGTAGTGTGCCTTTTTAGCATGCATGAGGTCCTGGGTTCAATCCCCAGTACTGAAAAACAAAATATAGTCCTTAAAAATTAAATTCTGTTCTCAATCTTCTTTTATTTCTACAATATATTGTCTGCACTGTATTCAAAGTAATCTTTATAAACTAAAAATTATATGATGCCCTCACTGTCACCTCATGATGGCTCCTGATGGCTGGCCCTTGAATGCTCCAGAATCATCTTTCTGCTCTCCTCCTCCCTCCCTCACTGGGTTCCAGGACTGTGTGTCATCTTCAAATTCACTTGCTTTCCCTTGTGGCTTTGTGTCTCTGTGAGTGCTTTTTCCTCTGCATCGAATGCTGTACACAATTCCCCTTCTCTTTTTATCTTTCAGGTTTCAACCTAAACAGTACCTCTTCTATACTAGCATCTTTTGGTTTCTTCAGATTGTACTAGGCATCCCTCTTTGTTGATCCTGAGACACTTAATCTATGAGACAACTGCATTTTGACTTGGCTCTTTACCTCAAAATACTGCAACTCCCTGAAGTTTTGGATCTGTCTGCCATATTTATCTCCATGTCTCTGGTATTTAGCAGACATGAGTGCTAAACAAAATTTTGTTTAATTAGTAGATCACTGTGGTGAAGTAGTACTAATCTTGTTCAGAATATATTGAAATTGAATTAATGAATATTTTGAGCAAAATTTTCAAAGTCAATAAAGAGTGAAAATAAATTAAATGGATTTCATGAATACATCTATGGTAAAATAATGCCTCTCACCCTCAAATTATTTTCATCCCAAGAACTCATGAATATGTTAACTTACATGGCAAAAGGAATTTACAGGTGTGATTCAATTAAAGATCTTCCTATGGAGAGATTACCTTGGGTTATTGGGCAGGTCCCATGTAATCATTATTGTGTTTGCAAAAGACCAGCAAGAGAATCAAAGTCAAAGTCAATGGGAAGACAGCAGAGAAAGGAAAGAAAGACAGGAAGAGAGACTGGAGGGTGTTGTAATGCTGGCTTTGAAGATGGAGGAGGCACCAATTTTAGAATTTCTGATCTCTAAAATTGTAAGAAAATATTTTGTATTGGATTAAGCCACTAACTTTGTGGGGGTTTGTCACAGTAGCAACAGAAAACTAATACAACATACTTCAGTCTTTCCATGTAAAAAGTGCTATAGGAAATAGAAGAAGAGGACAGAAAATGGGTACCAAAAAATGTAAGATCACATCACATCCTCTGCAAACCAATCATTTGACATGTTCCTTTTCTATTTGTATCCCTTTAAAAGAGAAATTTGAACCAGGTTTATCCAAATGAAATCAAGAGGAGGACTGAAGAAATTTATAGCATTATCAGAATTTCTTATGCATTTTCCTTGAGGTCAAATTATTTTCTGCTTAGGAAACAATCACATAGTTCATGAATTCAATTGGCATCAGGGTTGCACCAAAAAAAAAAAGGAATAGGACAAATAGATCAATCACTTCTATATCTTTCAAACTCATTACTATTTATAATTGATTACCTGCTTGGCAGCAAAACATTTGACAATTCTCAATAAGAAAAAAATTAAAGACTTAATAATTGATTATATTTGCTTCCATTTGTCTAGCATTGCACCAATTCAGAATTGATATATAGTATCCAAATACCCGCTTTTTGACCTGTAAGGTATTTTTAAAGCTAATATGTAGCATGCAGGGCTATTCATAAAGTATATCAGGTCACCTTTGAAATTTTCTAAAAGCTGTTAAACTTTTCTTGCCATCAGCTATTTACTGAATGCACCATTAAATCTCATGTTAAATTTCATTATTAAAACATCTAATAGTGCATTCTGGTAAAAAATCAAAATGCATTGTACTCTACCTAATAGAAGTTCAGTATTGTTCCCTATAATAATTGTAATTAGTTTTGACTCTCTACCTTTTGTATTTCATCATAGGCCTTACTGGGTTTAATTACAAATCCATATGGATTTAAGAAATGCTGCTTTGATATTTTCCAGTGACAACTAGATTTTATTTGAAAAAAAATGTAGTAGAATAAAAATTGTAAGAGACTAACCCATTGTACAAAATGATTAATTGAATTCTAGATTTATATGCATTTTTGATGAATGATTTCCCATAGTAAAATGACTTGAATGGTATATCAGGGCACCATTCTTCATTTTAATAGGTTTGCACAAAGTGCCTATCACCATTATTATAGATCAGATGTGAAGATGTGGATTTCATTCCCCCTTCATCCATTTTTTAAGTCTGACAAACTTAGTTCTATAAACTTGGAGGAAAAGAAAAAATATTCCAAGACTATTAAGCCCTGAGATTGGTTTCACTGACTATCTAGAAGACCCCCCCCAAAAAATTGATCCATAATTCTCACAAATCTTTTGCTTTATCAGAATTAGATGCCAATTTCTTTAGCTCTAGCTAATCACTGTTGCTGATTGTTATTAAAAGCTAGAGTGAAGACCACTCCTAAAATAGACTTCTCAGCCTCCCCACCAATATCAAGGAACAGCTGATATTCCTGGCCAACCTGACTGAACCAATCCACAATGTCTTGCTCTTCTTGGAGGCACCTCCTGTCACACCCTGAGCAGTTAGGGAGGGACTCCACTAAAAAGACCTCTTCCCCAATGAGACAGCCAGTTGCTTCCACTACAGCTTCCCTTCCAGATCCTTGCATTTTTGTCCATATTGGAGGAAATGGTTGAAGGTTACCTGCATCCCCCTTTCTTTCCTCTGCCGGAGTACATCTCTATAATGTCGGTTGGCATCATATCAAAGGGCAAGGGAAAGCAAGCACACACCCAGAACTTCTGCTGGTCAGAGATTCCCTGTGTGTCTGTCCTCACCCAAGCCTGTTCCCTGTATCTGTGTTGTGAAGCCTGGGACTCTGGAGAGAGATGGGGGATGGGTTGTCTTAAGAATGTTTATCATTCTTTTGTTCTTATTGTGATCTGTTCTTGGGGAGGGTGGGTTGGGTGAAGATTGACTTTCTGCCTTCATCATTAAACCCTTATTTACACACACACACACACACACACACACACGCGCGCGCACACACACACACAAAGAAGCTAGAGTGAAGAATCTCTTCTCTACACTCCACCTCAAATTAGAACTAAAATAACTTTCTGTATCTTAAAAATCATAAAATTACCATATTACGACTGTGATCCATTTGTGTAAATAAATTAGCAGAATGTTCCGAAAAGCATGAATAAAAATTATTAAAAGATTCTAGTTTCAGACTTGAAAGTGTTAGATAAAAACAACAACAACAACAAAAAACTAATGAAATGCATGTGTAACCTGTTTGGAAAATGTAAATCAGAACAAATACATGGTTCATCAACCTTGAAAAACTGTAATTCTGCAACAATGCTTTGATAAGCCTTGCCTAAGTGAACGTTAACCTAGGGCAGATAACTTTACATGAATCACTCTTTTGTGAAGCTCTTCCTTGTATTAATTGTCCTGAATAAGAAGACCACTAGATCATGTAACTACATGACACTTCAAACTTTAGACTTGCTGACTTCATCCTACCCAATCACTCTTTTGATCATTTGGCGGCCCACGTGCTGTTGAAGCTAACTCAGGTATTCTAGTGTATTTGATAGCTGTGGGGTTTTGAAGGTAATGCAGTCTAATGTGTGATCCCTCCCTCCATTTTCTGACCTAAACCAGTTCACAGATTCAGAATCCTCTGAATTAAAAGGAAGCTAAACTTCATTGAGGGAGGACTCAATATCTCAAACTTTGCATCGTCCTTCTTTAATCAGATTTTGGAGTCTTTTTTAAGAGAAAAGGAATACCCAGACTTTTGAATGATGACGAGATATAAGCTGTGGGACTACACTAATCCTTAGTGTAGAAAATTAAAATGCCACTGCAATTCACCAGGCAGGGTAAAGATTTTGCAAGATCAGGAATAATTTTTTTTCTTAATTTTTTATCACAGAAGACCAAGCATGTGTAAGAACCTACCCAGTGGTCATTTCTCAGTTCCTGATTATGTAGTAGAATTAGACATACTTGATGATTGGATGAATTCCTACCTTCACCTCCTAACCTATAGGGTAAGGCCTATTATGGTAGGAAGGACAAATTAGAACTGCTTTCCAAGAGTCACATACACAGAACCCAAAAATTGTAAGCCAAAAGCAAAGCTACATTCCTTCAGAAATTCTAGAGATCACTGCAATATCAAAGAGTTGAAATACAATGTAGTGATGCCCATGACATATCCAATTAACTTTCCTCTTTGTGTTATGCAGAGATGTGTCTTGGAGAATTAGGTTGGATTATCATACACTTAATAAGATAGGGACCTGGGCTGGGGTTGTGGCTCAGTGGTAGAGTACTTGATTGGCACACATGAGGCCCTCTGTTCAATCCTTAGCACTACATAAAATAAATAAAGTAAATATACTGTGTCCATACATTTGTTAATTGGCAACATTTGCTCATTCCATAATGTTTCTAAACTTCAAACATTGTCTCTTTATTAGAGCAAATCAACAGAGACCCTAGCACCTGATTTGCACTACTGAACTGGCAAATTACTTTATACCAATTAGCAAAATCCACCAATACAGCTTTCTTCTGCATGACAGGAGAAGTTTATTTCACTGTCTGACCTCAAAATTACCAACCTTCTGACTTTCTGCCAAAATATGGTAGTCAGGGACCCTGAGCCCTTGTAAACAATATACTTGACATTACATTGAACAATAAAAAGATGGTACAATGCCAACCACATCTACCAATCAGAAATGATGTGGTAAAATTCAAGTATGCCAGAAAGTAGAGGATAAAACAAACAAAAAGATGGAAGGGCCTATAACCAGACATACTAAAGCCCACTGATCTAGGAAATGTCAGTATAGTCCCTCTAACCTGAGAGCGAGTTATTGCACCTTTCTCTTCCTTTAACAAGAAAGACTCACAATGCTTGGAAGACTTTTTGGATTTGGGATTAGTTTTTGGATTTGGTGCTTGTTTAGCTCATTTATGAAATGACCTGTAAAGTTGACTTTGTTCAGTGAAGTTCTGGGCAAGAAAAAATGATCTGTACTTGGTCCTAGCTGGATAGTAAGTTAATCTTCTTTTATGACTTGTGACCTTACTTACAGTACTCATGAGTCTGTTACTGATCAGAATTCTTTATTTAGCTTCTGATACCCTCTAATAGGAGAATCACAAAACAGGTCCCCAAGGTTGGGGGAAAACTTTGCACAACAATTTTTCTATTGATAAATAGCTTCTGTTGGCACTAATAGAAGCTAAATGCTTCATTGTGGGATGATGCTTGCAGTGTGAGCTTCCTATCAGTAACTAGGTGTTTATTGGTCATAAATTTGAGCATGCAGAGAAGTTTTTCTCATTAAATAGAAACACAAGTATGTCCTGAAAGTGCAAGTAAGATACAGGAAATATTGAGTGACTTTCACCTGTTACTACTGAGTTGCCACTTCTCCATCAACCCATCCCCATGGCCTTATAGAGATTTTCCTATAACCAGATCATTGAGTAATAAAATAATTGGAGGCTAATCACAAAGTATATTACATGATGTGCTGGCAGTGGCTAGAAACAGATGGCTGTAGCATTAAAAGCCCACTCCAGGGTGGCCTTAAATACAGTTTGGGAAGGAAACACAGCCGAACATAGAACATTTTGTTGGACACTGTTCTAGAAAGAAAGATTGTCAGAAATACAGTATATAATCATACAAAGGTAGTAGCTACAAGTTTGATGTGAAGGTCAGGGACTTGGAAGAACAAAGATTGGAGAGGAGTTTGCTGAGAGACCTCCTGAAAGGGGCATAAGAAGTGAAGATATTTACACCCTGTGTGAATGCATTTCAAAGGTCATCCTCTTCACAGAAGGATGTCAACACTCAGATATTCAGTCAAGGCTCTGACGTTCAAGATGACTTACTCTGTGGACATCATACACATTATCTGTACAACCACCTATCAGTTGGGCCAAGGATATATGAATGAAGTAACCAGGGCTATGGAGATAGAGATACAGCCTGGGCTTTCCCTCACCAAGACTGATTTTTGTCACCATTAGTGCCATGGGCTTAACCTGCTGACAACAGAAACCAAAACTGACATGTCATCATTTCCCTGGTAGCAGAGTTCTCAGATAAACCTCTTTTCATCATGATTTGTCCCAACTGAAATAAATACATAAGACATAAATTTTTCTGATATCACCATCTTTGGATTTATTAATGTTTCATTAACCATCTAGATCTCCTATATGTCATTGCTTATGACAAGGGAATTCATTTTATAGCAAAAAAGGAGTCAGGCAATGAGCTCACTCCTGTGACTGACTTCCCTCTGCATTCTATCACCCAGAAGCCACAGACAGGAAGGCAATGAGGAAGGGCCACTACCAGCTCTGCTGTAGTGCTAACTAGGTGACAGTATTAAGGAGAGGGGGAGCTGACCCTGCAGGGGTGTATAGATTTGAACCGATGATCAGTGTCTGGAGTCCGTTCTCCTAAAAAACTTATAGTGCAAGAAAGGGTGCCTACTTTCAGTATTTGGGCTAATGCTCCATTCACAAAACTCTGTTTTGTTCTTGCAGGTTTCTCCACCTATGGGCTTGGAGGGGTATTGCTTCTTAAGGTAAAAAACAAAATATCTCTTTACTAGAAGCAGAGAGTGTCACATGGACATTTTGGATTCCCTATGCTATTAAATCAACAGGCAAAGGAGAAGCCATGAAGAAGAATCCCAGTTAAAAAGTTGTTACCACACGAGGGGATGAGTCCGGATATGCCCAGAACCAAGAGGATCACCAGGCTCATTTTCATGGTAATGCAGTGGTGAACATCACTAGAAGACCACTGTGACCTTTCAGAAGAAACAATCATGACCATCTGAGGTGCTGGCTTTGGGCAAAGATAGCATAAAATGAGAATTGAAAAAGTAAAGTTATCATTTACACAAGGAGATATTTCTGCCTTCTTGGTTAAGCACTTAACTACCAAAATGATCTTTATTTTTTCTTTTCTACTTAAAATTCAGAAAATAAAATATTTCCAGACATGACAATAGGACATGTTTTGAGTCCTCCCCTTACTAACCATATGCACTGTGTGAAATGAGAACAGTAGTGGTACTGCAGAATGTGCATGAACTGTGACCCATTTTCCTGTCTGTAAAAGGGGACATTTCAATTATTTTAAATTTCTTTTCCAGCTTCACAATTTTTACAATATTAGGAGTATAGAAAAGATCAGTACATTTACTTTTACCTCTCATTAAATTCCTTTGATCTGACTGTTTTTTTTTTCCTTCGTTCTTCAGGGAACTTTTGGTTTTATACTGAGTTAGAATTTTTACAGGGCTAGAAGAATGCCAACCAACTTCTTGAAACTGTTACGGAGATAAAACTGTGTGGTTGACCTTTGAAGCTGATACAAAGGGAATGAAATTCAACACCTGTGTTCTAATCCAACAATGTGACTGACAAAGAAAGGTAAAGGATTGGAACCTCATAAATGGAGTTAAAGCAAGTGCCTTTTTATTTTTGCAACTCTATTAGCTATCAATGTTATAGGATTCATGCCTTGAATCTTCTTAAATCATTTATATTAACTGTGAGTGAGCATACGAATTAGAATGAAATTAGGTAGAATAGCACAAAGAAAAAAAAAAAGCCAGTTCTTGAATCTTTTTTTTTTTCTTAAACAAGAGCATGCAATGACTTAAATACTGATTAATGAGTGGAGTTTGGGTATGTAAAAGCATGATATAAAGGGAAGACACTGTCTTTGGACAGAAGTGCATTGGAATGCTGCCTCTGTGTTTCTTTGACTGTGTTACTCCAAAAAACAATACAATTCCTAAAGTTCATTTTCTCTGTCTTTAATTGTCACTCAGAGTTGGAAGGTTAAATGACATATTGCCTATAAAGCGATTGCTGTGGTTATTTGATTTGCAACAGAGGTCAATTTTATACAAAAATCACTCCACAGGGATTTCATACCAGGTACAAAGAGAAGAAATTTGGTTTTAGTTAGGAGAATTTGAACTAAACCTAAAGATGTTTATGTTTTTGGCATCACTAACCAAGATGGTGGAATTTTTTAAATATTTTTTTTTATTTATATACAACAGTGGAATGCATTACAATTCTCATTACACATATAGAGTACAGATTTTCATATCTCTGGTTGTATACAAAGTATATTCACACCAATTTGTGTTGTCATACATGTACTTTGGATAATAATGTCCATCACATTAAGATGGTGGAATTCTAAAGGCCCACAATAAGGCAAAGGCTCACCTTGACCATGAGAAAAGAGTTGTGTTATATAGCAACCAGAATTTCAAAGAGCCCTCAACTATCAAATCTACAAGTCATCATAGAAAACAAATATTTTGACTTTAATTCTCAGGGTTTGTTCAGATATTTGGCATCAAGCACACTACAACCCTCTTTAGAAATGAATACAGTCCTGGCCAGAGAAATGACTAAATGTTAGAAAGAAATGAAGTCAGTCTTTCTTCTTTTTTTCTGCCCTTGATCCAGAAGTGATGCTTAGAGATCTAAAGTCTTGCCAGATAATTGGGTGTTAGTCAAGCTTTGAGTTTGGAAGTAACACTTGTCTACAGTGATTTATAGGATTATTTTTATTCTCTGATGTCCTGGGGATTTTCCCAAGAGTTAACTGAGCTCAACCAATTACCCCCTATCCTTTTTATCTTCTCCAAGATTGGATGGAGGGGGCAGGTTTCAACATTCAATTATTGACTTCATCCTCAAAAAGATCTAATTATTGGGGTTGTGCTGTTCATTCAGAGCTTTTGATAATTCACATCAGCTGGAGTTTCCTTTTACTTCCTTGGTGTATAAAGTAGTTTCTAAGTAATTTATTAGTGTAAAATAAAAATGAAGAGTTTAATATAATTCAAAAACTTTTGTTAGCAACCTCACCCACTTAGTAGTGTCATTTACACGATAACATGATTTACCAATTATAGACTATTCTTTTCTATTTCCTAAGCCAATTTTAATTTAATTATATGTTATTTTCCAAGTTCACAGTATTCATTTGTCTAAAATATGTTCACTTTTTTTAAGAAAAGCTCTGGATTACTGAAGTTACAGAAGCAATATTGAGTTAGAATTCATCTAGATGTGTTATTTATATATACATATTTACTAAATAACACTTTTATGTCTCTCAGCAATGTTTAAACTTTTTAACTTTGTGCTTATGTGCACATGGCAATCATTATTAGCCACAGCCTAATTATACCGTAATCAGTGAATCTGATAAACCTAATTATAGAATCAGAGAAATCAAAGACTGAGGAGAAAAACACTGAAAGAGTGCTTCACTTTTGTTTTAGAAAAAGACTCTAATTTATTATTCATCTGAATGATTCTATTAGGTAAGTTGGCTTCACCCTTGATCTTGTGTTCACACAGGAATGTAAACACTGACCAACGTCAAACAAGTAAAATCTGAAGCTGCTGCTCTGCCCATTGAATCAGGCAACTATTTCTATATTCGTAAATAGACAGCCACTTTGTGTGCAGTAAGTGAGGAGGACCCTCATGTCTACTTGATTCAGTGGCAGTGCTATGGGGAGCAGACAAGATGCATGAAAATTCAACATTATTTAACAGATATCTGAGCAAATATTCTAGTACCATCATACTGCCCTTAACATAAGCATATATAGTCAACATACTAAGGATGTCTCTATTCAAGCCTCCTTTCTCCATTCTGCAGAAACGGCGATGATCAAATCAGAATAAAGCCCATTTCTAGTGGACACACATTCCAGTTGATTAAAGAAGTTAATTAGAAAACCAGAATTAAATCGTGTTAAGTGCTATTTAAAAAGGATTCAAGAGATAATATTTTTTAGCTTAAAAGACCACAGTATTTAAGTATAAGAACCAATAAGGGATGAGCCACAGGAAGATCTAGGAAAGGACTTTCCCCAAAGAAGAAACAAAATACAATGTCCTGAAGTGAACAGGTTAGATTAATCTCTTAATTTTTATGAAGGTAAATATTAAGACATGGTCTATATGCAATAAAATTTGCCATTTGTAAAAGTTTGCAGATCTGCTAATTGTGATATACACATAGAATTATCTAATCATCACAATTAAAATACACAACAGCTTCATCACCCAAGAGATGCCTCATGTCCTTTAACTACCTTCATCCAGCTACATCAGTTTTCTCTCACTGTAGTTTTGCCTTCTCAGAATATCTCATAAGTGGAATTATATAATCTGTTGCTTTTGAGTCCTTTTCTCCCTCAGCATAGTGCATTCAGGATACATCTGCATTGCCACCTGTAATCCCAGCTGCTGGTGATGCTGAGGCAGAAGGACTGTGAATTCAAAGCCAGCTCAGCAAAAGCAAGGCACTAAGCAACTCAGTGAGACCCTGTCTCTAAATAAAATACAAAATACGGCTGGGGATGTGGCTCAGTGGTTGAGAGTCCCTGAATTCAATCCCTAGTACCCACCCCCCGGCCCCGGCCAAAAAAGATACATCTGTGTTGTTGACTGTATCAGTAGTTCATCCCTTTTTATTGCTGAGTTGAATGGATGTACCACAATTAATCTTTTCCTCAGTTTTCCCCTGGCTTTTATTTCAAATTACAAAATAATCTGCTTTAGAAGTTAACATATAGTTTTTGCATGAATATAGGTTTTCATTTCACTAGGGTAAATGCCTAGAAGTAGGATTACCATATCATGTAATGAGTATATGTGTAACTGTAGAAGAAACTGCCAAACTCTTTTCCAAAGTGGCTGCACCATTTGGCATTCTGAACAGCAATGTGTGAGATCCAGTTGATTTCCATTATCACCCACATATGCTTTTGTCTTTTTATAGCTGTTGCCTTTCAGATTTATTTTTAATGTGTGACTCTGGCTACTGAATGGAAATTGTGATAGGCAACAGTGGAAGAAAAAAGCAGTTGGGGTTACTATTGCAGTGGTCAAGGTGAAAGATGATAATGGTTCAGATGAGGGTCTAAGACAGACATGCTTTGAAATGTTAATTTCAGGATATAATTCAAAGGGGGTAATGACAGGGGTAAGCAGTTACTGAGAAATTATATGTTAAGTATGAGGGAGAAAGATGAATCTGGAGCAATGTGGTAAATGATGGTGCCTCATATCACCACCTATCTATGATATGATTTATGAGTAAAGAATAGATTTTGAGAAAGGACATGTTATATTTGAGAGGCCTCTTAAGCATGCAAGATGGCATGTCAAATAATCAAATAGAATATACAAATTAAAGTCTGGAGAATTGTTCTAATGTATATATGCATATCAGGTGTGGTTAAGAGATTCACACTTGATTACCATATCTTTGTGACATTTAAAACTTTTGTATGGGGTGAGAGTCCCTATAGAGGGAGTATAGAGAACTGAGTCCCTTGTCACCTCAACAATTAGAATTTAGGAGGTGGAAGGGGAACCAGCCATAGTGATGGGTAAAAAGTGGCCAATGAGATAGATGTCTGTAAGGCACCAATTCTTGCTACTGATCATTCTCCATTATGTGAACAAAGGTTAAACAAGTAAAGACAGAATGATGTTATATAATCTTCGATGAATAATTGTCAGATTTTGGTAAAGGATGGTGATCTTCCTTTTTTATCCCTCTCAGTAGCTTGTTTTACCAACACATTCCAACCAAATATGGAATGAAAAGATTATTGACTCATAGGATGTTTTAGGATGTGCCTAGAACATAAGATTGAGTTTCTATGGACCAAGCTTGACAGATTTTTTTCTTCTTCAGTATGATTAGAAGGCAGACCTGAGAGAGGGGGTTGACAACTTTGTAAGCACCTGAGAAAAGAACACTTCCTACCCACCATCAGTTTTTCCATGGCACAGGGAACATTGTAAAAATGGAAGTGTGTAGTGGAGGCGGCTCAGCATAGTGACAAAGATCTCAGCTTTGCAGTTAGGCAGGTGGATTTGGATATACCATCCAACACTTTTGGAGTCTCAAGAGTGCAACAGGATGATGTTTTTGTCAAAAAACTCCAATCATGTCACTTCTGTGCTCAGAATCCTCCTTTGCTTTTCCATCTCCACAAAATGAAGTAAGCAAGGTCTGACAATACCTTAACCAACTGGTGCCTTCACATTACCTCTGTTGTCACCCACTATGATTTGCCCTCTCTTTCAGAAACTATGTGTGCACTGGTCACTGAGCACACAACCCACATTATTTTCTGAATGCTTCCTTTTATTCCCAGAGTGTTCTCTTCCAAGGCATCCTCACAGTTCATGACCTCACTTTCTTTGGTCTTTGTTCAAGGTCACCTTCTCAGTAAGCCCCCTGCTCCAACCTCTTCAGCATGGAGCACCCCTCTACACACCTCCCTGCCTTATTTTTCTCCATAATGCTTTTCATCAACTGTCATGCCAAGGATTTATCTCTATTTATATGAATTGCATGTCTTTCTTTTTCCTTTGACACATAGCCTCCATGATGGAATCAATCTTGTGTATCTTATCTTTTGCAGTATCTCCAGGAACCAGAACAGAGTCTGGCACACAGTCGGCACTCAATAAAAATGTACTGGATAAGTGAATTAAATTATATGCATAAGTCACTACACATAGTATCTAACACACTGTAAGATCACAACAATTACATGGTTATTTTTAATATTATAATTATTAACATTGTATTAAATTCCTTAAATGTCAACTGGAATCAAATTTTAAGACATCATTATTATATCCATTGTATCAGTCTTTCCCAAAAGCTGAGTCATTACATTTTAGTTTGGCTTTCTTGAAGTCTAGGACGTTTCCAAGACCTGGAGAAACCGGGGAAGCTGGGAACTACACCTTCAGTTCAGCATAGTTCTGATTAGCTGCAGCTGTTATAGAACATCATTTCTCTCCTGTCATTAAATTTGCAGGGTTTGCAAGATGCATACTTTATATATTTTTGCCTATATGTCAGGTAGGAAACCAGGCTGTGTTTCTAAGACAAGAGAATTGGGTTCCAGAGACAAGTATGTCACCAAACTATTGATCACTGAGCTGGGCCCCTTAAGGCTTTTGCCCTAGAACATGTGTTAAGAGGTTCAGTCTTATTTGTAGCAGTGGATGTTTCCCTTCTCCTAGATTATAACAGATAACTACACTGGTCAACAAAAACAAAAGTCCTCTCATAATATATAATAATATAATAAATAAAAAAGTTAAGTTTTACAGTGAGTCAGGAACTCTGCTAAGTACTTCTGATTATATTCTTTACTCTTGCACACCGTTATAGAATGAATTATATCTGCCCACCCCAAATTCATATGTTGAAGTCCAAAACCCCAGTATCATGCAATTGGGAGGGCCAATACTTTCCTTTAACCTGTGCTTCTTACACTGAAACTGGACCTTTAAGCACTACCAGAAGGTCCTTCACCATGTAAAGGCTATGAAGCCCCCTGGAAGAGCATGAGTCCTGCCAGTAATAACCATAACTGTATGCACTGCATATTGTGCCCACACAGCTGAGTAAAGCATTTGAACCAACACACAAGGACTTTACCACCAATATCTGATGGCATTGACAGCTTGCAGAAAAATCAGCCCTGTGGCTCCATCCTCCCATCTGCTGGAGTCCCTGCCCTGGTTAGGTACCATGCACTGTCACCCCTCCATATCCAAGCCACAAATAAACAGAATTATATTGTTCCTAAAAATAAAATTTAAAAAGCCAACAAACAAATCATGTGGGAATGAAATTCTTAAAATTGAAATTTAATTTTAATTAAAAAACAGAGTTTACTATGTAGATAATTACAGCCCCCAATGCCTCTTACTATGTAATAGTAAATCTGATGGACTTTTGGTGGTAATGGCATGTTTGGGTTCTTAATTTAGATGACGGTCATTTAGCCAGTCAACAAGCTTCTATTTAGAATTAATTCTGTGTCCGCATACTAAAAAAATGTTGGAGATTATTGCACTGTTTTACATAAGGTATAACAGTAGTATAGACTAAGGAGGTAGCATTGGTTCTAACAAGAAGTACAATGATAATGCAATATGTTTTGGAACTACAGCCAATAGGATTTGTTGAGATTGGGATGTGAGCTGTTTGTGGGAAGGTGAGAAGTAAAGGGAGAAAATTCTAGCTGGAAGCTTACGTAGATAAGAAAACTTGTTTTGTACATGTGAAAGCTCATTACGGTTCCAAACAAGTAATATTAAGATAAGTTATTTACTTTTCTTTTTACTGGGTGCAGATCAAAGAGTTTGGATTATATTTTCATCAGGTAGACAAAATTCTAATGGATTTTGGGCTTCAGTTTTGAATTTCTGATACAAAAAGACCTCTTTCAGAAATGTTAGCTAGATCTCAAGGTGGAAAAGTAAATATAATGTACAAATTAGAAATCACTAGTTTAAGGTCAACCATGCATATATTTGGTCTTATATCTCTTGACCCTGTTTTAATTTAATTGCCAAAAGAATGCCTTCATCATCAATTTATCATGATATATTACAGATCATAAATGTCAAAGAGAGACAGGGTTGACATATTGCTGGGAGAACTGTAATGTAAGAGTTGCAAAGACAAACACTTAAACCATTTTGTAGGAGAAAATTTGGGCAAAAGAAGTTACAAGAAATATAAGTGTCGATAAGAATTCTATAAAGGGACCGCTACACCAGAATAGTAGCTGGTTGCCACTAGTACACCAAATTCATGCCATTCTAATGGGCTAATTCTAAATAAGAGTCCAAATAACCTTTAAAAATAGTGAGAAACTAACCATGAAAAGATAGAACAAGGTGTTTTAAAAGGCAGTGTTTAAGATTCACCCTCTGGTCCAGGCATTTAATAGTTCAAATTAAAAATTAAACACAAAGACACAGATAGGAAAAGATAGTCAGAAAGCTCCTTAATGGTAAATAAGAAGGATAGCCATGTTGTGAGGGTCAGCAAGAAGTTACTAAGTTCCCAGCGCTCCTGGTGACTTGTCTTGCCAAGTAAGCTCTTCTTTGACTTAAATAGTGTCTTCAAGCAACAAATGCTAGCCATGCTCTCTTACTTAAATTTATCAGAGTACTTGTCTCATGTAATGTACATTTATAGCACTGTAAAACTTTGGTATTCTGCATTTTATTTTATTTTTTAATGTAACAGTTATGTTCATACCTAAATGGCACTAAAATAACAACATATTTAAGAGTAGTATCCTAAGTGCAAAATGTATTCAGTCTTGACAGGCTCACTGCTCATGACATTCTAGATTATTTTGGGGAATGGACATCGTTGTCCGTGTCCAGGGTGATGGCCTTGTCTGTTTGAGAGCATAAGTGAGTGAAAGGAGATAGTAACTGAAAAATTTGAAAATAACAAAAATAGCTACCGATTATTAAGTGCTTGGTTGAGTGTGGTTCTGTGTTAAGTATTTTGCATAACTTATCTCACATTATCTTCATAAAATTCCAATTTAAAGGCTGAAAAGGAATCATGGTTGAGGGATAGCTCTAATCATCAATGTTCCCCCTTCACTGTGCAGCAGAATTTCAATGATCCAGAACGTTCTGAGAATTCATGGAACTCTGGTGACCATGGGCTGAAAACACTTTGAGATTCAATGCTCACAATTGATATTCCAAATGAATATTGATCTTCTTTCCTGTTTTTGTAAGTTTCTAATGAGCATGACAACTATTTCTGGGCTATTTAGATGAGCTGTGGTGAATTTAGGTCATTTGTAAATGTGGGAAGAGAATGGAAGAAAACCAACTCAGGAGTGACCTTGACGTTCTCTAGAAGCCCCTTCCTCATGAACTGGTGCACTGCTTCTGGACTTTCTGCCCTGAATCTTCTGTTTTCTCTCTCTGCCCACTAAAAACTGATCATTAGGGGAAATCACATCAGTCAAATGAGTCCTGCTCAGTCATTCGGATGCTGTTGGAAATGGTGCAACTTTAGTTGTCCTAGGTCGTTTAGTTACAGTCACTGGTCATTTACCACCTCTTGGGAGCATGAAGGTCTACAGTGAAACAAGATGACAGCTAGTTCCCCATTCAATATTCAAACCCAGTGACAAGCTATCCCTTGGGCTCTAAGGTCTAGCCTGGGAAAGGAACTTCATTCCTCTGACTCTTCCAACATCTCTCTGCCAGTCAGCATAATGTTTATTGAACTAAAAGCTTCCCTGAATTAAAAATGTGAAGCTGCATTTGATCCCCAAAATTCTCTTCTCTTTCTCCTGGTACAAGTCCTTTTATACATTTAGGAATCAGTTATTATGTCCTGGGGAAGGCGTTCCTTCACTCGCTGACTGACAAGGCCACACCATCTGGAAACTGGAACCATTAGGAATGTTAAGTGTTTTGTTTATGATGCTCATGATATTGATAAAGGGCATATGTCAATCAATAATAAAAGTAGAGATTGCAGGAAAATTCCCAGAATGAGACTAAGGATACAATTGAGACATGCCATGAGGTGTGTTTCAAAGTTTCTCAGGATACAAACAATGGTGTTATTCCTCAAGCTTAAACAACAAGAAATATTTATCCCATGGTTAACAATTTACACCAGCCCCTCCAACCCCATCCTAAAGCTACAACCTGTACAATAGACTAGCTACAGAAAAACAATTGCTGTGCCAACAGTACAAGGACCACCGCATGTAGCTTATGGTATCCCCTAGAGGACAAGAGGCTAATAAAAATACATTCCCGAAACCAATAGACCCTCCTTTGCTTTACACAGAAACTTATGATGAAAATGGAAAACACATAGTTAATATAAATGACAAATGGGTTGAGGTGTAAAGCCTGCCCTTTAGTTAAAGATTATAAACACATAAGAATTGGTGTGCTTTGACCAAGGATCAAGGAAGTTCTTTAAGAAAGCAGTTGAATAGGTCATATTAAAAAAAGAAAATTACCTTGGAAATTAAAAATTACAATAATGTAAAATTAACATAGATATATTTTAGAGGCACTTCAGAGTATTGGCCTTTTAAATAATAGACTTTCACTACTTTAAGTGTGTTTTTTACTGGGATTTTAGTTTAGAAGTAAGAAAGCTTACCAATAATCATAAGTATGCTTTAAGGTTAAAGGTTAATGAAATAATTATAGGTATGCTTTAAAGTTAGAAGTGAATAATAAATAGGTCAGGAGTCATGTAGTCTAGTTGCGTCACACCTAGTGATTGAGGTGAAAACATAAAAGCTTAATTATGATTGACTAAGATTACAGAAAAATATTTTGAACAATGTACTCAATATCATAGGTAATCAATGTATGTCAGAAAAGATTGTAACTCTTGAAAATTATGTAAATCAAAAAAGTTCAGGCTTTGAAGCTATCCACTAACTACCTGAAAAAACACCTGTAAAAAAGGTATAAAAATAAAGATCCCTCCTGGGGCAGCAGAGATTTCTTCTGGAGGCTGCTCATAACTTGCAGCCTGTCATCCCCACTCTTCTTTCGCTGATGCCACTCCTCCTTCAGGACCCCTGGAACTCTACTCCCCCTGCCGAGGCTGGACCTTGGCAATGTCCCTCTTGTTTATATGTCCCTTTGATTGACAGTGCATTATACACTGCTTTCTCTAAGCAGAGCTCTAAGTTCAGCCTTCAGATTTTTCTGAAAATATTTAAACCCATAGAATAGAAGATGTTATCATCAGAATGGGTGAAAAAGGAGGCCCATAGATTTGTGCAAAGGAAAAAAGTCAACATATACAGCAATGGCTCTCGTGGTTCTATGTTTCTGCTAATATTAGGTAATTTATCTTTTTCTGGAGAACTTGGAAGTTATATATTCATCCAGAGATATTTCATGGATATAGTCAGGAGAGGACAGGAGAGTGAACGTGTTAGTCTACTTCTGCCTCTTGAAGAGCAAGCAACAAAAAATCATACTGCTTTAGTTATGAGAATAGGATACTCATGCAAGTTCCGAGAAAATAGGTGCCAGTAATGAGGCTTTGGGAATTTCAAATCATTTGGCCTCGCCTCTGTGTGTTTAGCCATGCCTATGAATATAAAATGTGTGTGTTAGAGTTGTAAATGGGGGAGATGATTTTCCTAGGCACCATACAGGTCACCAATGAGATGCAGAAGTACATACATGGTGCCAAGCTTTAATCTTCACATAGAGGCTGAGAAATAAGAACAATCCCCCAAAAGAGAAAGATACTGAACCACAGGGGAAGGAAATAAATTGTTACAGAGACTAAGGAGGCATAGTTTGAATTTCTAGCCAGATGGGCCTGATTCTAGGGTCTACTCACTTGCCCACCTGCTTTTCTCTAATCTAGTTACCAGGGGAAATTGCTCCTCTCTCACCTAATAGTTTTCTTCTCACACACAGATTTTAAAATTGTGTTTAAAAAATATGGAAAGAAGAAAGGGGAGGATGAATGAAGGAAAATATATTAGTGGAATAGAAACCCACTGTAGGAAATTTGTAGGACAGATTTTAGGATTGGTATTGGTTGAGGGGAAGGGTATGATTCTTATCTGAAAAGCCACTACGGTACTTCCTGTGAAGTTTCCAAGGAGAAAGTTTGGAAACTGGTAAGGAAAGGTGAACTTGGGAACAAGAGCCACATACTACAAATCAGAGACCTGTCAGCTCAGCATACTGTACATGTGGAACCATGAGTTTGCATCAAATGTAGAAAGGACGCAATACCTGGTTGTTGTGCTTACCTGAAATGTTCTATAGCCTCAAAGAACTGTCATCTGGAACAGGAGTCATCCAACTATAGCTTATTGGCCACATTGAGCCCATATCTGCTTTTATATATATGACCTTCAGGCTAAAAATGGATTTTACATATTGAAAGCATTATAAAAAATAACAAAAGATACATAACAAACACTGTATGTGACCAACAAAACCTGAAATATTTACTATTTGTCCCTTTTCTGTGAGCTTGCTGACCCCTGTCCTAGAAGTCTTGATTGTAACTTTTTCTGTTTTATCTCTATATAATTCAACAGTGACTGTTCTGTGTTGAATCTGCCCACAGTGTTTCTGCTGCCAACTTTGCCTTCAGGAGGAGAGCAAGTCAGTGTGGTTGTTGGTGGGTTCAAACCACTTCAAACCAGATGATGCTTCTAGAGCTGGGGAGGTGCTAGCTTGACCTCCTCTGGAGAGGTGTTTGGGAAGCACATGATGAAGGGCTCTTTCCTAAGGGAACTGTCCTATCACACAGAACACCTGTGGGAAAGCTGTAACTAGAACTCTTGAAGTTTATTAAATAAACATTTATTATCTATGTGTGCCAGAAATGATATTATACACAAAACATAAAATAGTAAAAAAAGACACATGAGTTAAACCAAGGCTAGTTTGAAGAGTAAGGTGACTATCTTAGATAGGTTTTCCAGGAAGCAGACACTGGACCAGAGTTAGGGGTATAAGTGGCCGATTTGGGTAAACTCTTATGAAAAGTAAAAAGAGAAGAGGTAGAATTGAGCAGGAAAATCTTCAGACTAAAATATGTATGTGATATCAGGGAAATAGAAGAGAAAGCAAGATTGTGTGGGGATTGCCTCAGATCATGAGCAGCTCTGACAAGTCCAGGTAGCCCAAAGGAGAGCTGGGGAAGTGTGTCCCTTTGGAGGAGTTGCACTTTGCACAGGAATGACCAGGCCCTTGTAACGCACCATACACATCATTGCTGGAACCGTATAGAAAGAATAAGACCTCCCCACTCAGCATCTTTGGTGGATCCCAAGAGTGTGGCTGATGTTTCTGAATGGAATGCACTCTATGGTGCACAGAGAGTAAACTTACAGAGAGTTTAGGAAAAACAAAACATTTCAGGTGCCAGGAATCCCATGTTTGGAATCTTTTTCCTGATGTACACAGCGGAATTAGTCATTCATCTCTCTGAAGATGCCCTTTCTTGGTAACCACTTAATTTCTTACTTGGGATGGAAACATATCAAGTTCTTACTGCATTAAAGTTGACAAAACAATCACAGTAATTTCTAAAGAGTAAGAGGTGTGTCATGAGTACTGAAGCCATACTTCCTCAAGGAGAAGAAACCTAGGGGGTGCTCATTTACATAAACCCTCACCTGGTCTCCAAGTTATAAGGGCAGAAATTAAAAATGAGGCACAGATTGACAAGATGGAAGAACTTAGAAGTGGTAAACCAAAAAGAAGGAAAACAATCATAGATTCTTTTTTCTTTCATTGAGAACTGTTTGATTTACCTTCAGTTTGACAGAATTGGCAGAGTGTAATGATTAATTTATTTCCACTGCTATACCCTGGTCCAAACCATTATTTCTTCTGATTTTTCTGCCATTTACAAAGCAGAACAATTCTACTAAACTTTCTGTGGCATTCCTATACTCAAAAAGTTTCGTCTTCCATGTTATTCAAATTCAAACCAAAGTCCTCACAATGGCCTCAAGAGCCCTGTGCCTTCCTGCCTGGACAAGGCCTCCTGCAGTCTCCACCACTACTCACTATGCCACAGCTCTATCTGCCCGTCTTTTCTAGCATGCTGCCAACCTTTGCACCAGCTATTCCAGCTCTTTAGAAATCTCTTCCATAGTGTGTGTGCTTTCATTTTACCTTGATTTCAAGATAATTGTACACTTAGAGAAGAGTTATAAAAAGTATCAAGTCTCCATGTGCCCTTCGACAAGCTTCCTTTATTATCCATATTTAGGAAACCCTGTTACTATGATCAAAACTAAGAAATCAATCTGAATATAGTGACGTACATGAACTGCAGACTTTCCTTGGATTCACTGGTTTATTCACTAAAGCCCCATTTTCTGTTCCAGGACACAATCCAAGTTATCACACTGCTTTTAGTTGTCACATCTCCTCAGTCTCTTCCAACCTGTGACAATTCCTCAGTTTTTCTATGTCATCCACGAATTCTGAACTGTGAAAATACTGACCAGTTATTTGCCGCAGTCTGGCTGGGCACAATCAGGAGCCACTTGTCAAAAGAAACTAACTTTATTTTTAGAACCACACACGCCAAACAAAACAGCCTCTCAGGAAAAACCCTCAGAGCCTCAACTGCCACCACCGGCTTTCCACAAGCCTCTCTCTCCCACACAAGCTTCTCTCCACCTCCCACAATCCTCCTGCTCTTGAGGCCGATTGGCTGGGTCAAGTGGGTGGAGCCAAAAAAGTCCCCCAATGAGCAGCTCCGTGGTCTGAAAGGGCAGGGAAACAGCCCAATGAGCATCACCGCAGAGGAGCCAATCAGCTAGATGTTGCTGGGGCCGCTGTGAGCCAATCATCAGCCAGCAGCTGGAAGTTTGCTGGCAGCTGGAAGTTTGCTGGGGCCCCTTCGGCTGTGGCTCTCAACATCTCCCCCTCTCTGTTTAAACAACAAGCATGTGGCTTAGGGACCGTGCCTGCCTTAGGTTGTCCAATAGTACATATGGTCCTTAGGTTGGTATCATTGCAATTGGATCTTACCCGTCACTGACTACCGGTCCAGTATACAGCCACACCTGTGGAGAGGTCTTTGTACCAGCGGGGAGGTGAGGTTCTTTGCCTCACCTCTGTTGGCCCCCAAATTTTAGCTGGACGATCATGACAAGCAGAAGGGAGGAAGATACACCAAGCCAATTGACGGCTCCTTTTGGAAAAATTGTACCACCAATGACATCATCAGCAAAAATACCCCAACACTACCACAAGTCGCTGCACCAACAGATAGTTCACAATGCATACAGGTGAGCTCACAATGTGTCCAGGCAAGTTCTGCAAGCAGTTCAGTGATGGCTATTGTAGAAGCTGTAGATTGGTTTTATCTTTGACTTCACCAGCACTGGGATGAAGATAGGAATTCTGGCAATAATGGCTAAAGAAAAAAATTATGTAACATTACAGAAGGCACTAAAAGAAAACAAATTTCTTAACAATTTACATTGTCTTCACCGGCACTGGGATGAAGATAGGAATTCTGGCAATAATGGCTAAAGAAAAAATTATGTAACATTACAGAAGGCACTAAAAGAAAACAATTTTCTTAACAATTTACATTATCTTTAAGAGAATTATTAAATATAATGAAAAGGAAAGGTGAAAGTAAGCAAACAGATCTGTTAACCTTCTTTTTTGTTTACATATTAAAACAATCCTCAACAGTTGTTTACCCAATTTAAATTAAACCATATAAATCACATGAAAAAAAATATTTGGATCCATTTTATCATGAGCGCTCATCATATATGATATATGGACATACATACATTCAAACATATAACACAAAACACAAGTGTGCACACATAATATAATACATACAACACATAACATTATAGTAAAGGCCTTATAACTTTTTACAGGTGAAATCTCCATTGCAATGTTTAAAAACTCTATAGTCAAAAAATAGAACTGATCAGCAAAACATTAACCTAGGTCTGTATGAGCTCAAAAAACAAAATAGAACTTCATGATATGGCAAAGGGCAATAATAAAATAGATATTGAAAAAAGCATCCTGGTTCTGTTGCAGATGTAAGAATAGCCAAACTGGAGTTTTGGATATCAGTTGTTATGGATTTGAGCCAAATCATCTTCTTTTTGGTCTGTAGAAATTGCTTTAGTTAATCTTTCTGGAATCCAAATCGGCTGCTGTTCTCCCTGTGGAAACACATAAACAGACCACCGACTCCAGAAAATCACTGGGTCAGGACCTTGGTTAATCTCTCTGGAATCCAAAACGGCTGCTGTTCTCCCTGTGGAAACACACAAACAGACCCTTGACTCCAGACAATTACTGGGTCAGGACCTTTCCATTGTCCTGTTAGAATATCCTTCCAAAGTACCTTGGGCTTATGCACATTTTTTGGACACATATGCCTTTCTGCAGCACTAAGTCCTGATGAATCCAAATTTTAAAAGTTTAGAGTAAAAAGGGTTATTTTAAGTTTATCTTTGGGGAATATATACCCCTTCCCAATTCCTTCTTTTTGCTTTAATAAGTACATTTTAATAATTTGATGAGCTCTTTCAACTATGCCTTGTCCCTGTGGATTGTATGGGATTCCTGTTATATGAGTAATGCCAAATGTTGAGCAAAATTGTTTAAAAGAGGTAGAAGAATAACCAGGGGCATTATCTGTTTTTAACTGTTTTGGAACACCCACAGTGGCAAAATTTTGTAAGCAATGAGCTATAACATCTTTAGTTTTTTCTCCGGCATGAAGGGAGCCCATCAAAAATACAGAAGAAGTATCAACTGTAACATGCAAATATTTTAATTTTCCAAATTCTGGCAAGTGAGTGACGTCCATCTGCCAAATATGGTTAGGTATCAATCCTCTAGGATTGACTCCAAGATTAACTTGTGGTAAAAAGGTCACACAATTTTGACATTGTTTTATTATTTGTCTAGCTTGTTCCTTAGTTATTTTAAAGCGCTTTTGTAAAGTATTAGCATTGACATGGAACTTTTTATGAAAATTTATAGCTTCTTCTAGTGTAGAGAAAATATGTATGTCATGTGGTGTAGTTTTATCTGCTAAATCATTGCCCAAACTAAGGGCTCCAGGCAATCCTGTATGTGCCCTGATATGTCCTATAAAGAATGGATCTTTTCTGTCCCAGATTAGACTTTGTATAGTGGAAAGCAAAGAGAAAACAGTAGAAGAAGGGGAAATCCTACCAGCATCTTCAAGAGATACTATAGCATTAACTACATACTGACTATCAGAAAATAAATTAAATACAGAATCTTTAAACATCACAAAAGCTTGTAAAACTGCATTAAGTTCTACCTTTTGAGCTGATTGTTTGGGTACTAAAAATGTAAAAGTTTGATCAGGGGTAACTACTGCTGCTGTACCATTATTTGACCCATCAGTGAATATATTTGGAGCATTCATGATAGGTGTTTTTCTTGTCATTTTTGGAAAAATTACAGGATGCAATGACCAAAAAGACAATAAAGGATTAGATGGTAAGTGGTTATCAAATGAAACATTAGATTTGCACATGATTATTGCCCAAGTATTTAACTCATTAGCTAACTCATCAATTTGATTCATAGTATATGGAGTAATAATTTTATTGGGAGAAATTCCAAACACTCCCTTTGCTGCTTTTATTCCTTTGAGTATTAATTGTCCTACAGCCTCAGGATACCTAGTAAGAATAGTGTTAGGAGAATAAGATAAATGTATCCATAATAATGGACCTTCTTGCCAAAATACTCCTGTAGGAATATTTTTTGTTGGTAGTACAATAAATAATAAAGGCAAACTTATATCAATTCTATCCAAATGCATATTTTCCATATATGTTTCAATGATTTTTAATGCCTTTCTTGCTTCAGGCGTTAACATTCGGGGTGAATTTGGATCTGATGGACCTTTTAGGATATCAAATAAAGGTCCCAACTCTCCTGTTGGTATACCTAAATAAGGCCTTATCCAATTTATGTCTCCTAATAACTTTTGAAAGTCATTAAGTGATTTGAGTTGATCTACTCGTATTTGAATTTTTGGTGGACGGACCATGGTTGAGGATAATAGAACTCCTAAATAATTAATTGGAAAATTTAATTGTACTTTATCTATTGCTATCTCTAGATTATAATTTTTTAATAAGTTTGTAAGTGTGGCATAACATTCTAGCAATGTGTTTTTATCTTTGTGTGCTAATAATACATCATCCATATAGTGAAATAATTGTAGTTCAGGATTTTGATTTCTAAGTGGCTGGATTACTTTGTTAACATAAATTTGACACATAGTTGGGTTGTTAGCCATCCCTTGAGGGAGTTCTTTCCATTCATATCTCTGATCAGGACCTTCATGATTCAGTGCAGGGATAGTAAATGCAAAACGTGGACTATCCTCAGGATGAATTGGAATTGAAAAAAAACAATCTTTAATATCTATAACTAAAACATACCAGGTTTTTGGCAAAGCAGACAACTGAGGAATCCCTGATTGAGCAGGTCCCATAATAACCATCTCATTATTAATGGCTCTTAAATCTTGCAATAATCTCCATTTACCAGATTTCTTTTTGATGACAAAAATGGGAGTATTATGGGGAGATACAGAAGGTTGTATATGTCCTTCTGCTAATTGTTGTTTGACCAGGTCATGGGCTGCTTGTATCTTTTCTTTATTCAGGGGCCACTGTGGAACCCATACTGGTCTTTCTGATTTCCAAGTAATTTTTATTGTCTCAGTGGCCCTTTCTGAAAATCCAACCCATGTCTGTCTGTTCCTTGATCTATTTGTATTGGTGCTGCTATACCTTGTTCTTGTTTTTCTAATATTTTTCCTTTCCTAAAACCTTGTCCAGTCATAATAGTGGGTGCATTTTGGTTGATGTTATTTGTTAATGTCAAACCTAATTGATCTAGGACATCTCGTCCCCATAAATTTACGGGAAGATGATCCAATACATATGGCTGTATAGTTCCTTCACATCCTTCAGGATCCTTCCAATCTAATACCATTGCACTTCTATGGGGATTAGTTGCCACTCCTAGGCCTCGAAGCGTTCGAGTGGCTTGTTGTAATGGCCAATGTTTTGGCCATTCTTGACGAGAGATGATGCTAAGGTCTGCACCTGTATCCAGTAGCCCATTAAATTCATGTCCTTGAATATTTAGTTTTAGCATGGGGCGAGAATCTAAATTTAAAGAAAGCATAGCCCAATCTACACCTGTGGAGCCTAATCCCTTGGAACCTCTTTCTACAGTACGACTGGAAAATTTATCATGTAGGCTGGGTATTATTAGTAACTGTGCTATTCTATCTCCTGGTGAAATTACTGATATACCCTTTGGAGAACTGGCTATAATTTTTATTTCACCTTCATAATCGGGATCAATTACCCCAGGACTTATCATAAGTCCTTTTAGAGTAGAAGAGCTGCGTCCCAATAATAAGCCTACTGTTCCTTTGGAAAGAGGTCCTTTCACCCCTGTGGGAATGATTTGAACTCCCATCTCTGGAGTTAGTACTGCTCTGGCGGAGGCACAGATGTCCAACCCTGCGCTCCCTCTGGTTTGTCTGATGAGGGATCTGATGGACAATGTGTCCTGGGCACTACCCTGATGGGGTTGCTGGGTTCCTCCAGTGCTCCGTATATTTGTGGTTTTGGGCCCCGGAGCATTGGGCCCCCCTGTCCGTTTTTTGGCAATGGAGCCCGATGCCTTTCTCCACGATATCGTGGATAAACACCTGGTCCTTGTTCATTTTTTGATAATGGAGTACCCTCTATGGTGGTTTGAGAACGGCATTCATTAGCCCAATGTCTCCCTCTACGGCATCGTGGGCAAATACCTGGTATTCTACTCCTTTGATACCTAGTTTTGTTAAACCCTCCTCCAATGGGGCAATTCCTTTTAAAATGTCCTGTTTGTTCACAATTGTAGCATGTTCTTGGCCTGGCATCTAAAGCCTGTTTTACTGCAGCTGCCACAATTTGCCCTTGTTCATTAATGTCTCTGGCATCTAAAGCCTGTTTTACTGCAGCTGCCACGACTTGCTCTTGTTCATTAATGTCTCTACATAATTTAATATATGTGTTTAAATCTTCATGTTTCCATGGTCTAATGATATCTCTGCACCAACGATTCGCTTGCTCATAAGCCAGGTGTTTTAGTAATGGCATTGCTTGTTCTATATTCCCCAAAACTCTGGTAGCTGTTTGAATAAGCGTATCTACAAATTCAGCATAAGGTTCATTAGCTCCTTGTATTACCTTAGATAATTGACCTTGTAAACCTCCATGTCCTTGTAAAGTCTTCCATGCCTTAATTGCATCTGCAGCAATTTGTGCGTATACGCCAGGATCATATGCAATTTGTTGCTGCTGATCCTCATAAGGTCCCTTTCCTAACAACATATCTAGATTTCTCTGAGGATAACCAGCTGCTGCATTTCGCCTAGCCGTCTCCTTGCAAAATTCCTCATTGGCAACCTTCCATAACAGGTATTGTCCTCCATTTAGCACAGCTTTACACATATTAGCCCAATCTGCTGGCGTCATGTTCAAGTTGTTAATGGATTCGACCATGCTTACAGTGAAGGGTGCTTGAGGACCATAGGTTGTTACAGCCTCTTTTAGCTGCTTCACTGTTTTGAAATTTAAAACTTGGTAAAATCACTGCCCTCCTGCCTCAAATACAGGGCATGTTAATATTTGAGATCTTGTCTCAGGATCCCAACTATCAACTGCGGGGGTTGAGGACCTCCCAGCATATGGAGGTGGCCTTGTTAGTTGGACACTTACGTCCTCTGGTGATAGAAAGGTGTTAGTAGCAGTCTCCTGTAGAGGTGGTGCTGTTGGTTGGACACTTACACCCTCTGGTGATAGAAAGGTGTTAGTAGCAGTCTCCTGTTGTAACTTTCCCCCTGATGGCTTTTTCTGTTTTACACTTTCTTTCTCTGTCTGACTAGCTTGAGAGGCCTTCTCTTTTACTTGAATCTTTTCCTCTGTCTGACTAACTTGAGAGACCTTCTCTTTTACTTGAATCATTATGTCTTCTCCTTCCTCTACCATTGTCTGAACTGAAGGCTTTGGACTAAGCAAACAAGATACGAACGTCCACAATGGCAATGTGCCAACTGGCAGAGTCCCTGGGCTTTTCTTTTCTATTCTTTTTAAATCTTCACCATGATGGTTCCATTGTGATATATTTAACAACTCCTCCTTAAAAAGTCATGGGCTACATTTTTGTATTGTATCAACGTATGCCCTGACTGTTCTTGATTTTACTGAGATGCCTCCTTCCTCTAACAATTTACTTAACACTCTTTCAGTTTGTTTTTTGCTAATTTCTGATCCCGTATTTCTACTATAATACAACCCAACAAGATGACGCCAAACAAAACCGAGACAGAATGAAATAAAAAGGGAACAACAAAAAGTCATTATAGCCTTTCTATCCTCCTGACATGTGCATCCGTCCTTTCTCCCTATCTGTTCCTCAGACGTAAATAGTTTTTCCTCAGATGTGAGCGGTTTTTCTTCCGTCTCACTCATCTCCAGGGACAGGCAACTTAAAACAAAAGTGAAGCAAAATAAAAGAGGAATCTTAAAATGGCTACCCATCCTCTCGCCCTGCCCTCAGGGGCGAGCAGTTTCACTTACCCTCAGTCGCTCCCCGTGCGAGCCACCAAATGCCGCAGTCTGGCTGGGCACAATCAGGAGCCACTTGTCAAAAGAAACTAACTTTATTTTTAGAACCACACACGCCAAACAAAACAGCCTCTCAGGAAAAACCCTCAGAGCCTCAACTGCCACCACCGGCTTTCCACAAGCCTCTCTCTCCCACACAAGCTTCTCTCCACCTCCCACAATCCTCCTGCTCTTGAGGCCTATTGGCTGGGTCACGTGGGTGGAGCCAAAAAAGTCCCCCAATGAGCAGCTCCGTGGTCTGAAAGGGCAGGGAAACAGCCCAATGAGCATCACTGCAGAGGAGCCAATCAGCTAGATGTTGCTGGGGCCGCTGTGAGCCAATCATCAGCCGGCAGCTGGAAGTTTGCTGGCAGCTGGAAGTTTGCTGGGGCCCCTTCGGCTGTGGCTCTCAACAGTTATTTTGTGGAGTGTCCTCCAATTTGCATACCTTGCATTCCATAGAATGTGAATTTCATTACCTTACTTCCTTTGGGGTTTTGTTCAAATATTTCAGTGATGTATTTTCTGATCATTTTATTTAAAAATATATTCTATCTGCTCCACCTTCCAAGTCTTTCTATCACACATTCTTTAGTTTTCCACACATACAAAAATCACATTTTCTTTCTTTCTTCTTTATTTTTCTTTGTTGTTAGCTTCTCTCCATCAGAAAATTGACACCATAAGGTAGGGATTTCTGTATAGTTTGTTCATTGATGTTTATTGAGTTTCTAGACATATAGAATATGCTCAATAAAATTTTGTTGAATGAATTCAGTGAGTAAATTGGATCATTTGCTGTTCTCAAGAATGCAGAAAGTAAAAGGGTTTACCTCAAGATTTGAAATGCTCTACAACATTCATAATTCTAAGGATCCAAATGGCTGGATAAGGTTTCATGTGATACCACACACATAGTTGTTGGTTTTCTTTGTCAGGCCAGTTGGAACTATTATTTAAAATGTATTTCTTGCTGAGCTGTGCGTGTTCAAATTTATAAGCTTGAATTTTTCTTCCCTGTCTTAAAAAATTGATGAAATTATGGAAATGAAAACCTCTTAGCCTTTATGACTACTGTAGTTTGCTCAGTAAAATGGATTTCAGATGCAGAAACATTTCGCCCTCAAATGGGGCCTTTCAAAATAATTCCCTGACATTTTCACTCATGCAAGTGCAAATGCCTCCTGATTCATAGAGATTTGAATCATGTTAAAAACCCAGGCTGTTCTCAATTATGCCAGGCTTGCTATTCCATCAGCAAATTATGCAAGACTAGTTTTTACTCTTCTTTTTCATCCTACTTTTAGTACTAAAAATAGCATTATAATTTCTACCCAAAGTGAGAAAAGGTGAAAGAAAGTAATAGGCAAAACTTGATTCTGATAAATTTATTGCCTGTGACCAGGTACCACAAGAAGTTGAATAGGGGAGGTTCTGAGAATCAATAGCCCTGGGAATTATTTGAATTTCACTGTCAGAGGCCACAAAAAATAAAAAAAAAGGAATGAGGTATGATGAAAGCAGAAAAGATTGGAGTCTAATGTCAAAAATTTGGTAATTCATCCAACTTCCTTGAGCCTGAACTCTTTACCTACAAAATGAAATAACATTATGCCAACTGACCAATCCATGTATTCATTCATCAAACTTTTTGGAGACCAGTGTGAAGTCATCAGTTGGTTCTATAAAAGTCCAGAAAGACCTAAGAGTAACTTAGAACAAATGGCACTGGAGGGATTCATGGTGTGCATGCCCAGAGGAACAAGGAAGAAGCCTCAGGCAACATAGGCGGATGTGGCATTAATTAGAGAAGGAGGAATAAGTCGAGATGCTGCAAGCACAGAGATCATGAGCTCAGTTGTGAAAGTTCTGAGAACAAGACAGCTGTGAGACGCCCATGCTGAAATGTTATATATGTCTGAACTTCAGACAAGGGATCCAGAGGAACTTTAAAGTTGAGGGACACTGGAGTATGGAAGGTTGGGGTTTCTCAAGAGGAGATTGTAGTATAAGAAGAGCACAGGGTTCAGGACTGAGGCTTGAACAATGCCAATATGGAAAGCTAAGTAGAGACAGATGTGCCAAAAAGGGAATTAGCAAAAGCACTCTGAAATGGAAAAAAATTATGAAACAATAGTAATAAAGTTTTAAAAAACTCTTCAAGAAAGATGTTGTCATCATTGGAGACTAAAATATCCATTAGATATTAGATAAAGTCAATGAATGTCACTGGTGATTGTCACAGGAGCTATTCTCATGGTGTGGGTAAGTAGAAAGAAGACTGAAATGGAACCAGAACAGGGGTTGAAACTGACCAGTAAATAGGGCAGGATGAAGGGAATGGAAAGCTATCAAGATCATGTTCATAGAAAGCTTCTATGCAGCACTACATTGTATTAACCCACTCTCTCTCTCCTTCTCCTTGAACATGTATGTTATAATCTGAGTTTACATATGCACATGTTTGTATATGATATGCTGTATGCATACCATTATTTTATCAACTAATTAATTTGGACATAAATTATAAGTAAGTTAAAATGGTACACAATTGTTTTGCTTGTAGATATATCTTTCTCTAATAAAAGAAATTAATACTACTATCATGTATAACTAAGAAGAACAAATAAAAATAAACAAGAAGATCTGCTAAAGTTTTTAAATGAATGTATACATCTCCTCTACGTTGACATTCTTCATTTTCTCAACACATTTGAAAGGATTTATATCAGTGGAAAGCTTAGCAAGTTGGAGAGAAACCATTTTTCTCTTATACCTCAGCCTATTTTTTTTTTTATCCCAGATCTTCTCCCACTGAAATGGTGTCACTTTTATAAAAATGATAACTGCTTGAACTGGAGTATATTGAGGAAACCTGGACACACCATATTTGAGGAGTTGAGCTCCTTTTGACTGACTTCTCTGAAGTAACTAAGTCAGATAGATATTTTTGGATTTCTAAGCGAGAGGTTGATTTTTCAGAATAATTCTTCTCTCAGATTAACCTTGGATATTGTTAAATCAAAATTCATCAACTTTTAAAACTTTCCTTAAGGTTTCCAATTACTTTTTTTATCACTTGTTACTTAAAACTGAAGTATTATTTAAATAGAGTAGCACATAAAGCCCTCAGTTTATGACCACCAACCCACAATTATAAAGATGTCTTCCTTTTTAATGCCTACTACTATGTGTTAGTTTTACCAGATCTCAAAACTCAGACAAATAAATTATAGAATATGTGCTCTTTAGTTTGAATACAAGAATCCTCAAAACAATGTTTTTGATAATATTGTTATTATGTTTATCAGTAACAGAATAATTTACCATTGTATTAATATATTATAATTTATTAAATCACTTCCTACAGATGAACATTTGTCTGGTTTCCAGTTTATGGCTTTATCAGCAAAGCTACTGCAAACTCTCTTCCTCAATCTATCTATGATTATAATGTTTTTATTTCTCTCAGGTAAATACTTCTCTGTGAAGTGGAAGTGCCAGTGAGCAGATGCATATTTAAATGTGAAAGAAACTAACAGTTTTCCAGAGTGAATGTACCATTTGTACTTCTAGACATGAAGTATGAAAGTTATATTCCAAATCATTACCACTGTTTTGTTTGGTTAGTTCTTTCAATTTTAGCAATTCAACTGTGTGTGAAATGGTACCTCATTTGTTTTTAATTTGCATTTATTGATGAGTAACAGTATTGAAAACATTCATTTGCTTATTGGTTATTTGTAATATGTATTTGTAAAGAGTGTATTCAAAAATTTTTATCAAATTTTACTCTTATTATATTTTTATTACTGAGTTGTTCAAATTTATATAACTGGAAACAAGTCCACTTTCAGAAATTTGTATTGCAAATGTTTTCTCCCAGCATGGGGTTTGCTTATTTATTTTTGTAATAATGTTTTATGTGCAGAAATCGTGGAGACCAGAGATGGTTGAAAAAATTTGTAAAGTGCTGAAATTAAAAGAAAAAACTGTCAATATCAAATTTTACATCCAACAAAACCATTCTGTGAGAAGGCAGACAAAGGAAAGATATACTAAGATGAGGAAAAATTAAGAGAAGTTGTTGTAAACAGACCAACTGCATAAGAAATGCTATGAAACCAAAAGTTGACTCTTGGAAAAGATTGACAAAGTGCACAAGCCATTAGCTACACTGACCAACAACACAAAAAAGATGAAAATAACTAAAATCAAAACTTAAAGGTCAACACTGACACCAATCTTATAGATATATGAAGAACTATAAAGAAATACGATCAGCAATTATATACCAACAAATTAGATAACCTACCCAAGATGGGAAAATTCTTAGGAGGTGGGAAATATGAAAACTGACTCATGAAGAAAAAGGAAACTCAAAGAACTTCTAATAAGTAAAGAGATTCAGTTAGTGATCAAAAACATTTTCACAAAAAATCCAGATCCAGGAGCCTAAACCCGTGAAAACTACCTAATGTTTAAAACAAATGTAATACCAATTCTTCATAAACTCTTCCAAAGAAGAGAGAGCATTTACCAACTTATTCTAAGATTACCCTGATCCTAAAACAAAATATAAGAAAGGAAAACAACAACAACAACAACAAATGCCTTACAGAGAAAGACTTCACCAAACAACAAAAATTCCTAAACAAAATACAAGAATACTGAATTTAGCAACAAATTAAAATTATTACATAACATGATCAAATGATATTTAACAAGAAATGCAAGTTTAGTTTAACATCTAAATCAACCAATGTCATATAACACATTAATAAAAGACAAAAAGCAAATGACCATCTTAATAGACACAGATAAAGCATTTGAAAAATCAGTACCCTTTCATGACAAAAACACTCAACAAACTATAATACAGGTAAACTTCTCCAACCCAATAAAAACTATCAGTGCAAAACCAGTAGTTAACACTATACTTTAAAATGGTGAGATTGAGAGTGTATTCTATACTTCAGAAACAAAAGAAGGAGATCTTCTCTCAGCACTCTTACTCAACATTGTGCTGGAGATTCTAGCTAAAACAATTAGGTAATAATAACAAAAAAGTCACACAGTTTTGAAAGAATGAAAAATACAGCTATGCAGATTATTTACAGATGGCATGAGCTTCTATCCAGAAAAATTTAATGCATAAATATACATGTACATCCCCCACATACACACATTAGTGGTAATAAACAAGTTTGTCAATGTCACAAGATAGCACATAATATTTAAAAGGTTGTATTTCTGTATGTTAACAATGAAAAAAACAAAAATGAATTTAAGAAAACAATTCCTTTTCCAGTAGCATCATAAACAATAAAATACTTGGGGATATATTTAACAAAAGAAATGTCAATCTTTTATACTAAAAACTACAAAGAAGCTGATGAAAGAAATTAAACAAGACCTAAATAAGCAGAAAGATGTTCCATATTCACTGGTGGGAAGATAATATTCAGATGTTAATACTACCCAAACTGTTAGATTCGATGTCATACCTATCAACATTCCACAGTCATATTTATAGTAATAAAACAGCCTGTTTTTAAAATCAGATGTAATTTCAAGAGAGCCCAAATAGCCTAAACAAACTTTATAAAGAATAAATTCAAAGAATTTAACTTTTCAATGTTAAAACTTATTACAAAGTAACTAAAGGGATCGAATGAGACTCCAGAAATACATCAACACTACTATCATCAACTGATTTTCAAGATGTATACCATAAACATTCAATGATAAACATTTTAAGTATAAATTATTTAAAAAGCCATTGATAGGATTGTCCATTTTAAAAATTCTCATATTAATATTGCTAATTTTTGAGTTTCAAGGTTTTGTGTCTTTCACTTACATCGACAAATCTATCACCCTAAGGTTGTTTGGTCCATTCCTTCCTTAAAAAATTTTCATGACTGGAGAATCTAAAGCTATACCCTCTCATTGATTACAGTTAAGGATGACTTGTATTTTCTTTCTTTTTGTTTGCTCAATCTACCAAGATGTTTGTCAATTATATTAATCTTTCTAAAGAATCCATTTTAGGATCTCATAATCTCTTTTTATCTGCTTTCTGTTTCAATGATTTTAGCTTTGGATCTCACATTTTCTTTGCTTCAATTAATTTTCTTACCTTTTTCTACATCCTTACAGTGCATGTTTAGGTAATTAATTATATATAATTTTTCTAATAATAATCTTATTTTTAACTTAGACCTACAAATTTGGACATATTGTTATATTTTCATTCACTCTATTGATTGATTCTTATCACTGACCTCAAACTTATGGAAATACTGTGGTTCTTCTTTCAAAAAAGGGAACTCAGATATTAAAGGATTAGTCTAAGATCCTTTACCTATGAAATAACAAAGCCAAGATGAACCCTTATATATATACATAAGACAGTCCAGCTGTTTTATTATTTGTAATGATAGAATCACAGGCATAGAAGTATTTTACACCTTTCAAAATGGAGTTCTAATAAATTGAGAATGTCCTTCTGTATTTTCCTGCATCTTGTACTAATGAACTGGTAGGACATGGAAAAGCAGTGTCCCCAAAGAGAACTGGTGCTACAAAAATGAGTGGAGCTTAGAGATTCAATGGATGCCTTCCCTCTGCACCCCAAAGATCTTTCTAAATTCCTTCAGTTCAAATTCCTCCTCAATTCTTTCATTCATGAATTCTTTCATTAAGCTAAAAGCAAACTAAATATCAACAAAATAGAAAATGAGCCACATTGGTTAGACTACATTTTAAATATTAAATATGTGTACATGTACATTTTATGCATATGTATATCAATTACACATTAAACATAAATTTGACTATGTACACAAAAATGTGTGTGTGTGTGTGTGTGTGAAAGAGAGAGAGAGACAGAGAGACAGAGAGATAGATAGATTTGGGGTACTTTGGTACTTTTTATTTTCATCCTTTTTTTAATTGGTACTTTTTAGTTGTATATGACAGTAGAATCCATTTTGATAGAATTATACAAGCATGGAATATATCTTATTTTAATTGGAACCCCATTTTGTGGATGTACACAATGGTAGGATACACAGTGGGATACTCATATATACACATAGGAAAATTATGTCAGATTCATCTTTTTAATGATGTATTTTCCTAACTTTTGACAATGAAAATATACTTGTGTATAGGAAGAAAAACTTGGTTTTAATTTTTTAAAAAATTTAAATCAGTAGGGGATTCAAGTCAGCATGAGCTCACAGTCAGGATGGTGGGAGGGCGAACATTTGTCACATCCCACATTGAGCTGGATTGAAACATCAGGGAATTAGGATAAAGGATCTGAATATCAACCCTGCGTGCCTCAACCAGGGCTTAAAGGAAGACTTAGGATCCCCTAAACCTTTGGTCAGAAGCCAGATGACCTCCTCATGTTCAAACCAGAGGGTACTGAAATCTGTCACACTGCTTTTGGCTTTGACAACACAGCAATGCTCTTCGAAGGCAGCTCTCCCACATGGGGAAGGTTGTCAAGTAGAATCTATTCACACAGTCACCAGAACATCTCTCCATCTCACAGGAGCCTTCCCCCAAATAGCAGCTCACAGTCGACTGCTTGCTAAGAAAGAATTTTTTTTTTTAACCAAGAGCCAAAAGAAAACCTTTTTAATATGTTACTTCAGGTCCATTGAACAGTACTGAATATTTTTAGAGATGGCCTTCATTTTCTATGTTTGAAATATTTAACGAAGTTACTCAGGTCAACACAGGTTAACAAATATTCATGGAGGACCTACTATGTGCAAGCACTTTCAGACTTTATGAGGGACAGTAAATCAACATGCTCTTTGTCCCCAGGAGTTCCTAATACAAACTTCTGCCTGCACTTCCATTTTTCTGGACTAAGTGCTTGCAGAGTTGCCGAATTCATTCAATAATAGAAATTTCCCCCTTCTCTCCTCTAAGAAGGACTCCTGTGAGTACACCTTAAAATGCCAAAGAAAGTCTCCTTAAAAAGACAAAATATTCAGAGATAGTGAGGGAAACCTGCTCAGAAGAATTAGCGAACAATATCTCTAAGAGGGGGTAATTAATGCAATCCAACTCTTTTTGCTCTCAGAACTTAAAGAAGAGCTGGCCATGAAGGGAATCCCCTGTGAGGCAAGAGGATATATTTCCAGGGCTTCATGGTGGTGGGTTGTACAGGATGACAAATTACCCAGACACTGATGCCATGTCTCCAACTGAGCACAGCTGCTTTTTGTAACTCCACTGTGAGGCAGAGTGCTGCTTACATCCCCCAGGAGTAGAAGTCAAACTGCTTCATCCCTTCTTTCTCCACACTTCCTGTCTGGCCTGCACAATGCTTACAGATTTCTTGTACTATTCAAAGGAAGATAAGAGCATCCTGAAGGAGATTCTAAATTTTCTGCAATTAAGGCAGGCAGTGCTTTAACAATGAATTGGGGGAGAGAGAGGAAGGGAAGGGGAGAGAGAGAGAGAGAGAGAGAGAGAGAGAGAGAGAGAGAGATGTGATAGTGTTTGTTCTCTAAGTTTGTAAAGTATTATCTACTAGATAGGGACAGGAGGAGTTAGAGGTAAGCATTGATATGGACGAACAAACAGGGATACTGCCAGGGCAGCTGTGCTGTACAACTTAACAAGAAGAGCCTTAGCACAGAGCATCTGCATACAGTGACTTGATGAATGCACAGAACTTATTGTATTTCTTATTTTGCAACTTATCATGTAACTGTCAATGCATGTGGAAATGCTTTATTATATGTAAAGTCTACAAAGTGCTACATTTTATAAATGCACCATAATTTACCTACGCAATCCTCTATTGATGTACATTTTAATCTACTATTTTCCTATTCCAATAATGCTATAATGAGCATCCTTTTTACATAAGTTCTTGTACATTTTCTACTTATTTACTTCAGATAAGTATCTAGAAACAGAATCAATGGATAAAAAGCCATTTACATTTGAAATTGATACATATTTCTCTTCCCTGGCTTAAAATGTTCCATAGCTCATGCTCAGGTGGAAAAAATAATGAAGATGATTTGTTGTTTGTTTTCTTTGCTAAATTATGGCCAAGTTTATAGTGTCTCCTAATGCGGGCCAGTCCCCTGCATGTGTGCATATCTATATGTGAGTGAATAGAGGTGGGTGGGGAGTTCAGATGTCAGCTGCTGATGAAAACACAGGAAGTGGTTCACCCCACTCTTACTTGGGCACCCAGCTTAATACCTTAGATCCTATTTTTTCCTTAAATTTGTCATGGGACTGAGATCTGGACAATGGAAGTAGTAAAAAGTGGGTATCATTATGAGGCCTGGATCATAAAAGATGTCTCCCAAAGATCCTCCAGTGTTTTTCCATATACAGAATTGCATGAGACCTTAAATGACCACAAAAAGCATAGCCTCTCCCCACCATCAAGCACTTACTTCATTCAGTAAGAAATCCAGTATTATTGCATTAAGTCACTGGTTTGGGAAATTTTAATTGGAAGGAGGATGCTAGGTATAATGGTAAGAGGAAGACAATGTGTGACTGGGTTCTTAAGGGAACTCCCTATAAGAGTGGCTTATGGTGGAGAGTTGAGAAAGTTGGTAATGCCTAGGAGTAACATGGATTGCATATCACCTTACCAAATTCTCTATTAATTAAAATTTTAAGTTTTAAATATGTTTTTTTTTTTTTTGCCTTTTTTAGGCCATAATTCCCTCTTTAATGGCAAAGGATAACAATAATAATGACTTCTTATAGCCCAGTTGCTACAGGCTAGGCAATATTCTAAGACCTTTACCTACATTGTTTTACACAATCCTAAGAGGAAACCAGGACAACAAATTGATTAACCCCAATTTCTTGCATGATAAAATGGAGGATTATTGTGCTCAGATTAGAGAACTAGAAGATGATAGAGGTAGGACTGGAACCACAGCTTACCAGAATACAAATATATGCTTTCTGAGCTAGTAACATTCCTTTTATCAGGCATAGGGATGATTAAAAGCATGAATAGGGCTGGGGATGTGGCTCAAGCGGTAGCGCGCTCGCCTGGCATGCGTGCTGCCCGGGTTCGATCCTCAGCACCACATACAAACAAAGATGTTGTGTCCGCCGAGAACTAAAAAATAAATATTAAAAAGTTCTCTCTCTCTCTCTTTCTCTCTTTCTTTAAAAAAAAAGCATGAATAATAAGGGATTAAAATATTTTTGTTCCAATGATACTGAGGAGTCTTAAGATTTAGTGGCAGGAATGATTAATGAAGAATCTGAACTTCTCAGTTCCATTTCCATTTCCTAGCCATAAAATGTGTCCCCTGTGCCCTATAAACTAGAGAAAATAAAAAAGGAACACCTGCTAAACAGGTTTTTACAGGACTATCAGATAAGAACTTTGGTTAGCATGAGAAAACTCTGGGATTATAAAGAAATCTATAAGTGGAATTCCCTCTGGGCAAACTCTCCACTCTTTAGTGGGTATAAGGAAGAGAAAGGGCCATAGTCCCTGGGTGGCACCACTACTAATAACACAAGTCAGCTGACAGAAGACATTGCAGAGTAAATAGCATTTACTGATCATTAGTGGTACATCAGCTTCTTTGCTAGGTTCCAAAAGGACAGAAGACCAGAAAATCAGTCAAAGCATGCTTATCTAAACCTGTTTCTTGTCTGGCATCTTGATAGATCCTAAGCATACAACAGTGAAAAAGACAGCTGAATGTACTAGAGCCTACTAGAAGACAAGACAACAAAAAACTTAAACATAGGTAGATCTTATGGCAACACATCACAAGGACCCTTGACTTAAACTATCGATATAAAGTATATCTATATACAGCAATAATTAAAGAAAATTATTTTAGTTTCATAGTGTTGATGTAACAATGATCCACTAACTGGATGCACTGCAACAATGGAAATATATTCTCACAGTTCAAGAGACGAGAAATCCAAAATCAAGATGTCCACAGGGTAAGTTTCTTGTGGAGCTTCTGAGGGGAAGACAATTCCATGCCTCTTTCCCAGTTTCCTGTGGTTGTGGGAAATCCTGGGTGTCCCTTGGCTTACAGATACATCACTCTGTTCTCAGCTTCTATCTTCACATTGCCTTCCTCTTTACAATTCTGTATGTCCTTTTCTATCTCATAAAGATACTTTCATAGGATCAATGACTCAATAAAAAAAATCGCTATCCTTACTGTTCTTCAGACCCTATTTTCAAATAAGGTCATGTTATGAGGTTCCAAGAAGCTGTGAACTTGGAGGCATTATTCAAACCACTAAAAAATGGGTAGGGACCATTTTAAAGTATAATGGAAGCCAGAACATGCAAAATTCTGGGATGAAGAAAACATATGATACATTCCAGAGATTTTAAAAACAAAGTCAGTATGGCCAAGAGAGGGTTAAAAGATAGCAATAGACAGAAAGGCAGAATCTTGTAAATTTAACTGAGGTATTTGAACTTTTGTCTGAGAGCAGTGGCAGACAATAGTGTTTCAAGTAAAGGGTAGACATGAGAGACTGTTTCAACAAGTATCACCCTGGCATTGGCAGAGAACCAAGTGGGAGGAGATCAGAAACTAAGAATGCAGTCAGAAGCTGCCATTGGAGTGGGGGTAAGAAAGGATGGTGATTTCAATCATAAGAGTGACAGTGGAGGAGAAAAGAAGTGATAAGTTTGGGAAAGAAGAAAATAGGTCGCATTAAAAAAGGACTTGCATAGGTTAAGAATAAGGCATGCAAGAACAAATTTTTTGTATATTTTGTTTTTGAGAAATTTTCTTTCTATCCTAGTAGCAGACTAGTTTTCCAATTGATTACATTAATTTTCCCCAGAGATACAACTGTGTATTAGAAAATTGATAATGTATTTGATGCTCCTATGTTGACTAGAATTCTTTTTATTTTAAATTAATAGCAATTGAACTTGAAATAATGTAAAATAACAAATAAGAGTATTTATAAACTCACATCCTGACAAGTGAACTGCAGGCTTGACTAATGATTTACATACCATCATCACAATTTTTTCTCTTTTCATCCCTCAACTCTACCTTTTTCTCCTCATTGGTGGGAATAAAGGCTGCCATAACTCCAGTTCACATCTCACATAATCCCTCATAGTAAAAAGAGTCTCCCCTCATCCAAATTTGTTCTGTGTCTTGGAGAAGAGTCTACTTGTTTCAATTTGAAACTCCTTTCCACCCTAAACTAATCCTTGCACTGGAATAAATGGAAAATCATTAGTCTTGGAACAGGTGCCAAAGTTGGGGCATGAGTAAGCACTTTCTGAGTTTTCAGGGACCAAGAAGATTACCATAAAGGAGAGAAGGTTCCTCATAGGAAAATCTATAACACACACAAGACAGTAATTAAAGTAACATACTTACCATGAACATAGGCACACAATGCAGTGGTGTCATGTGGTCATCTTGGGGCAAAGTGGAAACAGAACTTTAGGTAAGGATTTGAATTCACATTTATTCCATGAGCTTCTGACATTGTGTAACTCATCTTTTTGCCTGCTGTCCATCCATTCATCTGTCTGTCCATTCATCTATTTGCTAAACGTTTATGAAGTACCTGTCACTTAAAATAATTTCAAAGCCAAATAATATGATTTTTGTCCATGGTTCCTTTTGGTCAAAAATGTAAGACAGATGCTTCATACTTCTAAGCAACTTGGAATGAAATATTCAATAAAAACTAAAAATAATGAGTTACACAAATACAAAATATGAGATGAATATTCCATTTGGGAATTGAAATGCTCTGTTGTGGAGGAAGTGACATTTCAATGGGGACTTAAAGAATGAACACTATTTCCACAAGTGGAAGACTGTTCCAAGCTGAGGGAATGCTAGGAATAAAAATCAAGGAGGTGGGGAATTTCCTACTAGGAAAAAATATAGGTAATGTGTATGGCCAAAATGCAGAATGCTTAGAGCATCAGAGAAAAAGGAATATCGTGAGATTGGTGCTTGCTTGGAGGAATATATATATATATATATATATATATATATATATATATATATATATTTTTTTTTTTTTTTTTTTTTTTTTGCACTACTGAACATTGAACATGGGCAGGAAGTCATGCATGGTAGACAAGAGCTGTACCACTGAGCTACATCCCCAGCCCTTTTTGTTTTTAAAACAGCATTCTGCTAAGTTGTCTAGGCTGATCTCAAACTTTCTATCCTCTTATCTCAGACTCCTGAGTATTAGGAATTAACAGGCATGTGCCACCAAGCCCAGCACCTAGGTATTTTCGAGTCATTGCAATTTAGGGGCAAGAAATTTTATAATCTAAGTTCCAAAAGAGAATTTACAGAAGAACAATTTGTACTTATGTACAAGTACAAGTTGTCTCAACATAACTCTTTTAACCTTTTTCTTTAGCTTTTATGTTTCTGGGAATTGGGAGAAATTAGGCATTTAAAAATATTTAAGAACCATTTTCTCAGAAGAAAACAGACCTGCAATAGTTCATGTAAGAAAAAAAAAAAAAAATATATATATATATATATATATATATATATATATATATGGACCACCTTTCCTGGAGAAGAAGCCAAACCTCAGCAACCACGCGGCCTACTTTGCAACAAGGTCAAGGAGTACCTTAGTGAGGGGGAAATCATTAGACCCTTTTAGCACTTTAGCTTCTATTTGATGTTAAATAGAACTGCTTTATTTATCAGTTTGTGAATATATGTTTGTTCCATTTCTACCACTGTTAAACAGGCCCTCTTTCACAGTTCTTTGTCAGAGAAGAAAGAAATGTCAAGGGAATTGTGTTTTGAGGTATAAGGAAAGTATCTTGAAAAAATTTACCTTGAAAGAGACATCTTACATATGTATATTTTTTCCCCCTTTGGGGGATAAGAATTCAAAGACACAAGCATACAGTTGTGGACTGATATGAGCCTGGCAGAAGAGACAGCCACTCGAACCATAAACTCATGAAGAGTGGCATTTCTCCATCTGCACTGGCAGCAACACATTTCATATGATCACACCACCCCTTCCCCAAAGATACAAACAGCCTCCACAGGAGATGTGATCCTGTTCCCTGGCAAGTAGGATGTGAGTGAAAAGCCCTTTGAATATAAGGCTTCGGTTCTCACTTTAGAAGGTCTGGCCTACACAGCCACTCCAGCCACCCCCACACTCTCTCACCATCTCCACAAGGAGATTCAGAGTGTTAAAGCAAGAAGAAACTCTGCAGACCACTCTGTCTTTTCTTGTGGAGAAAATGAAATCACACAGTGATATCGTTCATTGCAAATCAATATCAATAATAAAACTACTAGTGCTGATACATACAATCTCTTATATATGCATAGGGATTTATAGTTTATGAAGCATCTTTATGTCTTTATGTCAAAGATACAAGCATACAAACAAGCATATTTCCAGTTCCCACAGCAAGTCACTGAGGTATTCCATTCTCATTTTGCAAATGAGGAATCTGAGGCTCTTGGAATGAAATATTCAATAAAACTAAAAATAATGAGCTACCCAAACACTAAATATGAGCTGAATATGAGCTACACAAACATTAAATATGAGATGGCCCTAGTTCATCTAGTGCCAAGAACCAGCAGGAGGTAAGAGCTGAGACTGAAGCTGAAATTGTGATATTCTGAGCATTAGACCACAACTCTTCTATCTGCATTGCACTACCTCTTAAAAAATTTCCACCAAATGATCTTTTATTTGGTATTTGTTTTTTATAAGACATTCCAAAGAAAAATCCCCCAAAAGTTCAAAACTCCTAGGAAATCAGCAGCGTTGGGTCTCCACTGAGCACGAGACTCGGTATAAGAGGGAACAGAGCATTGTTGTAGGTACCATTTCTATCACAGAAGAGTTATAACATAACTGGAGACACCAGGCAAATACACATTAAATGGAGAACAAACCAAAGTGGTCCACCATCAAGTACTTACCTGAGTGGCTATGCCAGCATTTCATACAAAAATTCAGAGAAGTGAAAGATGAAGACTGAAAAAAATCTGGCAAGGCTCACAATTATTCTAAAAGAAATATGAAAGGCTAGTATTTAGTAGCACATATATATACCTTGGAACATGAACCCAGTACCACATTTTACTTCCTGCAACTTGTTAAGACAAATAAGCCATCTTAACTTCCATTTCCTTATATGTAACATGGGATAACTGCTACATCTTAGAACTGTGGTGAGGACTGAAAGGAATATCTTAAAGTTCTTAAGGATGTGCCACAGTAATATTTGTATAAGGCTTTAATGAGGATATGGGACTGGCTGGGTGGGTGACTTGAGAAGTGGCTTCTACTTGGAGCATGCACACGTCAGAGAACATAGCCTATGTACCTCTGGGCCTTGCTTTGGCATGCTGCTTGGCCACAAGTTTGCTTGGGCTGACTTTGGCTGTTTGGGAGGACACTGTCAGGTGTGAAAAGCTCTGGGCTGATTGTCACGTTGAGTACATCAATATTTGTAAATGGGTGTTTTTAGAGCTTAGGAAGATCTCAAGCCTGTGTTTGTAAAGGAAAATCGTGGAGTGCTCTGAGGCCAGACTGAGGTCAGTACTTCTGAGCGAGTGACGGCAGGAAACTGGAGGCCATCTGGCTTCTCCAAGAAAGCCAAATACTTTTGGGAGATATGAGCAAATTCCCCATAAGTGACCACTTAGAGTCTTCTAGAATTCAAATAATGTATTTAACATTAGTTAATTTGTCCATGAATCAGGGTAATGGAAGATGAACACTGCTGGTTGTGATGGTGTTGGGTTGAGTGGCCAATGCCTTACTGAGGAACCAAACAATACTGAAAAAAAAAATGCCTGAGGTATGGAAGGGGCTGAGGGGTTGTGTTGGTTTGCCAGGGATGCCCTAACAAACTAGTACACGCTGAGTGGCTTAGACAACAGACATTTATTTTCCCAGTTCTGGAGGTTGGAAGTTCCAGATTTTGATGTCAGTGGGGTTTTTCTTCTAGGCCTCTCTCCCTGGCATGTAGATGGCTGCCTTCATGTTCACAGTGTGTCTGAGTACAAGGTTTTTCTTCTCATACTGAATTATACTCTATCCTAATGGCCTCATTTCAACTTAATTATCTCTTTAAGGATCTAATCTCCAAATACAGTCACATTCTGAAGTACTTGAGGTTAGGACTTCAAACTAGGAATCTGGAGGGGGCCACAAACCAACATACAACAAGGAGGCTAAGAATGTTGCACATTCTCTCAACAGGCCAAGAAGCAGAAAAACAGAGGTCCAGATAGTGGTGGAAGAGACATACTAGTCAACAGGGTGTTCCCAGGCCCATAGTGTGCAACCATCAGGAAGGAAGCTCCCGTGATAGGAAGGAAGAGCAGTTTGGAGAATAGTAATGTCTACTTTGGAGTCAAATCCTTCTTATCTGAACCGGCATGACTCTTGTTATAAGTTTCAATTAAAATTTGAAAAAGAGGGTGAAGGGGAGTTGCACGGAAGATGGAAGGAGACCCTCATCGTTATACAGAATACATGTGTGATGTTGTGATGAGAAAAAGAAAAAAAAAGTGTGTCACATTAGATTGGATAGAGAGAAATGATGGGAGGGGTGGGAGGAGTAGGAGGGATAGGAAGGGCAGCAGAATAGAATAGACATTATGATTGCTGTATGTATAAAGGTGACTCTACGACCAGTGTGATTCTGCAATCTGTACAATCAGAAAAATAAGAAATTATACCCCAATTATTCAAATGTATGAATTGCCAAGATCATTGTAATGTCATGTGTAGCTAATAAAAAAAATTAAAAAATTATTATCCTGTTACAATATGGTTAGTTGCAAACCCTTGTCACCACTATCTTTGAAATAAAGGGATTATGTGTAATAGTTTTTGAAGATATGAGCAAAGATAAGGCAAAACAAAATTGAAGTGACAAAGAGAAGTGAGGACAAAATAATGGAAGTGGTGTGGCAGGTGAAGCTAACAGTTATAACTCAGAGAAAGAATGGTAAATATTTCACCTCTCCACTCTGTGGAAATATTCAGAAACATGAGGATTGGATGGAACTTTTGTAGTCATGCAGGACAGGATAACCTCTTTTATTTTGTATGAGGTTCACCTTCTATATAAAACACCCTAAAGGACAAAGCATGATTTTTCTATACATGCATGAAAGAGGGTAAGGGATTTAAAAATGGGGATATTGGAGCATTGCTTAAACCATCTTTTGTTGTTCTTGTTATTGCTTTCAGCTTTGAGTCTGTACAATTTTCAGCTTCCAAAAATGCTTTCAGGGCTAGGGGTACAGCTCAGTGGAAGCAACTGCCTAGCACATGTGAGACTTCAGGTTCCATCCCCAGCACGTCAAATTAATCAATATTCATTAATTAAAAATTCTTTCCTCTATGCCAATATTTTTTAAAGATATGCATTTGGAATAATTTTGAGAAGTACAAGCAGAGCTGCCTCCAGAAGATAAATATGTCTGAGGAAAGTTAGAAGGTACTACAGTGAACAGCAGGTAGAAGGGTCTCAATAGATTTTACAATAAGTATAGGAGAACCAAACCACAGCCAGGTCAGTAACTCTACTCCAACTCAACAAGCATGTCTCACCAGTATGAAATTCCATCTTCTCATGCCAATCTATCACTCTTCCTCATCATGTGATCTGGTTTCACCATCATTTGAACCTCACTCAGTTCCACTCTTTCGTGTGTCACTCTGTGACAGCTGGCTTTTATTCTCCTTGCATGCTGAGCTTGTTTCTGCCTTGTACTTTCCTTAAGTCCACTCTTCCTTTCTTCTTTTTCTTTCAGATCTTTGCACATCTTCCCTTCTTGTCATTCAAATATTGACTCAAAGACCACCTTCTTCTGTAAGCCTTACCTGTTTATCTAAGGAAGATACCCCTGTTCAATCATCATGATCCATTAATATTACATTTCTCTTATTCATTTATTCATATATGTTGCTTATTGTCTATAGAGTAGAACACGTTTTAGTGGAAGCACCTTATTTTTGTGTTCCCTGCTGTGTCCTCAGCAAATGAAATATTTATTCAATTAATGAACATGTGAGTAATTATCACCGTCATTCACCCTCAGGATCCTCACATGCACAAATTGAATTTCAAATGAATTGAAAAGGCAGACATTCAAAACATTCCTCTTTGGACAAAAATATAATATCTGCCTTATAATTTTATCATCATAACTTCTCCTCCCCCCTCCAAAAAAAAAGCTTTAAAATAATTTGCAAGTCATAAGATCACTGTGCTTGAAAGAGCATCTAAAGGGTATGTGTAATTATCCCACTTGGTGTTTCATATGTCACTGTAATGTTCCCACCGAGAGGTGTCTATGGGATACTTTTACTAAAGAAGAAAATATTCCCTCCACAGTCTAATTTATGCTCTAAAAACTTTCAGTATTGGGTTGCTGCAAATAGAGAAAAATGAATTTCCTTTTATTCTATCATTCGTCTTCTCACTCAACACATAAGTATATTAAGTAAACATCTTGCCATATGTATCCATTATCTTGAATAAGTGAATGACTTCTAGGTGCTACAATACACTAGTGGGTGAGAGAAATGGTCCATTTGTCCACAGAGTGTTCAGGGTTGCTGGAAAACAGACGTTGTAGAGATGATTACAAAAGAAACACTAGAGGGCTGGAGCTGGAGCTTAGGCACAACGCTTGCCTAGCATGCGTGAGTCACTGGGTTCGATCCTCAGCACCTATAAAAACAAAAAACAAATTAAATAAAGACATTCTGTCCATCTACAACTACCAAAAAAAAAAAAAAAACCACAGAGATTAAAAAATAGAAAGACACAGCCTGGACAGGGGGGAGGAAGAGTGTATGGAGCCTCACAAGTCCGTCAGGGTTAGACAGTACAAGAAGAATAGCCAAGGGAGCGCTAAACAAGGAATAGCATCTCCAGCTAAAGAGCAACACTGGAAGCATCTATGTGTAGGCTCCAAATCACATGGACGTCCTAGTGCTACCCTCTTGGAAGAGCCCTACTGCACTGAAGCAAAGACTAATGGGCCAGGTGATGTGACTAGAAAGGAAAGAAGAACAAGATTATTCAGGGGTATGTGGGTCATCAAAGGCTCTGAAACTTCACCTAACGTGATGTGAAAATGTCAAAGAGTTAAGAAGCAGGGGGAAACATGAATTGAAGGGGAGCAAAAATAAAGTGGAGGACCAGTTATGAGACTGTGGTATTAGTCCATACAGGATGTGAAACAAGATAAATTAGACCGCTGGGGAGTTGAAAGGTATCTTGGGGGATGAATCCACTTGTTGATGTTAGTTCCCTTTGCTAATTACATAACATAAGTAGCTCCACACCTTCACCTGACCACTTTAGGTTTTTGACGGCACGTTTTGTCACTCCTGTCCTCCCTCCTAAGTTGGCGTTATCCAAGCAGCAATGCCACGGCCCTTTCAACTGTTATTTACTGACTATTGTGTGACATCCTCTACTATCCCAGTTACCTTAGACCTGAGATGCACTTTCTTGATGTGTATTGACAGTGTATCTCATGGTGCCTCCAAGTATATATCTCAACCTTCAAATTATAAAAAGGTTGAAGAATAATTATCAGAGAAGTAACTCCAGACAGCTAGAAAAAAATGAAAGAATTATCTGGTTCTGAAATCTGTGAGAACCAAATGTATTGCATTAGGCTTCAAATCTTGCTGAACATCTTTGCATAATAAAATATGACACAAAAATTAGCCAATTGAACTTGAACATAAAAACAATTTTAAGTAGCCATGCTCAGCAAAGCAAAAATTATTTATATTTTAAAAGATGAACCTATTTTTCTTGTGATCCCAGAGGGAGGGATTTCTGAAAGGAGAAATACAGTCAGGTCCATCAAAAATACCAGTCACAGGGGCACATTCATTTTTAACTGGCACATTCTGTTGTCATCTCCCCAGGAGAAGGTATGAGAAACTGACATTAGCTTTAGATCCAAGTTGAGATAGCAGCATGAAATCATATGGACATTCAGGTGTTATCTTCCCCAAAGAGTTTCATTTTATATAAATTGCAGGAAACCTGACACACATATTAAAATTTACTACGGTTGAGTGAGAGTCAGAGAATTACAAAAAAAAAAAAGAAAAAGAAAGAAAGAAAAAAAGAGACAAACACTCCTTCCAGTAATAACATCCATTATCCATTATCATCTGATTCATGTTTTATTCTGTTGGGGGCATTTTCAGACATAGATTTTCACATCCAACAAAATGTCTCATCTTCAATGTAAATGCAGCTGATGTATTCAACCACAAAGAAGATCTAACTCAAATAAAGGAAAACCCTGCTCTGTTCTCTTCTCTTCTCTCTCTCCTTCTCTTTCTTTTTTTCTTGTGACTTGGCTTTGCCATCATCAGTTCTGTGCAATCAGTCATCTGTCAGCAACATTTATACAGTGTCCATCTAGAGAAAAAGTCTTGAAACTTGATACCTGTTAAATGAGAGTATCTCAGGACACCTGATGAAAAACCCTTCACACTTTACAATCCAGCTGTCTGTCACAACCCACAATGCTCCCAAGTGCACCACAGCTGTGATAAGTCTAGAACTTGCTGCTGTAGATCATTGTGAAAGGCCATTTCCATCTTTGATCTAAGATTCCATGTGTAGATATTCAAAATAGGTTTTGGGAGAATGTTGTGCTCATACACTACTATAGCAAACAGACATCCTATTTGAAAGTACTCAAAAGCTTTATAAAGTTCCAGAACCAATTTTTTCAGTTTGATTACTCCTGTAGAGCTGTCCTATGGCAATATGCAAAGGCTACAAGAATATGTAGGAAAACAAATACAACTGACAACCTAAATACCATTAGGAGAAGAATAATAAATGGGAACAATTATTTAATTATTGTATAGTCTCTTAATTGATACCTTATTATGCACTCCATTAAAAAGTTTTTCCAAAGGCCAATCCTGTAAGATTTCAGTTTAAATGAGTGAGAACATGAAACTTTACATAATCATATCCATTCCATATTTTTAAATTATATATAAGTATATAAAAATATGTACAACTAATTTGAAATAATAGGGCCTGCTACATCATAGAAACATAATAAATTAATTGGCAAAACGTGAATTAAACACAACAAAAGCTAAATAATGGATATATTTGGAAGATTGATTTGGGGTGGTAGTATTTCTCTTCACACTTCTCTGTACAGATTCTTATAATCAAAAGTTGTATTTAAATATTAATATCATGTTTAATTATTTGATTCTTATAATCAAAAATCCTCTACCAAGTGATTAGGAAAAATATTATTTAATATGAATAGAGCATCATGGGGAAGTTGAAATGATTGACTGAAGTTCATTGCATTGATAATAACTTAGCTAGGGCTGCAATGTAGACATTTTTTGGTCCAGACCAGTGTATGTGTCATTGAAAAAACAAAAATTTCTCTTAATGACTAAGAAAAGACCAACTCTAGCTCTTCTTTAACACTATTAAATGAAAGAAGACTCAGCGGCATTGCCAATTTCTAGGGAGGCCCGTCTCAATCTTTAGACCAAGGGTCTAGTCTTGGCATAAATACAAACCTCAGCTCATGTCCCTTAGGTTTCCTATTAGGGAGAACTCTAAGCACAAGTATGTCACTGCAACTGTGTGAAGTATGGTCTTATCATAAAAGTACTTCTGCAAAATATCCTGGGTTTAGAGATCACTTAAGTGTATAAGTTAGAAAATAATGATAATGATGACTATATCAATTTCATGATCATTATTTGCCAGCCGCTACACACAGTGACACATGCAATTGATATTACAGAATCCTTACAAAAACTTTCTAAGTCCTGTCACTTTATAGATGAGAAATAGGTTTGAGGGGATTAATAATTTACTCAAAGGATACACAGGTAGAAAGTAGCAAATATTCGAACCACAATGTGTCTGACTTCTAGACCCTGCTTAACAGTAAGATTATATTGCTTCTCCACCTCTTTTGCTCTCTGATTCCTCCTACCTAACACAGTGCCTAGCAGACTAAATATTTCACAAATTTTCATAAATTAATATACAACACAAAGAGCTACAATTGCAGGATTAGATCAAAGTATCTCAAAATTTAGTGGTTTAGAACAGAATTTGTCTCACAATTTCTGTAAGTCAGAAGTGTGAGCATGGCTAAGCTAAGCCCTCTGGCTCAGGGTTTCTCCTAAGGCTATAGTTAAGACATGAGTTGGGATTGTGATTCTCTCAAGGCTCAAATGAGATTTGCCCACTTTTAAGCTGACTCACAAGATTTTTGGCTGAATTCAATTCCTCTCTGGCTGTGGTCTGAGGCTACCTTCAGTTGAAGAACATTTGTGTTGTTTCCATGTCTTGCCTGTTGTAAATAATGCTTCAATAAACATGGAGGGTTGAGGTGTTTCTCTGAAATGCTGATTTAATTTCATTTGAATATATACCCAGAAGTCACATTGCTGGATCACATAGTAGCTCTATTTTTAATTTTTGGAGGAATCTCCACACTCTTTTCCATAAATGACTATTCCAATTCACACCCCATCAACAGTGTACAAGTGTTCCATTTTCAGCACATCATTGCCAATACTTGTTATCTATTTTTGAACCCATAAAGGCAGAAAATGGAATTGTGGTTTCCAGGAGCTGGGTGAGGGTTGTGGGAAATGGGGAGAAGTTGGTCAAAGACTACAAAGTTTTGTTCAATCATGCAGTATAAATAGGTTCTTGAGATTTAGTATATAAGTCTCAATTGGTGCCTGGATAATAATACTCTATTGTATACTTGGGATCATCTCAGAGAGTCTATTCTAAGTTTTCCTTAACACAAACAATCATAATCATGTAACATAATGGATATATTAATTAATTTGATTTGATTATGGTAATTCGTATTGCAATATGTCTGTATATCAAAACTTATCATACACCTTAAATATATCTAATTTTTAAAACTCTATCCCATTTTAATTTGTCACTTATGCCTCAATAAACAGGGAAAAAAGGGATAGTTTGCATCATGCTAGAGAAGAAGGATATCACTGAGGAAAAACAACTTAAAAGGGCAAAGATTTCATTTGGCTTACAGTTTCAGCAGAAAATCTTGGCAGAAGGACAAGGTGGAACATAGCTGCTCGTGTCATGGCAGCCAGGAAACAGAAACAGAGTGAAAGGGGTCAGGGACAAGATATACCTATCCAGAGAAAGCCCCTAGTGACATCCTTCCTCCAAGTAGACCCCACCTCCTACAATTTCCACCACCTCCCAATAATGTCATCCAATTATTAACTCATCAATGCATTAAACCACTGATGAGTTTAGAACCCTTGTAATCCAATTACCTTCCTGAAGGTCCCACCTCTGAACACTGCCCCACTGGGGACCAAGCCTTCAGCACACAAAGAGAATGTCTTTGGGGAGATACTTCATATTCAAACCTTAACTACATACATGCAAAGGTGTCGTGAAATACACTGTAGAGACAAAGAGGAAAGAAAACAAATGGAAATGGAGTGATTTTAATGTCAAATTACTTGCTACAACTGAATACCAATGAAGTGGCATGAATGGAGAACCTTCCTTCAGGTACAATGCCTTGATCACAATAGATCTATGATGAATATTTGTTGAAGAAATTTAAAAAAAGAAGCACCTAGGCTTTTTCCTCTTTGTAACTTTAAAAGATACACACATCAAGAGTTAAACTTTTAAATGTTTACTGCTTCGATCACCTAAGTGACTACCGAAAGCCGTCAGGGGCCTGATGGCTTTATGAGATCCATTGCCACAAAGGGACTAGGGTCTCCACAGTTGTCTCCACTGCATGAGGAGTGAGAGGCCAACTACTGAGGAACCTTGTGGGTTCAGGTTATTTCAAGAGCAATGGGAGAAGGCTAGAGAGGCTGGTCAAAAAAAGTGGTGTGGAGAGAAATGACATTAATGATCAAAGAATATAAGAAGCTGCATATTATACCATTAAATCCATGCCATCTCATGTGGTTGATAGGACTCAATGCCAGCTGGACCTCACTGATTTCTTGTAGCATGGAACCACTCTATTAGTTCACCTAGGTCAATTACAAATCTCAATTATAACACCTTTGGCTTTATGGGATGAGATTCAAGGTGTACTAATTATTTTCTGTCCTGACTATGAATGATGATGACGGTGATCTTATTGATTTGTAAAAGATTGAAGGTGAGCAATAATGATGGTGGATGAGAATCATCACCATCACAGTTAGCTCATCAGTCACATTTTATTCATGTCCTCACTCCTGCCTTAATGGGATCTTGAAGCCTAGTGAGTAGCCATGGTTTCCTTGAAGCCAGTGAATTCTGAATTGTGTTTCCTATGGAGTCAACAGTGAATGAGAAGTTCAAAAAGACAGCAGAATCTGAGGAGTTCTAGAATTTGGAATTTACATGGAATACTCTACTAGAATTTATTGCACACCCAAAATACACAGAGAGTCAGAAATAACTACTGATGGTAAATATTTCCACAAAAGACAGAACTGTTTTAACTCTACTGTGAACATTCAGAGTACATCTAAGTTATGAGGCAGTCTCCCTGCCTATGAATAATGAGCCTGAATGTGCATCATTTTCACTAAAACAGGAAGTATTTTCTTTACTTATGTTTGTTTTTGGTGGGGGGCAGAAGGCATGTACAAGAGCTTGAACTTTGCTGCCTTTTATGTAGCATTTTTAATAAGGATAGAAATATATTTCTTTTTCATGTTAAAGTCTAAAGGAAAGAGGCTCAGACACCCCGGTTTCTTCTATCTTGTTTCTCTGCTATGGATTTGACCTCCATTCTTTTTTCAATCCAATTTTTAATTTTTTTATCTAACGCTTATATCACACATCCGTATTTTCTGTGTTTGCCTCTCCTCTGTCCCGTCATGAAGCGTTACATTGTGTTGGCATGGGAAAAGGAGGTGCAGCTCTGTGAAGCTGCAGTCTCAAGATGGTACAAGCCTCTTGACAAATAATATTTTATATAAAATGCCACGTTTCAACTATGAGATTATACTAAGAAGATATTATAATATTTTGCCTTGATTTAGGTTCATTATCAGTGTGGTAAGTCACTGCGGAAAGGTGGACAGAAGTTTCTAAATAAATGCTTCATTTTTCCATCTCTGCTTATGCTAGTGCCTAAATCTAGAGAATTCCTTTTATATAGTTAAAGAAAAATGCCATTATATCTGATTAAGTTCAAGATGCAGCATTGACTTTATCTTTTGATTTTTAATGAACCCAGTGTTCAAATTGCCTCCTTTGTCTTTCTTTCCCATTACCTTACAGACTTGTGAGGGTAGTAAGTAGGAAAATGCTATATTCAGAATTTAGAAGGTTGGCATGCAATAACTTTACTCGGCACCAGCCAAGAACACAAGACTCCAGGGATTTGGCTCCAAAAGCAAAGTAATTCTAGTAAGGATTATATAACCAAGGACTGAAGGACCACAATTGGCAATTTGTGGAGGAAGGCCTTCTTTGCATGTATGCACTCTCTCCTCCCTCATCCCCCCATGTATCTACACACACACACACACACACACACACACACACACACACACACACATCTGTGTATGATCTGATTCTCTAAATGTCCAAAACTGGCTTTTCTTTTCCCTTCCTTTCTTTCTAAGGGAACCTATAAGCTTTTAGGAATATATTGGAAGGAATCTGGACCAAGCATGTTTTTTATTAGTCTGATGAAGAGAAGGATTTACTGCTCTACTATGTGCAAAGCACTAATAAGACACAGAAACTTTCACATAGGGAGACAGAAAACCACCTCCCCAGATTCTTAGAGAAGACTGCCCTTGACTTCCTCAATTGAAAGAAGGCATTTGTGCTAAGGTTTGTCTTACCATTTATTTTACTTTCTAATCATTTATCATAATTTATTTCTTCATCTCTCTGTTTGATTGTTCAATGTCTGTCCCTATTGTTTGACTATAAGCCCTACAAGGATAGGACTTGTATCTGTTCTGTTTATTAGTATAGTTCAGTACATAATCTGGTAAATACTAGTAGTTTCATAAATGTTAATGAATAGAAAAATAAGCCTTTCATATGAACAGTGTAGATGCCATTTATTGAGCCCTTCCTATCTGTTAAGAATCTCAGAAACATGTCATTTAATTATTTAATAATGCTATAAAATGTGTACTACCTTAATTTTATGTATGAGGTACCTTAAACTCATAAAGTTGAATTGAGCTGCCTAGGCCTTACAGCTAATTTTACAAGGCAAAGTTAGGATTTGAACCCCAAATCTGTCTCTTTATTACTAGCTAAACTCCATTTATCCTCCCTCCCTGTCTATCAATCTCTCTCTTCCTTACAAAATAGTTTATACATACAGAAGTGTTTACATAACATGTTTGTACAGGTTTAAAGAACATTGATAAGACAAATACCCATGGTTCCACACCTGAGCTAAGATTAGTGGCTTTGAAATTACCATATGCCTTTCCCTTATCACAGTTGCCCCTTTGATCCAAAATATTCATGTCAATCATTTTCTTCTTATCCTTCGTTGTTTCATCGTACATACCAGAATCCTTAGCAATGTGTTTTTTAGTTCTGCCTATTTTTAAACAGCATCTAAGTGGAAATGGTTTTGTATATGTTTTTATATTACCTGTATTTCTTATTTTTTATTATTTTTGAAATTCATCTATTTTGTAGTTTGGACCCATAGCCTATTCATTTTAGTTACTGCATAGCAATTATCCCATTAAATAAACACACCACATTTAATTGTTACATTCTATTTCTGATGCATATTGTGGGAATTTTTCTATTGTGGATTTAGCTTGCCAATTGTTTATTGAGTATAAAGAACTGCAATTTTATTGTATACACTATCCTTGTCTCATATTGTCAGTTTCTAGGTACATTTTCTAACTCTTTTGAAAATAAAAGAAAAAAATATTTGGAATGTATTTATTTTATTGTTATTATTATCTGGGAAAAAAAATGGGTAGGACTTGATTTAGTTGGTTAAGTCACTTAACCAACTGTTTTTTTTTTCCCTATGAAAATTCAAGTACAGATTATTTAATGATGATAGTATTATTTCTGTTTTTTTTTTTTTAACCCAGTCTCTGGTAAATTGTATCTTTTAAAATTTCATCTACGTTTTCAAATTTATTGGCATGAAATAGTTCACTATGTGTTGTATTTTAAATTTCTGTTACACTTATGATTATATCGTTGTTTTACAAATCATTTTATAAAGTTTCCAGAAATTTGCTAATTTCTTAAAATTGCCTTCACCTCTAACGTAGCTATAGAATACATCACCTTGGTGTCAATTTAAAAATTGTTGGTTCCATTGAGCCTGTCTTATTTTTCATTTTCCACATTATTTTTCTCTTTCTTGTTTCTTTGTGCTTATTATGGCACTCAGAATCCTCTATTGAACCTATCATTAATTTATTGCTTCTCAGTTCCAAGTCATCCTTCTTTGCTCTGCAACTAGGCCCTGCATATCAAAATTTTCCATTTCTCCCTGGCTTTGTTAGACTTTGCCTGCAAGGGGCACTGGAAGGAGACTGCAAGAGTTGGAGGAGGAAGTTGCTTGCTTCTTTCTGTTTGCTTTTCCACAGTAGCAGGTTGTCTAGCACATGTCTGGTGCCCCAAGTGTTCCCAAGAATGGCAAGTTAGTTCAATGTGAAGCTGATTTACTCAGCAATATTCTCTATTATGGAAGCGTGCTGCCTTTGTGGTTCTGGTAAATATCTTTTGGCAACTGCCACAGCAGGTGGCATGGTTTTAGAAAACCTCTGTCACCTCTCAGAGTCTATAATTTATCTGCACAGCACCTCTCTTCTAAGTTATTTCCTTGTTCATTTTTCTATTAGCATTAAGGATGGCAGCTGATTTCTCTGCTATATCTTAGTGTCCCCTTTTGTCCTTTCAATAGTTCACCATCTTTTTTTCTAGTTACCAATTCTTCATATTTGATATTCTCTATTTAATATGATCATCAGCATTTCTCATTTTTTAAAAAATGTAAGAATTTAAGAAAATAAAATTGCCTGCACCTTTAGTAGCCAGAGAATGCATCACCTCAGTTTGTTCTATGGTATTTTATTCATAACTAAGGTATGAAAATTCTTAAATTTCCATCTCGATTTTGTCCTTTCTCCAGAATTTAGAGAAATTTCTCACTTATCGTTATTTATTTCTAATTATTTTGATATATGCCCACAAAATGTGGTCAGATGATACTAACTTGCAGAGGGTGGTGATTCTTGCTGTTTGGTGAGTTTCTAAAGATTGATTCATCTCCAGCTTCAGGGTGTTTCAGTTATCTCCTGCTGAATACCAAAGTGCTAAAATGTAGTGCTTGAAATCATAATTTATGTTTACTCTAAATTTTTCAGTCTGTGGTAGACCAGAGATCAGAGTTTTGCAAGCAATAATAGTGAGTTGGGAACTTATTCTGAAGTCTAGAGAAAGATAAACTTTCCAAGAAAGCCTCTATACAGCCATATTTCTGCTACCCTAGTTGGAATAACTGGAACTTCTGGGGCCAGGTAGGTATCTTTTTTTCTCTCTTAGTGTCCATCGCACCAAGTCTGGGTTCCCTCACAGCTTGGTGCTCTCAAGGTAATTGGACTCCTTTCATAGAGCTGACTTACCCTAGAATATATATTCCTCTTTACCTAAGTGGAAGTTGCAAGCTTTCTATAACCTACCCTTGGAGGTCACACAGCATCCCATCTTATAGGCCACACAGATTTTTCCATGTTCAGGGTTGACAGGGCTTCCCAGGGTGTAAACACCTAGAGAACATATACATGGATATTTCTATAAGGTAAAATGTGTTCCTCCAATTGATAATATACTTAATGTTTCATTTTTGTCCTTTTTGATTTCTTCTTTGCCCCAGATATTGTTCAAATTTTTTCTAAATATATTGTCTTTATTATATTGTCTTCTGTTATTGACCTGTGCTCTTAATAGTCTGAAAGATACCATTTTTTAAAAAAGTGTGATGCTACTCATCTGTTTGATTTAACACTGTCTTAAAGATTACTCTAAAAATCTCCTGCTAAGGGTGAGGAAAATGGCGACACAGAAGCAGGTTGCATGTCCTGTGTCCATAGTTTAGAACTGAAATAGCTGTCGAATAGCTAGCTACTCAGTGAGGTAGGTGACTGAGGAAATGTAGAAATTCAATATTTATCAGTCAGGAACTTGCAGAGACTCAGAGACTCTGGTTACTAGAACAGTCAGAAAAATTTAATCAGTTCTGAACTTGCACCTACAGCCAGTTCCAGGGCCAGCCAGAGGGAAAGGATCACACAAAGAAAGAGAAAGAGGCAAATCCAACAAAATTGCAGAAACAGCTGCAGAATGGAAAGTCAGTCTGAATTTAGTTGAACCTAGAATTGCATTAGTGGTCAGATGTATGAGTAGTTCTCTGCTTTTATCAATTTATAAACTGAGAACTGAGGCAGGGAGCCATTTTGTTGGGGCTCCCTAAGCCTTGATCCAGAAACCTTCACCATAGGTAAACAAAATTTCTTGCATTTTTATCTCCCCTGGAGATCACAGCAAAGAGTACCATGGAGGAACAACCTTCTAGTAAGCCATCTGAATAATCTATATAGTGAGATCACTGAGAACTGAAGGTAATGAAACCCACCAGTTGGCAGAGAGGACAGAGCAGGGCCCTCTCCACTATCTGCATGTACTTCACTTTGCTGTGTACACTGAAGACTCTTTGGTACAGACAAAACATCTTGGTCACAACTGAGAAGGTTCCACTAGGCAAGGGATGCACCAGCACTAAGACTTTTGAAGTATAAGGGGGCCACTGAAGTCTACCCGAGAAGACAGGGTGAAGCCTTTGTTATCAACTCCAACCTATGATACTTTTCCCTTTGCACCAAGAAATTCCTAGGAGCACGCAACTGCTGCCTGTGCCAGGGAAGGATCCAGTTACCAGGCTAGGGAAGACACTGTCTCCAGGTGGCCTGCCAGCTCATGGGTCTGTGTGAACCACTTACATTCACTCCAGAGGAGAATGAGGTCAAGACAAAGACTGGATGTATAGGCTGCAAGGACTGAACTCCACATGTGTTTTTGTTTGAAGCAAGAGCCTGATCTAAATGCATGGAAGAAAAAAAAAAAAAAAAAAAACAAGTACACAGTCCTCCTCCCCATCTTGGAACCCAGCAATATGAACACTCCCTCCACACCCAGAGCCAGTCAGATGTTATAGAGCTAAGGTTTGATATCTGACTTTAAAACTGCAAGTACCTGAAAGAAGTCTCTATATGTTAAAACCTCAGCAAGGAGAAGTTCTGGTTTGTTTCATGGGTTTTTTATTTCACCTGTATGTTGGTTTGTTTGACTTGCCATCACCACTTGTTATTTCATGTTATGTAATTCTAAATATTCTAAGTAGATTTGTTCTCTATTTTCTCCCTTATTTTATTCCCTCCCCTACTTTGTATTTTTATTGGCTTTCATTTTCTTTTCTTTTCTTTTTTTTTTTTTTTTTTTTTTGTGGTGCTGGGGATTGAACCCAGGGCCTTGTGCATGAAAGGTAAGCACTCTAAAAACTGAGCTATGTCCCCAGCCCAAACTCTGGCTTCATTTTCTTTTCTTTTTTCCTTCTGCCCTTCTTCTTCTCCCACACTTTTTTCTCCTTTCCCTGGTATTTTCTATAGAGTAATATTAATTCAACTTTCTTCATTACCCAATTTTCAGCCCATTCTATAGAATTACTTTCCTTTGTTTAGTTAATTAAAACGTGGAGAACATTTCAGAAAGCTCTTATTGTATATTGATATATGGTTTGTTTTTAACCTGTAGCTGCTATTGATTCTGACCTCTCGAAGTGGAAGTGGGGATCAAACATAGCACTTTGAACATGTTGAGTGTGTGCTTTGATGCTGAGATGATACCAGCTTGAGACACACCATAAAGAGAAAGCAGCTCACTAAAATAACCCTCATACAACATGGCTAGAGATATACATTGCAACAGAAGAGCACATTTCAACACAGAGACAGATAACAGGACAAAACATAACAGGTTGGGATATGTGGAGGAAGGAACTCTGATACACGGTTGATTAGAATGCAAATTAGTACAGCTGCTATGGAAATGAGTATGGTGTTCCACAAAATGCTAAAAATAGAACTACCATATGATCAAGCTCTCCCATTACTTGGCATTTATCCCAAAGAGCTAAAGTCAGTTCATTGTAGACATACATGCACACCCATGTTTATTGCAGTACAATTCACAGTCCCCAAGTCATGTTATCAGTCGAGATGTACATCAACAGATGAATGAATAAAAAATGTGCTATATATACACAATATAGTTTTATTCAGCTATAAAGAAGAATGAAACTATGCCATTTTCAGGAAAATGATGTGATTAGAACATAATTTTGAGCTAAATAAGCCAGACTCATAGAGAAAACTATCATGTTTTTCACATATGTGGAAACTACTGAGAAAAAACGGGGGAGAGGGAGAGGACACTTTGAAAGCAGAAGGGAGACTATCAGGGTAGGGGGAAGGGATCAGGGTGGGAGGGAAATATTAGAGAATAAAATTGATGAAGCTGTGTTTTTATAAATTCATGAGTATTCCACAATGAAACCCACATTCTATATCAATATTAACCAATAAAAAATTAAAAATATAATCACCCACTATGAGACTGGGTTTGTTAATTCTACTTAATGTTCTGTCAATGTTTGCTCTCTACTTTTGAAGGTATATTAAACAAAAGCATTTGGAATTTTTATCTTCCCAGTGGATTGAATATTTTAACATCATGATTATCTCTCATTATTTTATCTTTAATAATATTTTCCTCAAAAAATATTTTTACTGCTCTTTACATAATACCAGCCTAACTCTGAGTATCACTACTTGTTATATCTTTATCCATATTTTATTTTCAATTTTTCTGTACTCCTAAGTTTTAGATATATTTTCTATTTTGAAAAAGTAAAAAGTATTCTTGAAGTAAAAGCTAAAATTGGATTTCTCCAATGAGCATAAGATTTGACTCTACTAGTGACCTCGTGCTATAACCTCTGTAATTATCTGATTAAGTTGATGTGTAAGTTATACAAGATAACAGAAGTTAGGGCTCTAAACCTAAGTAAGGGCAGTTGGTTTTTATTAATTCTCTCTAAAAAGTGCCAAGACAGGTTTCCAATTTATCTTGATATTGGTAGTGAGTTTATTTATCATTCATTTTTACTTTGGAGGACTTACTTTGGAGCACTTCTGATTCTCAAATTGATATTGGGATTTCATGAATGTGTCCCCCATTTGTCTGGCCCTGGTTTACATTTTCATTTTCTTATGCTCTCTATAGCTCTGCATATAAAAACAAAATTCTAAATTCAACAAGATTCACCATATACTTTCCAAGTAGAATTCCTTTAAAATGCTAAAATGTTAGCTTACCTCCCAGGATCCACTCTGTTTGTACATTGTGTGTGTGTTTTGAGTGTTTGGTATGTTAGCAAAAATTTTTGTTTATTTTCAGCTTTAAAATTCTTTAGGATCCTCAATCCATCAGAAGGCCAGAAACAAAAGTCTGAGTTTGATTTGTATTGCCAACACCTAACAACAGTGTATCTCAGAATTCTTACATTCCATAAATCTGTGGGGGAAAGGAGTGGCTGATTAAGGGGGACTTAAGTCTTATACCCTGCCTTAAACTTTTACATTAGACTTTACTTGCAGAATAAAAGTATTGTATAGGGAGGAGAAAAACTGCCTCAGTTATAAAGAGATACCTAAGATGGTACGTACCTCCTTGTTGACTGGGTCGAGTTAAACTACTTTTCTAGTATGTTTTCTGGAGGCTTATCAGACTGCAATCTGTTAAAATGACCTTTAACCTATTTTGATACTCAACCACAGAGCCCCATCTGAATCCTCAATTGGGTGAAATGTCCAATTTGCCAATGTTTTTTCCTAGACCAATAACCTGAAATATGGAAATGACTGAAAAGTAACAATGAAATAGATTAGAGTTCAAAGTTTCCCTGTCTTTGAAAGGGTTCAAAAACAGTTTCATCTTGTAGGTGAAAACAGGCTTGGTTTGAACCTGAGGAAAGCAAAAGAAAGGGACTGTGCACACATCCAGGATGGAGAAGGTAGTCAGCACTACATTGAAATTCTCCAAAATCTCCAGGCTGATTTCACATTCCATAAAGGACAGAATCTTTTGAGAGGAGGAGGCAAAAGGAAGGAGCAATAGACCTAATACCTTCTGCCTGTCTCCCTAGCTGGGATCCAAGTGTTGCTTTTAAATTTATGAGATCAGAACATCAAAAGATAGCAGCTAAATATATTCAGGTAGAGTGGAAATTTTGAAGTAAAGTTAGTGACTTATTTTTCCTCCTGAAGAAATGAACAAATGTGTTTTGCAAGCTATTTCTTAGGACTTGATTTAAATAGAGGCTCGTTTACTTAGGAAAGAAATCCATAAATAAGAAACCAGAAAAAGACTATCACCCAGATGTGCTGGGACTGCAGGGTCACTAGTCACTGCCCTCGTGCTCTCCTCAGAGCATTAGCTGGAAAATTCTCAGAGGTTCCCTCACTGAAGCAAGGATGCACTGGAGCATCAAACAGCACCATGGAGGGACGATGTGTTTCCACTCTCTGCAGTGCACTTTCTTGAAAGATTTAGAATCTGTGGGCTGATGAACTCTCACCAAGCCTGGGACAGAGGTTGGGTTGTCCAACAGAGCTTGTAAAATGTTTGGAATGTAAGCCTCAGCTGGAAAGCTCCTAACAGAGCTTCATTCAGAAAGTGGATGAGTACACAGTGGATCTGTCTGTTTAGAAAATTCTGTAGAGCAGATAAATGAATATATAGAATTGTGCTTTTAAGAATTACATGCATCACCATGTATGTAATCTCAAATTGAAATGTTAAATGGAAACCACCACCATAATAAAAATCAAGTAGCAAAAAGCTGATGCCATTCACGTAAAAATTCTAAAGCATGAAATAACAGTTTGTATTGTTTATAATATGCCCCTATGTATTAAATGTTCAGACACATGCTTGTGAGAGATTCACACCATTACTCACCCTTGGGGTAAGAAGGAAACAAAAAGGAAGGTGAGTGGATTTTTTTTTTTTGTATTTCTAGTGTTTTATTTCTTATTTCTAAAAAGAAAGAATCAGCTGAGACAAATATGGCAAATAGCAACATATTTTATGTTGAGTAGCAATTATTAAATTATGTTTAGTAGCAATTTTGTATATATTTTCTTTGTTACTTTTCTATGTGTTTAAGATGACTCATTATCAAAATTTCAAAATTCTGGAACATTGTCTTAAAGACAGTGCTTCTAGTAGAGCCTTCCTTCTGTTAGAAATGTTTTATTTGTGCTCTATACAATGTGATAGTCACTAGCTGCCTGTGGCTACTGAGCATTTGAAGTGTGGCTAATGAGGCTTAGATACTCTATTCTTAATATTATTTAAATTTCAAATATTTTGAACTTAATAGCCACATGGAACTAATGGCTATTACATTTCAAGATACAGAACTCTGACTCAGACTCAGTTTCTCCTACTACACAACCCAGAATACGTCTGACACTAGATGGATGTTTTTTTACAGATCAAGCAAGCAGTTCTGCAGCAGCAGACACTAGCTGGAGGTCCTCTGCTTTAATTCAGTTCTTCCACCAACTATCTGGAGAATTTATCCCATCCTACAAGTTGAAAGCTCAGTCCCTAAGACTTTCCCCCACTACCGTGGGAGCCAATAATAAGTCCCAGGTGGTTTTATCTGTGCTTCTGACCAACTGGCTACAAAGGGGTCTCTCACACTTCCCTTCTCAGGTTTGATTAATTTCCAAATGAAATGTTAAATGGAAACCACCATCATAATAAAAATCAGAACTCAAGGAAACACTTATGATTAACCTGTTTATTACAAAGCACGCTGTAAAAGATATAGATGAAGAGCTGCATAGGCGTAGGCATGGGAGAAGGGCTATAGAGCCTCCCTGTCCACTCTGGGAGGGTCATTCTCTGGGAATCTCCACGAACTTAGCTATCCAATGGAGACTTTGTTGCATAGGTATGACTGAAGCATGAATAGCCATGTCAACATGTTAGTGGACAAAATGATGTGATCTACTGCTAATAGGCTGAGTGGTGAAACCAGTAGAGGTCTGCTCAGCACTCGACCCCTCTGTGCAGCATTGCTCCCTGTGGAGTGAGGAGAGTCTTGTGACCTACTCTCAGAAAAGGGGGTCAAAGTTATAAGCCAGGAACTATGGATAAAAAACAAAGCAAATATATATATATATATATATATATATATATTTTTTTTTTTTCACAGTATTAGATGGCATACGTCTGTCTAGAATGCAGAACTTGTAAGTCTTCAGTAACTGTAATTCTAATGTCTGCCATCAGACTCCAGCACTAGCAAGTACTTTGTCCATACTTTCTTAATTTAAGAAATAATGATTCTCAGTGCATTTATTCCATTTTCTTCTAGTGATTTGGCTTATATACACATGGAACTGAAGTTCACCTTGAAATGTTCAAAATTTATTATCTTGCAAAATTAATATTTTTTAATGATCACCTTCTACCAACACAACTTCTAATACATACTTTATTCTTTTTCCTTTTTTAAAAATTGTATGTGTTTAATTTTATATTTTAGACTATAACATATATTAATTTTAATTTAATCTTATTCTGTGTCTGCTCTTGTGCTGTTCTCTATTAAATATTCTGACTGTCCAAGATATGGCTAACATTATGTGAAATATCTCAATGACAAATTCTTATAAGTTTTTAAATATCTGGTTCTTCTAAAACCTCAACTTCTAGAGATCATAAATAAATTTTCTGCAGAAAAATGGAATATCATCAACCAGAGAAATTATTGACCCAAAGTGAAAGAAAATAAAAATAAGCATAAAGAACAGTATAAAAAATTTAAAAAAGCATCTAGCAATCAGAGAAATGCAAATCAAAACTACTCTATCATCTCAGTCCAGTCAGAATGGCAGCTATTATGAAGACAAACAACAATAAGTGTTGGCGAGGATGTGGGGAAAAGGTACACTCATACACTGCTGGTGGGATTGCAAAGGGGTGCAGCCAATATGGAAAGTAGTATGGAGATTCCTTGGAAATCTTGGAATGGAACCACCATTTGGCCCAGCTATTCCTCTCCTTGGACTATACCCAAAGGACTTAAAAAGAGCATACTACAGGGACACAGCCACATCAATGTTTATAGCAGCACAATTCACAATAGCCAAACTCTGGAGCCAACCTAGATGCCCTTCAGTGGATGAATGGATAAAAAAAAAATGTGGCATATACACACAAAGGAATATTACTCAGCAATAAAGGAGAATAAAATCATGGCATTTTCAGGTAAATGGATGGCATTGGAGAAGATAATGCTAAGTGAAGTTAGCCAACCCCCCCAAAAACAAATGCGGAATGTTTTCTCTGATATAAGGAGGATGACTCGATGTGCAGGGGTAGGGACGGGGAGCATGGGAGTATTAGATGACTTCTAGATATGAAAGAGGGGTGGGAGGGAAAGGGAGGGGGCAGGGGATTAGCAAGGATGGTGGAATGTGATGGACATCATACAAAGTACATGTATGAAGACAAATTGGATGTCAACATACTTTATATACAGAGATATGAAAATTGCAGAATATATATGTGTAATAAGAATTGTAATGCAAAAAAAACCCCAACAAAGTCCATGTATAAAGACATGAATTGGCATGAACATATTTTATATATAGAGATATGAAAAATTGTGCTCTATATGTGTTATAAGAATCGTAATGCATTCCACTGCTGTCATGTATTTAAAAAAATAAAATCAATAGAAGATAAAAAATAAATAAATAAATAAAAACAAAAAGTAACTTGAAAATATTAAAAATAGGTTTCTTTTTTTGACTAAGAAGCAAACAAAAGGTGGGAATACACGTTATAAAAACAAAAAGGATACATTTTCCTACTCTTCCATTTAACTTTCCCTCAAGATTACTACAAAAAGGGTTGCAGTATGGAGGTAGGTAATTTATACCTCAATAAAACTGATGTAAAAAAAAATACTGAAAGAACATGTGAAGAGCTCTACTCTAGTGTGAAAAGGCCAATGCAAGTGATGTGTGACTGAAATGAAGGAACCTGGAGTAGGCAGCAACCTCTCAGATGACAGAATTTCTTTTTGATTGCCCACTCAAGAAAGGAAAATGCTGAAGAAAATAGAAAGCTCTCTGTCTCCAAGAAGTCAGTCAGAAAATGGAAGAGACAGAAACAGCAGGCTCCCGTAATTTATCTTCCACTTTATCTTTGTGTAGGAATCAAGAGGATAGAAGACAGAATAGAAGATCCCTATTGACGAGGAATTGATTTGGAAGCAGTGAACACACAGTCAAACTTCAGCTATGTTTTGATCGATAGGGAAGTATTAAGGTGACATTATTCATGGACCACAGAAGCTGCTGGCCTGATGAGGTGAAACTGGGAAAAAAATGTTGGGAGAATCAAGAGAAAGAGTGTCAGCTGAATGGCTCCAATTTCCACTGAGGCAAAGAGGAATTGGAAAATGATGAGAAACAAATTTCATAAGGTCTTTTGTTGTGCAGATCCGGCAAAATAAATAAAAGAATAAAGAAAAAAAAAAAAAGAAATGCTTGATTTCATGGCTCTCCATAGTCATTATCAATCAAAGGCAAAAACTGTCCTTTGCAGTTGTAAGAAATTGTTTAGCTTTCCCTGAAACCATTCTCCAAAGTTCTTTGTACCTTTAAATGATACTGCTACAAAAACAGACGGGGAAGAAGAATCCAATCAAAGTGATTCTAAGCCTTACATGGCTTGTGAAAGAGTGTACAGAAGATTTCAGTAGAGGGGAAGCAAAATTTCAAAGTGGGATAGGGATTGTTTGGACTAGGTTACTTTGCAACATTATCTTGGAAAAGGCACTCAAGTATTTACCAATGCAGATGTCATGAATTTCATGTGGGAAAGGGCTCAGATGTGGAAAGGTACTTCATTTTCATTTACTAAAAGACGGAAAATGTGACTTGTGAAATGTCTTCTTGCAGCCTGCGACTGAGAATTGAAAATTGATTGCATTTAGCACCATTTGCAGTTTAAATGACATGGAAATGGAAAGGGAAGAAACCAAGCTTTGATCAAAAAATTTCCAAATATTGTATTAAAAGAAAATTAATAACTACTGTTTTTAAAAGTGAGAAATTTAAAACACCACAAATGTCCAACAAACAGCATGAAGAAATTAAATATATGCTCACATCTAATGGGACATTCTGTAGACATGAAAGTGATCTTCTTGGAAAATATTTAAGAAATGAGAAATAAACATTTTACTAAACAAAAAGGTAATATATAATATATGTCTCCTGATCCCAACTTGTATTTGTACTTAGGTGTTAATATATTCATACATCCATACATATATTCATATGTATGCATAAAATATGAATTAATCAGCATTGACATATTAAAATATAAAAAACTTCATGCAAGAAAACATTGACGCTGTTTAGGTAAGATGATAAATAACAGTTTTGTTCTTATGGTATACTTTTTTCCTTTATTTCTTAGATTGTCTTAAATATACATGTATGTGCTGAATGGATTTAGTATTTATTAAATTGCTTTTATATATTTAATTATTTAATCAATTTAAAAATTAAATGAGAGTAGAATCAAGGCACTATAAAAGCTACTGTGCCCCACATATGGCTAAATGAACAGCATAAGAATTCATGTGCAGAACAAGGAATGCTGGATAAGACACAGTAAAGACAGTGTAGACAAAAAAGGCAGTCCTAGAAGGACAGCATCAACCTGTGTATCTCTACATCATGTACAACCAGATGAATGAGAAGTTGTACTCCATTTATGTATGATGTGGCAAAATGCATTCTACTGTCATGTATAACTAATATATATATATATATATATATATATATATATATATATATATATATATATATATATATATACAATCAGCATCAGTAAAGGTGGAATATTGCACAGAGTGTTTATGTGACAGAAGAGACTAGCCAGGAAGAGGAAAGCAAAAGAGTACTGAATTGGAATATTACTAGAATTAGAATCAATACAAATCCTCTAACTAAGTTAGTGGATAAGGGATCTTGAGCAAGCAAAGATCAGGAGATCACTGCCAAAATAACCTGTGCACTCCTTTATCCAACCAATCATTGAGTCATTCATTGTTAGAAAATACTTCATACATCGATTCATCATCAGGTCCTTGTTTAGATGCTAGAAAATATGAATTAATCAAACTGAAGTCCCTGCCTTTACAATGTACAGGCCAGAATAAAAATGATATTGTAATTTTTTTCCATAAACCCCTTGCCAAATTTCACTAAAAACACCAAAGAAATTTGGTGTTCCTATTCTGTCAAATCATAACTAAATGATCTATAGCTACAAAAATTGTTCATTTACTCAGTAAAAAAGGACTTCTATCTAGCTAGTTATCCCTCACTTGACTAGAGCGCACTATGTCTTCTTACACAGCTCTAGATATTCCTCACTGGGCTCCCACCAGACCACATCTTTCTGGGGAAAACCATCCTTCTCCCATCTCTATCTGTCAACCTCTACTGGTCTTTTAAGATCATACCAAACATTACGTTCCTGGAACACTCACCCAAAACACTATCATTCCCTCATCTGTACTCCTCAGGTTGTGCATTTGTAGAGCTTATGCTCTGTTTCTCCTGAGAACTCGGCAACCCCCTATATTTTCAAGTGTTACCATAGCACACAATTCTTCCCATTACATTCAGCAGAGAATAGATGAAAAAAATTAAGCAACTCCCATAAGACCCTTAACTATTCTATAAATGGAAAATGCACATGATTTATGGTACTATTAAATTCTGGCTGAACCACCAACTAAAGCAGCTTTCTTAACTGATTATACACTTGCTTATTCATTCATGTTGTTATTAGAGTCTTCAAACTGGGGGTTATAAGCCATTAGTAGGTCAGAATGTCAATTTACCGGGTCACAATCAGTTTTTTAAAATATAACAGAAAATGAAAAATGATTAGTAAAATATCAGAGTATGTGACATAGAGTAAATGCAAGTATTGTGTTGGTGTTTTGTTTCATTTGTATGTATGTATGTGTATGTATTTATTAGATTGTGAGGAAGAGCAATTTCTTACATAAGCCATGGATTTTTAAAAGTTTAAAAATCATTTATGCAAAGCTTGTGGCACATTCCTGTCATATATCTAATCCTATAAAGAAATGTGACATGGTACTTCTTAAATTATCCAACATTTCTACATTCCATAAAGAACGTTTCCGTAAAGCAAGTTTCAATTTCTCTTCACACTCATCACAAGCACTACGGTTGGATTTCTTTCTGAATGTAGTTTTGACCACTTAATGTGGGTTGTGAGCACAAGAGCTATCGTGAGATTTAAATACTAAATGTCATATTTGCTCACCCACAAGACCAGTGATCTGCTTCTATTCTCAGACCAACCACAAAGCTTGAAAACTTCAATCCGTGTTTATGCAAAAAATAAATAAGTCACCCTGGCCTACGAATCTTTAGTGCCTAAACATGGTTACAACCACAAATATTGAATCTGCCTAGATGTTTTGTGGAATTTGTCAAATTATATTTACAATATAACTCAATTCAAGAGACTGTGTCTTTTTTTATGTTTAAATCCATAACCATGAACAGCACTGGCTCAAAATGTGTGCATATTTGTAAGGGACTATTTAATGAATTCCACTTAGGAAGAAATCTAACGAAAAAAAGGAAATATACTAGAGATATTCTTTATGTACTTTTCATCTGTAGAATCTAGTTATCATAGTTGTTTAAATGATTTTTTCCCTAAATTACCAATAGTAATCTCTTCATTAGAAATACCTAAATGTTATGAATTTGAATTGGAAAAGCTTTAATCAGAGGCCTTTTTAGTATCATCTGCTATTTAATTCCTCTATCATTTATGAAATCCTTCTTTACCCAGATGCTTGATAAGGGAAAATGGCCCCTGAAATATTTAATCCGTAAACTAGTTCCTTAGAACTACTTATCAAAAATTTCAGGGGATAAACTATGTTTTATTCAGGATAGATGAGAAGGAAGTAACAAGTTAGCTGCCATATTTCTAAGCACTTTTGTGCCCTAGACTTAGAGGTACTAAAGTATGATTGTTGTGAACCAGGACTGCAGATTCGCACAAACCTGGGCTTGGATCCTACCCGATTCTACCACCTCCAAATGTGCGATGCCTGAGATAATTAGTGTAACCACATTAAGGAGTTCTTGCAATGACAAAATAAAACACAGCTGTTTAGCATATTTACTAGAACATAGAAAATGCTCAGCAGTTGCTATTATTTTGTTATAATTATTATTATGCTGTTGAGAATTGAACAGTGATTCTAACAAAATTATTCTTTAAGCCAGCTTCAAAAGACTAATATGAAGACCCTATGTATGAACCCTTATGAGTATTAACTTTTATAAAGCCTTCTTTGAGTTGATAATATTTTAGGTTTTGCAATGTGTCTATCAGCATGCAAAAAAAAAAAATGCTGAGAGGAGAAATTCACGGAATCAGGAACTTCTGAAAAGAAGAGAGAATGTAGGAGAAATCCAAGAAAATTAGCAAAAGGTAGCAATAATCATCCTAACAGAATTGGCAGAGATTCAAAGTATTTAATTTACTTCAAGCAAATATCTTCTCTGTTGGGAAAAAAATATGTTAGGGTGGAATTGGAAAATGGAAGAGAAAATCTGGTTAGCTTCATTTCACGGAAAACAAGATAAAATGTAAAAACAGCAAATTGGGTCAGTTTTCTAAGAGCTCATTACACTATAAGGTCTTTCCCCCTCTTTTTAATTGGCTGAATGTCACTAATCCAGGGGGAAAAGTATATTTTAATATATAGATTCAGCTCTTAAGCAGTAAATGAGCTTCAGATGCAAATTTTATAGTGTTCTAATTGCAAAGGCCCTAAAATGACTTTCTGGAAAGAATACAGGGAAAAAGAGAGTTGCACCACACCTGCCAGGTACTAAAGTAGTAGATACTTTGCTTACCCACTTATCTGCAGGACAAGACTTCCTGAAGGGACATGAAATTTGCTTAAAGCATTTGTTAACTACCTCAACCAACATTTTACAGGACTATTTCAAAGCCAAGGATGCAGCTTAAGAGTTTAGAAACTCAAAAACCTAAAGAGGCCAGGCAGATAAGAGAATGGGTATAAATGGAAATCATTTGTGATTCTTCAATTTATGCCTATTATACAATTTTGTGTACTTTAATTTGATCAAAAATACTTAAGACACCATTAAGACTATGTATTTGTAACTTACTAAGAAATCATACTGAGATAAAAACCAACTTGTCAAAAAAGAGAAAAATTCCAACAAGAAAACTTTATCAGGCAGGAAATAAATGGGAAAAAACATATTTAACCAAAAATAATTTCATGGATGAATTATTCATGGGACTATAGATGGGGTTAAGGAAAACACAGATGTGAGGCAATCAGGAAGTATCAACCATGGATATCCATTATCACCCCTAGGTTTGAAAGGACAAGGAGTAAGAAAAATGTTACTAGACCCAGATGAGTGGCTAGGGCTGTGAGGGAGGAATAAAACCCCTCCATTTCCCTCCTCCTCCTTCTCTTCTCCAATCTCCCTTCAGTTTCTACCATTAGTTCAACTCAGCAAGAGACAGGAGGGGTTTTGCCCTACAGTTCACAGAAGTCAGCCTTCCTGAGACAAAAAATAAATAAATAAAATAAAATAAAGAAAGAAAGAAGAGTGAAGAGCAAGATATATCTGGTAGAAGTGAAACAAGAAGAACCAGCAAAGCCAGTGTGCCAGTCAGTTTTCCATTACTTCAACAAATACCTGAGACAAATCAACTTACAATAAGAAAGGGTTTATTTTGGCCCATAGGTTAAGAGGTTTCAGTCCCTGTTATTCTTGTGTTAGAACTGTGTAGAGCCAGCACATTCCAGTGGGAGTGCATGGTGGGGCAAACCACTCACCTCAGGGTGAACAGGAAGCAAAGGAAAGAAAAAGGAAGGACTGGGATTCCAATGATCCCTTCAAAGTTATGTCTCCAACAACTAGAAGATGTCTCATGAGGCTTTGTCTCTTAAAGCTTCCACCACTTTCTAACAGTACCACAGGCTGAACCAAACCATGTGGACCTTTGGGAGACACTTATCCAAATCATATCAACCACCAACCCTTATTTTTGTCCTCAAGTTCCTCAAGAATTAGATTGATGTAAATGATCTGTTTCCTTAATGAATCCGTGTAATATTTTGTCAAATAAAGATAGCATGATCTACATGTCTGCTTTGGTGCCAATACTATGCCATTTTTGCTCAATTCACAAAATCTAAACTGTGGAACCAACCTAGGTGTCCTTCAATAGATGAGTGGATAAAGAAAATGTGATATATATATATATATATATATATATATATATATATATATATATATATTCAGTGGACTATTACTCAGCTCTAAAGAAGAAAATCATAGCATTTGATGGTAAATGGAAGAATTTGGAGAATATCATGATAAGCAAAATAAGCCAATCCCAAAAAAACAAAGTCCAAATGTTTTCTATAATATGTGGATGCTAATATACAACAAGGGAGGGAGTGACTAGGGATGAATAGAGTTGCCTTAGATTAGGTAGAGGGGAGTGAATGGAGGGGAGAGGAGGGGATATGGGGTTAGGAATGATAGTAGAATGAAACAGACACTATTATTTTATGTAGATATATGACTGCATGACCAATGTGGTTCTACAACATGTACAATCAGAAAAACGAAAATTATAACCCATCTATGTATATCAAAGTTCATAAGTGCATTCTACTATCATGTAAAACTAATTAAAATATTAAAAAATAAAATAAATAACATCTTAAACAAAAAATGATAGCATGAGATGTTCACATTGGGTTAGGTGTACTATTTTGGTGAACTTGATCATTTGGCTTATTCAAACAAGTACTTTACCTCATTTCAAGGGTCTTACTGTGTTTACTGCTTACTTTTTAAAATGTTCCTATAGATGCGGTCACTCTCTCACATTTTCAAAGATACTATAAAATTTACAATTCAGTCTTCCATTTGGGCTCCAGGGCATTTCTTCTGAAGATGCATATTACTTTGGAAATAGAATTCCGGAGTTAAAGGCCCCTAGACCATTGTAGCACATTTCATCAGTCTGGCAACCGACTCTCCTGTTTCCTATTGCTTGAATGAGCCGCCAGATTCATGAAAGTGCATTATACCTTTCCCTGTGGCAGAGGTATGCTACTGAGAGACAGAGGGAGAGAGAGAGAATGAGAGAAAGAGAGGCACCGACTGGCATGAAAAATGAAAAGTACTTAAGCAAGCAGGACTACGATTGCACTCTTTCAAAGATGGATGGTTGCGGTGAACATGATGTCTGGAACTGTAGTTTGCCCAAATTAAAGTGGAACATAAAAATAGTGAGGGAAGGGATCTAATTTCCATTTAAAGTTGATATCAGTGGTAGTTGTACAATATTCTTTGTCACACCTTCAGGTGATGGACCTGCCGTGCTGCAGAGCTGTGGAAATTCAAAGGTAGCCAGGGGCAAGAGAAATATAAAACTTACATCTGCCAAAATAGATCTGAGCTGAGATTTGGCCAGAGAAGCATGGCAGGAGAAATGGCAGGATGCAGTTATGATGAAATAATCGATTGCAATTAATGGCGCCTGCCTGCGTAAAAGGAAACGGGAAGGGAAAGGAGGTTTCCTTGGGTTTCTCTCTAAGGAGAGTTGTGGGAGGAGGAAGCTGAGCAGTGACTGTTCAATACTTTTTGATTCTTGTGAAGTCAGGAAAATTGCTTCACCATTTATATTTCAAAAAAAATAATAATAATAATAACTTGCCATTGTATTCTCTCTAAGGAGAAAATATGCAGCTTCATCCCATTCCCTAAGCTAAATGTTTTTTTTTTTCTTATTTGAAGTCATGCTACTTATTTATTTATTCATGCACTTATTCATTTGCTGGCTAACTCAGGGATTTGTCTCAGAGGGATGGACAGAGCACTGGACTGGAAGTAAAGAAACCTGGTGTCTATCTTGGTCCTTGTGATTATGAGTGTGCATCAGGCACCAGACTTGGAACACAGGGTCCTTCAGCCTGGGAAAGTTTCATCTGAGGAGACAGGCCGAATGGCTCTTCATCTTAAACTCCTCTTAGGAAATGAATCATCGTCCTTGTGACAGAGTCCAAGATGCTGCCCTAGATTCTGCCGTTCACATTTGCCCACAGATTTTAGTGATTTCTGGTTCTGATTTCCTGACTGCGTTTCTCTGACTTCCTTTCATCCATCCAGTCATTTGAATTTCGCCCTCTAATAGACCTGTGATTTGGGCAACTCACATAGTCTCTGGAAGATTTAGTTCTAATCATCTGAGAAATACAGACAATTACTGTCCTGTGCAAGCATGATGAGAAAGTTAAATGTGCTAAAGTAAATGAAGTGACACAAACCATAAAAGAAAAAAAAATGATAACTCGAATTTTATCAAAAGTAGAAATTTTACCCTTTGAAAGACATGGAAGAAAATGAAGTGACAAAACAGAGTGATAAAAATATTTGAAATGCATTATCTGACAACATAATTGTATTCAAAATATACAAAGTGCCCTTTCAATTTAATAATAATAAAACAATCTAATAGAAATTGGCAAGAAAAAAAATTCGCCATAAAATATATGAATTGACAGCAATCACCGGAAAACATGCTTGGCATCACTAGTCATCAAGGAATTGCATGTTAAAACTATAATGAGATGGGGCTGGAGTTTTGGCTCAGTGGTAGGGCACTTGCCTAGCACATGTGAGGCACTGGGTTCGATCCTCAGCACCCACATAAAAATAAATAAACAAAATAAGGTGTTTTTAAAAAGACTGCTAATTAAAAAAAAAAAAAACTATAATGAGACACCACTTATACCAGAATGTCTATAATCAAAAAGATGACAGATAAAAAGTGTCAAGGATATGGAGCAGTTAACATTCTCATACACAGCTTATTGGACTATAAAATTATACAACCATGTTAGAAATAAATGGAAATTTCTTAGGAAATCAAATATAAACCTACTATAGGTCTCAACCATTCCACTGCTAGGTATCTACCGCAATAGAAATTAAAACTCCAAAACATGTATGTGAATGTTCACTGAAGCTTTATTCAGATTGGCTAAGTACTGAGAACAACCCAAGTGTCCATTAGAGGGTGCATAATGGATAGGTAAAGCATGATATGTCCATAAAATTGAAGACTATCTATCTGTAAAAGGGAACAATTTGATGAACATAATAAGACAAACTCAAGAAATCATCTTACTGAGTGAAATAAGTAATACATGGAGTATTGTCCATTTATTTAACAAAAATCTAAAGAATGCAACCTAAGCTTGGCATGGTGGAACATGCCAATAATCCCAAAGTCTGGGGAGGCTTAGGGAGGAAGATTGAAAGTTTGAGTCCAACTTGGGGCAACTCAGTGGGATCCTGTCTCAAAGTAAAAAGTAAAATGGACTGGAGTTTATAGCTCAGTGATAAAGTGCCCCTGGAATCCATCACCAGTACAAGAAAAAAAAAATAACTCACAAACTAATCTATCGTGACTAAAAGCATATTGGTGGTTTTCTGAGAGAAAGGGTCAAGACTAGAATAGATGCAAAGTGGTATGAGGGTGGAAATATTCTATTTGATAAAGGTAATGATTTCATTTCTTAATTTTTTATTTGTTGTTTTTTAGATATACATGACAGCAGAATGTATTTTGACACATCATATATACATGGATTATAACTTATTCTAATTAGGATCCCATTCTTGTTGTGGTACACGACGTGGAGTTTCACTGGTGGTATATTCATATGTGAACATAGGAAAGTTATTTCCAATTCATTCTACAGTCTTTCCTATTCCCACCCCCCTTCTTCCTTTCATTCACCTTTGTTGAATCCAATGAACTTTCTATCCCACCCCCTTGTTGTGTGTTAGCATCTGCATATCAGAGAGAATATTCAACCTTTGGTTTTGGGGGGACTGGCTTATTTCACTTAGCATGATAGTCTCCATATTCATGAGTTTACCAGAAAAAGTCATAAAGTCATTCTTTTAAATGTGATATGTAGACAATGGAATTTCACTCAACCATAAAAATGTAGTGGTTTCATAGGTGTGTATATCAAGCTGTCTTCACTCATCATGTGGTACACTATAGACGGGTACAATTCATTGCAAGTGAATAATACCTCTGCAAAGTTGACTACAATGATAAAATAAGTGAAGGGCTGAGATCTGAGTTTGTCCCAAAGTTCTTAATACCATATGAATATTATTGCTGCTGTTACCCTAGTTATGATCCCCACACTATTGACATCTGGCTCTGCCCCATGCATATTTCATAGCTGTCTTGGTTCCTATTTGCACACAATAGATAAAATAGACCAAAAGTAGCTCCTCCTGAACCATCTAACAAAGCACCTTCCTTTCTGAGAGGATAAGTGGCAGGATCAAGTGATGACATGCTATATGAGAAGGTAAACTACCAAGACCAGGGTTTATAGCTTCATTGTCATCTCCTCAAAAAGCTAGCTTTGTTCTGAGGAAGGGAAATAAGTCGATTGAAAACCCCAAAACATCAAGCATTTTCTGTGCTCTTCTTATGTTTCTATCTTCCTGTAATGTCTTACAATTAGTAGAATTAGCATTTTAGAATTTGTACTTGAGTTCAAAGTTTGGGCTTACCACTCACCCAACATGAGGCTGTGTGACCTTCAGTAAGGTATCTGTCATCTTTAAACTGAGTTTGTCATCTATAATGTAGACAACAATAATAACTGATATGGTTTTGAGATTTTTTAAAAAGATGTAGAATGTATTGCAAAGCACTTTGGATCTAGTAAGCCCACAGCAGATGGTAGCTGCCCTTATCTTCTGGCCAGCGGTCAGGTTTGATGTGTGTTTAGCCGTGGTGAGAAGCCAACCCTAAAGCTATGGGTCCATTTATAGCGTGTGGAACATCATTGAGGTCTTCTCTTTGCGTCTGTATTTTCTCACTCTCTGCTTGAAACACTGTGTGCTAAAGGTCAGAATGGAACTGGGTCAAGTTCCACATTCTCCACATAATCCTCACACTGCAGGTGATTTTCTCTGTCCATGTGCTGTTAATGATGTGATGATCAGTGCTGGTGACCGATCATGTAACCTACTCACAGCACCCAATCATTCTCAATTCATCTCCCTCAACAGCTCCAGATGGCATCTGAACACTCATTGGTAATAAACAGGGAGAGATTTTTAAAAATTAAAAAAAGACTTCCCTAATCAATTGGGTAATTACCTCAAAAATAATAATAATTCTGAATCCTCTTCATAATCCATCTGGAAAACCCTAAGATCACAAAGAAAAGTAATGCTAATTACCTATTCACTGTACCTAAAAAGAACAGGACCAAAGGCATTCACTCAGGGCACTTGAAATCACATCTTCAAAAGCAAATGTGATTAAGGAAGAAGTGAGGTGAGTACTCGAGGTCTTGCTGCACAGAAGTGAAGACTGAGACAAATGTTAATGTGAAAATGTGCCAAGACAATTGACTCAATATCACCCTAAATTAAAGGAAATAAAGGGAGAGGTCATTTGTTTCCTGTAAGTGCATAGATCAAAGCATCAACTATGTTGTGCCTTAGGATGCAGGAAAAATTCCTTGAAGTATGAGAGTTTTATGTTGATTTTAATAAAAAAGAATCCAACTTGTCCTTCATACTGCTTAATCTGCAGAAACATCAACATTTCATTAGGAGTGCTCGGTCTTTCAATTAGTGATGGCAACAAAAATGTTCCTCTTGCTCTAGGAGAGCTAAAATGAGCGATGATGGATCCCTCTACAACCAGAGCCCCAGGTCTTGATGGATGTCCTGCGGAGCTTTAGATGCACCTACCAGAAAATGCTCTTGCATTACATGTAGACACATTTAATGAAGCAAACGATAATGGATTATTTTTAAGCCCAGAAAAAGCTGCTGAGAAAATGAGATTGGAGATAAAAAGTTGGGATTCATCAGGCTCTTCTCCTTCTCAAATCAGAACTAGATCATCCTTATGAAAATATTAGCAATGTGGCTAAGAAAAGCAAGACATATTATTTCATTATCCAATAACCTCATTTTATTTAGAAAAAAAATTCCCCTGTGATATTACAGAACTCCTCACATGAATTTCAAAGCTTATATATCCCACATTGGTAATTCTGGGACCTCAGAAGTACAATAGGTGGATTATGAGGCTTTATCATGTTCGTGAAATGAAACGGTGGTTTTACAGCATTTTAGATACCATAATCCCCAAACTACTAAAAAAAAATAATAATTGTATAGGGAGAGTTTTCATGTTTGCCTTTCTGTTTATTCTGATACCAGAACTTGGATTTTTCCATGAAATCTACCTGATTTTTATTCTATATGATTTTCAAGGGGTGGAGGGACTTAAACCCAGCTTCCCATGACCTGTGCCTGACCAGTCAGAGCACTGTATCCTTGGGCCACAGAATAGCTGGTAAAAACAAACAAGAAAAAAAAAAAACAACAAAAAACCACCAGCTGAAATTGAGGCTAACAAAGCAAAGCAGACCCAAGATATAGGAGGAGAAGCACCAGTATTATGATTTTAGTCCTGGAGCCAAGGCCCCACTTACTCTTTCCATTTCAGGAATCAATAAGCCTTTAGGATTTTGTTGCTGTTGTCTTCGTTTGCCTTTAGGGATCTTTGTTTTGTTTTTTTTTTTTTTTTTTCTCAAGCCAGATTGAGTTGATTCCTCTATTAGAGACCTGTTTAATAGAGGAATGCAATTCTCATACTTTAAATTTGGATATGACTGACCTTTAGTAAAGAGCATTCAGGGGCTGGGGATGTGGCTCAAGCAGTAGCGCGCTCGCCTGGCATGCATGCGGCCCGGGTTCAATCCTCAGCACCACATACAAACAAAGATGTTGTGTCTGCAGAAAACTAAAAAAAAAATAAAAAAATATTAAAAAAAAAGAGCATTCAGTTTTCTTTACTTGGAAACTTGCATGAAAATATATCCCTGGCTTTTAGATCAACATTACCAATCATCAGAGGAAGAAAAAAAGGAAGGTGTGAGGGGAGGTGATGTTAATGAGCTGGTGGTGATTAAGAACTAGAGATTTCAAGGAGCCTGATTCTTTGGAAGTCTGAGATTCTAGGAAAAACATTAGACCCAGAAGGAAGATAACTTGGAAAAATTTTATTGCTAATAAAATTCTACTTTATTTCTATAGGTACAACTAGAGGGGGAAAAAAGCACCATCACTAGCAGGAATAAAAATTGCATAGATAAAAAAGTAAAAAGATAATATTTATGTGTTTCTTAATGGTACCATTAAGTCCCCTCCCCACCCTAGCAACCTAGTACTTACAGGAAGACAGTAATTTACTGGGATCTAAAAATGTGTAATATATTTGATTAAAGGTCAGGCAAACATCAAAATATTTCTCCAAAAATCTGAGACAGAGAATTAAAGATGGTCAGCTCTTCTCAGAACCTTTCAAGTACACTTATATTACATTTTTATTAATGACTTTGATGATTCTAGCTTTCCCTTAAGCCCATGTGGGAAATATATAGCATGTTGGCATAAACAGAAAAGTGTTATTTTGGGGCATCCATCATTGTTTTATGGGCTGCTGAAAGCAGTCTTTACTGTCAAAGCACCCACAACAGCACACCTCCCACTTTTTACATTAGATAGAATGGGTAACAATGATGGTTATCATGTTGTCCAGAGGTGGTCTGCCTACCTTTCTGCTTCCCCCAACCCATTCTCTAAGCTTAACCTTAATTGCATGCAATTCCTCAACCTGCCTTGCTGCCTCTCATCTCCAGATTTTTCCTCTCTCCAGATTTCTCCTCTCTCCTGAAAAACCTTGCTATGACTCTTGAACCCCCAGAAAATGCACTCCTCTTTCATCTGGCCAATTTATTTCTTTATTTTTTCCTTAGGGAAGACTTTCTCTATTTATTTTTTTAATTAGATTGGGCCCAGAAGTAACTTTGGCTCTAGAAGTAACTTTTCCATTATTGTCTGTTGCTGATGCTAAACAATCAATTCCCTGGAATAAACGTATCTGTCTCTTTCAAGTTGTACTTTTTCTCCTAAGACAGTAGACACTCAATTAATGTGCCATAGATATTTGCTCTACATCTGGATGCTTAATTCATGTCCAGAGTTTTCAATTTTTTGGACCCAAAATGAACATGATCCAAGTCCTGCTTCAGGTTGGACCAGAGTAAGTCATTCAACCTTTCTGAACTTACTTCCTCATCTTTGAAAGGAGCATATGTTTTCATATAACAGTACTTGGATGAAGACTAAAAGATATACCACATCTAAAACTGGCAGCAAAATCAAGCTTCAGCAACGTCTGTTCTTTTTCCTGGGATCTTCTCTTTCTCCCCATCTTTTAGTGACTCCTGTGACTCCTGACCTCCTCCATGAGGCTATAGCAGACCACTGTCTCCTTGCATCTTTCTCTAAATGTCTATGGCAACCTGTGTGAGTCCTTCATTTTAGTATTAAACTTCTAGAAGGCAATAGTTCTCAAAAGCTCTACAGTAGATGACTGTCCATATGTGACAACATTCTCATTGCTCTGAGCAAAATGAACAAAACATAAACAAGTGTGGGGGGAAGAAACTTTAAGAAAGAATTTTGTTCATTTAGAAGAAATGAATCATTCTCAAGAAAAATGAATAAATTACTTATTTATTTATATTTCTTTGGTACTTGGCATCTAACCCAGGAGTACTCTACCACTGAACTAAACCCCCAGATATTTTTTATTTTAGTTTGAGCTAGGGTCTTAGTAAATTGTGGAGGCTGGTCTCAAATGTGTGATTCTCTTGCCTCAGCTTCCTGAGTAGCTAGAATTAAAGGCCAGTGCCATTGTGCCTGGTTAAATAGGTTATTTTTGATTATGTGCTTAGGACTTCCTGCAATTTAACGTTAAACCTCCTTCATTAAACAATTATGACAATTGAGTACATATTGGTATCATTGCTTGCAAATTTAAAAGGTGATAACTTTAGGCATCTGATATTTTACTTTTGCTATATGAAATTTAAAATCTGAGAAACACCATCATAAATTCTTAGTACAAGATATAAATTAGAGGAATTCGGGTTATTTAGTGACAAGAAACAAAAAAAAAAATTCCAAAGGAATTGACGAGTGTGTAAACTAATCCCCAAAGATACCTGAAAGAACTACTTATCTCATCATCTCCTTATGCAGACACCTGCGCTTTAATCTGGGCTCATTCTGTGGCTAGTAGAATTCAACACAGAATATGATAATCTGACTTCTAAAGCACTGGTACAAAAAGTTGTGTAGCTTCAACCTCCTATTCCTATACATCCTCTGAGGGAAGCCAGCCACTATATGAGAGTTCAGACTCTACTGTGAATTGAAAACTTTGGAGGAACACAACTAATAGAACAAAGGGCCACATGAAGAGGAAGAGATGGCCAGGCATCCCCAGCTATTCCAGTGCTGGCTATGTGAGTAAAGAAAGTCTTATATATGCTGGACCTAGGAAATGTGATGTCAAGAGGAACTTAATTAGCTAGCTCACAGCTAGAACTGACATATGAAACTCCAAAACTTCTGGCCCTCCTTAGCCATTGGGACCACATAAGCTAGGGGTCCTGTCATAGTGGAACAAAGACCAGCCCTCCCCTCCGTGCCCTGCCCTAATTTCTAACCTACAGAACCATGAATTTAATAAAACCTTCACCACTAAGCTCTGAGAGGAATGCTGTGCATTAATAGATCAGCATAAAAATTTTAAGAAAGTGGAATAGCTCACATAGGAAAGAGAAGCTTACGAAGCAGATCTCTGAAAGAACAAGGAACCAGAAGTTCTGGAAACTTCAGTAACAGAAGCTAATGGAAAATCTTTTCTGGACCCAACATTACATACTACCTTCAACTTTGAGTTTTGGAGTTATCCACTCACAAGGAAAATTCCAGGAAGAGACATCCTGATTGATGCACCTTGTAAATGGTTTCCATTCTTTCATCCAGGTGGACTCCTCCCAGCTCTCTCACCCTAAGGAGTACAGAGGATTCTTTTCAAAATATTTTTTTAATTAATTAATTATTTTTTTTATTTTTAAATTTGTTCTAATTAGTTACACATGACAGTAGAATGCATTTTGACACATTGTACACAAATGTAGTGCAACTTCTCATTACTCTGGCTGTACATGCTGCAGTCACACTAGTGGCATAATCATACATGTATGTAGGATAATAATGTCCATCTCATTCCACTGTCCTTCCCAACCCGACTCCTCCCCCACTTCCCTCTGCATAATTCAAAGTTACTTCATTCTTCCCTATCCCACCATTATGGATCAGCACCTACTTATTAGAGAAAACATTCAGTCTTTGATTTTTTGGGTTTAGCTTATTTCACTTAGCATGATATTCTCCAGCTCCATCCATTTAACTGAAAATGCCATAATTTCATTCTTCTTTAAGGCTGAGTAATATATTGTGAATCTGTACCATATTCATTCATCTTTTGAAGGGCATATAGGTTGGTTCCATAGTTTATCTATTGTGAATTGAGCTGCCATAAACATTTATGTGGCTACTTCTCTGTAGTGTGCTGTTTTAAAGTCCTTTGGGCATAAACCAAGGAGAGGGTCAAATGGTGGTTCCATTCCAAGTTTTCTGAGGAATTCCATACTGCTCTCCATAGTTGTTGCACCAATTTGCAGTCCCACCAGCAATTAATGAGTATACCTTTTTCCCTGTATCCTCACCAACACTTATTATTGCTTGTATTCTTGATAATTGCCATTCTGACAGGAATGAGATGAAATCTTAGAGTGGTTTTGATTTGCATTTCTCTAATTGCTAGAGATGATGAACATTTTTTCATATGTTTGTTTATTGATTTTATTTCTTCTTCTGTGAAGTGTATGTTCAGTTACTTAGCCCATTTACTGATTGGATTATTCATTTTTTTTGTTGTTAAGCTTTTTGAGTTCTTTATATATCCTGGAGATTAATGCTCTATCTGAGGTGAATGTGGTAACAATGTTCTCCCATTCTGTAGGCTCTATCTTCATGTTATTAATTCTTTCCTTTTCTGAGAAGAACCTTTTTAGTCTAATGCCATCACATTTCTTGATTCTTGATTTTACTTCTTAAGCCTTAGGGAGATTGTTAAGGAAGTCAGGTCCTAAGCTGACATGATGTAGACTTGGGCCTACTTTTTCTTCTATAAGGCACAGAGTCTCTGTTCTAGTGCCTAAGTCTTTGATCCACTTTTGAGTTGATTTTGTTCAGGGAGAGAGATAGAGGTTTAATTTCATTTTGCTACATATGGACTTCCATTTTCCCCAGCACCATTTGTTGAAGAAGCTATCTTTTCTCCAATGCATGTTTTTTGGCACCTTTGTCTAGGATGAGATAATCGTATTTATGTTAGTTTGTCTCTGTGTCTATTCTGTACCATTGGTCTACTTGTCTGTTTTAGTGCTGATACCATGCCAAGGTCTGGTATTGTGATGCCTTCTGCTTTACTCTTCTTGCTAAAGATTGCTTTGGGTATTCTGGTCTCTTATTTTTCCAAATTATTTTCATCATTGCTTTTTCTAGTTGCAAAAAGAATGTCATTGAGATTTTAATAGGAATTGCATTAAATCTGTATAACAGTTTTAGTAGTATGACAATTTTAACAATATTCAAATTCTCAACAAAATACTGGCTAGTCAAATACAAAAAAATATTAAAAAGATAGTGCACCATAATCGAGTCAGGTTTATCCCAGGGATGCAAGGTTGGTTTAACATACAGAAATCAATAAATGTAATTCATCACATTAATAGAGTTAAAGAAAAGAATCATATGATCATCTCAATCAATGCATAAAAAGTATTTGACAAAATACAACACCCCTTCACATTCAAAACACTAGAAAAACTAGAAATAGTAGGAACATACCTCAACATTGTAAAAGCCATCTATGCTAAACCCAAGGCCAAGATAATTCTAAATGGAGAAAAATCTAAAGCATTCCCTCTAATAAGACAGGGATGGAATAAGACAGGGATGCCCTGTTTCACCACTTTTATTCAGCATAGTCCTTGAAACTCTAGCCAGAGCAATCAGAGAGATGAAAAAAATTAAAGGAATAAGAATTGGAAAAGAAGAACTTAAACTATCACTATTTTCCACAACATGATTCTATATTTAAAAGATCCAAAAAATCCACCAAAAAAAAAAAACCTTCTAGAACTAATAAATGAATTCAGCAAAGGATCAGGACATAAAATCAATACTGATAAATCAAATTCATTTCTATGCATCAGTGATGAATCCACTGCAAGAGAAATTAAGAAAACTACCCCATTCACAATAACCTAAAAAAAATACCTGGGACTCAATCTAACAAAAGAGGTGAAAGATCTCTACAGTGAAAACTGCAGAACAATAAATAAAGAAATTAAAGAACTTAGAAGATGCAAAGATCTCCCATGCCCTTAGATAGGCAGAATTAACATTATCAAATGCCCATACTACCAAAAGTGATATATAGAAGGATTCTTTGCCAAAGAAAAATCAAGATGTTTCATCAGATGAAGCAAAAATCCATTGAGCAAGACAACAAACATCAGAAGTAGTCCCGAACATAAAGAAAACTCTTAATTATTCCTCTTTTGCTTGATCCCTTTGGCTTGGAGGTGGAACATGTTTAGATCTCTTAAAATGCAAAGTGGCAGCCTTCAAGAAGATTTATATTTCAGCAATTTTTTAATTGTGGGATCTTGGGGTAAAAATGTAGTATTTCATTGTTTGAAAGAATTTGAACTCATTTGTATCTAACATGCAAAAAGAATGACCCTCATGCAGCCTTTGGAGGAATCCACTGGTGTTTCTTTTGTCAGGATGTTCAAAGTGCAATCACAGTTCCACCACAGGATGCTTTTTGAGCTAACAGCAGATAAAGAATTACATGGCAGAGGAGGACACAAACTGTTCACCATGATTAGCTTCTCTAATTCTTTGGAGCAGAGGAGCTTCCATTACATGCAGTGGCCGCTCCACCACCATGCTGGGAGGGCTGACATGAGCACAGTGATCTGGGCCATGAACCAGGAAAACAGCTGCCTTTTGTCTGGAGAAGAGAGAGTCATGAGTTAGGAAATTCCTTTTGATCAGAAATAACAAGCAGGGATGGGTTCAGTGCTGCTGGGTTGCCTTAGTTTAAAAAACTATGCCGTGTGGGACTTGAAGGGAAAAAGGAGTTATGCCACACATAGATCCACCTGTTCCTTTTTCTAGGTGAATTATAGCTTCCAGATTAATTAAAATTTTACTCACATAATTTCATTCTACATATGTTGCAAAGACAGAAGTGTTCAAACAACTTATTAGCATCTGCTTTAAATGCAACCAATATTTATAAGGTCTTTGCTAAGTGCCAGGTGTGGTGCTAGGTACTGGTGTGCCAAAGAGAACAAGACAAATGAGGTTGCTAACTCCACAGAGCTTCTGTTCTATGGGAGAAGCAGGCAACAGTGAATAAATAATTTTAGATAGTGATAAATACTATGGGGTAAACACAAATAGCTTTGTGGAAGAGATTAATGAGGTAGGAGGTGTCTAGAGAAGCCAAGGGCCACCTCTCTGATGTGATGACAATTCAACTGAGATCTAAAGGAATAGTAGGAGTGCTTTAGAGAGAAAACCTTGCAGGCAGATGATAATATGAGCAAAACAGCCCTGGACTGGGGGAAAGCTCAGCCTACAAACTCACAGAAGGCTCATGTATCTGGAACAAGGCAGAGTCTCAGCATGCATGGACTTGCCGGCAGTGATAAGGAGTGTAAATTGTATTCTATCTGCAGTGAAAGGCCATCAGAGTGTTCCAAGTGGGGCATGTGTTGTGATCCAATTAATGCACATTAATAATCACTGACTGCTATGTGGAAGATCAAATGGAGAGATCAAATCAGAAGCTGGAAGACCAGTGAGAAGACTGCTTCAGAAATCCAGGTGAGAGATGACATTGGCTTAGAGTAAGATAATGGTAGTGGCAGTGAAGAAAAGTAAATAAATGAAAGATATATAGATATACACATACACACACACACACACACACACACACACTCACACACACAAACAGAAGGCTTTAAAGGGGAATAGAATTTGTAGAAAGAAATGGAGAGTAGGAAAGGGAAAGTGTGGGCAGAAACAAAGGAAATATGAATACTCTTCTTTTTTATTTTAATAAACAGTTGGTTAGTAATACTATTAATTGAACTGGGGAAGATATTCAGAATGACAATAGTCAGAGGAATAATCAAGTGTTTCATATGGCACTAAGATTGAGATGACTGGTAGATAGATAAGTACAGATGTCAAGAAGGAAATGAGCACAGTGGCTCTGAATTTGGACTTAAAAATGTAAGAGACTATACAAAGACCTCAGACACCACAGGAAATGTTCTTAGAACAACTGACTCTGCTGCTATGACTCTGTAGACAGTCTCTGGGATGGCTTTCCTTTAACATGAACTAGTTGCACCAGAACAAAAGAACTTAGAGGAGGAAAGATGTACTTTGGCTCATTGTTTCAGACATTTCAGTCCAAGTTCAGTTGGCCACTGCTTTGGGCCTACAATGGGGCAGAGCATCGTGTTGAGGAGGTTGTGGCAGACAGATATGCTTGCCTTCTGACACCCATGGTACAGAGAGTGAGCACAGGGGACAAGACATAGTCCCATGATGCAGAGAGTGAGCACAAGGGGCAAGACATCGTCCCCAAGAACAGTCTCCCAAGGGCCTACTTCCACTGGTTGAGTCCCACCTTCTCCAGTTTTACCACCTCCTAATAGGTCATTCGAATTATGAATTTATCAATAGATGGATTCATTGATGAAATCACAGCCCTCGTGATCCAATCATTTCCTTAAAGCCCCAGCACTGAACATTGGTGCATTGGGCACAGAATCTTTGGAGGATCTTCTAGATCCAGAGACCATGATAATCACCTATGAAGCTGAATAAGAAATTCAGGTGGTGGAGCTAAGCATATTGCATCAGAGCCTCCATGATGGTTGCTTTTAACAACTCCTCAGGTGATCCCTCATACCTTCCAAAGTGGAATAACCTCTCCGCTCTGGGGTGATTTTGTCCAAGAAACTTTAGTTCCTGGTGACCTTTTCCTTCAAATTAAAGAGATTTTATTAAAATATTAATAAAAGCAATAACATTGTAATACCACAATTCCTCCCTTTTCTGGTTTAGTTCTCTCCTCTTTGGAGACATAAGGAGCCAGATGGGAGACTTGTGGCCCTGTGTCTTTGTACCACTGCGACTGTGCACACGGACAAAAGTGGTTGGAGGAGATAGGTGAATCATTTGTTAAAATTTCCTCCCTCAGGCAAGCCAATAATTTAAAGAAAAATTGCAATTCATAGCCTGAAAGACTTATAGCTTTGAATCATAAATGATTAGAGGTAGAAAGGATCTTGGATACAGCATAACAGCTAAACCAAGAGAATCTGGCATCTGCTACTGTAATTTGCCTTCTGCCTTTAGCATTTAACTGTTTCTTGCAACTCAGTTTACTCCCTCTATAAATGCAAGTAACATCACATAGCTCAAACTGTTGTAGTGAGGGTTAAATAAAGTAGAAAAAGTCTAAAGGACCCACAATGATGAAAGTATATAATTTTTAAGACAAAAAAAGGAATATAAATGGCATCCAATAAACTCCAAATATAGGTAAGGAAATTAAGACTCAATAGTTTGATGGCAAATGAGAATTAGGGCCCAGGGTTTAAAGAATTCTACCACTATGGTTTGTTATATTTAAAAAGAAAAAAAAAATTCACTCCACATCCATTTCTTTGAATAAAGCCATAGATAGGCTAGAAGAAAGAACATTTACTTTATTTATGTATAAGTCTTAAAAACTAAAAAGCCTTGCCACACGGCTAAAAGGCCAAAATACTTTTAGAGAACTGCCTGGCTCAGGGCACTGAGGTCTTTTGGCAAGTGAAACATCTGCCTGCTGAGCAGTCTGGGCAAACCCTCATTCAAGTCACTTGTCCAGAAGCATCTTAGGACAGGCAGGGTATATAGACAGATAAGCATATGGTGATCAATTCAGAAAAGCGGTGTTGGTTTCCACGGGGTTAGGCTGTCAACCAAACAGCTCTGATTCCCATTTACTTTGTGAAATCACAGGAAAATCCAAGAAAGCAACTCTCCTGAAACTGTGCAAATAGCACCTGGCTCAGCTAGCACAATGGAATGTGGTTCTGCCGTGAGTGTTCAGGGGCTGCTTTTGTGCTTTGTTTAATCTTAAAGGCCTTTTTCTTTCTCTTTCCTTTCCTTGGCATTTTGATCAGGCTTGCTTACGAATCCTGGAAAACTCCCATTTTGAGAACAGAATCTATAAGAATGGAAATTGGTTTCTAAGCAGCCCCTGAATGCCGGCCCTGTAATAAATGTCACTGGTTTGGCGGTTCTCTCCTGATGGACGGCTGGCGCCTTAGATCTGACAGCTAATGAGCTCCACTAATCAAACCTAGGAGCCAATGCTCTGTCCTGCCCTCCCTCCTACCTGAGAAGGTGAGAAGTTCTAGCCCTCGCCCTGGCAGACTGACAGTGCTGAATGGGAGCAGAATAAAAAGGAAACCTGAAAGGTTAATTAAGGTAGTACCCAAAAGTTGTTTTTAAATCAATTTAATTAACCTGTGATCCCTTAAAATTAGAATATGTTACAACTGGAATGGAGGCAAATTTCATTCTACTCTCTTTTTAACCTCATCTAAGAAAACCCAAACTGAGCATAGGTAAAAACATGGCAGGGGAAGGATATTAATTACCACCTGGATTTTGCACATCTATCTTTACTCCCTATGAATCTCGGAATGGATGGTTTCCATTCTCCAAGGGAGAATTCATAACATTAACATCTGGTGCTGTTGTCAATCACTCACGTTTCTGGTGGCACATTCCTTTGCCAAATGGATCTGCTGTTCACTCCTCATCATGATGAAAGATGAGTAATACTGTAAAGAAAGACATTAGTACTATGGTTAAGAGAGTGGGTCAGACTGCAATAGTCCAGAACCAGCCTCTATAACTTCCCAGAACCTTGACCTTAAACGAATTGCTGAATCTCTCCCTATCTCCTTTTGCCCTTCTAGTGAACAGTATTAACAAGAACCTATACTACATAGGATTGTGAGAAGAATTAAAAGACATAACACATGTGAATTATTGGGCAAAGGACATAGAACACAGTAAGTTCTCAATAAATCCTAATTATTTGGAAGTTCTTCAAATTTTTATTTTATATGATTTTTAACATGCGAGTCATCATACATGAAAATGGAGCTTTACTGATGGGATTAAAGTTTTCCCTTAAATCACCTGATTTCCCTTAAATAATCTTTGTGCTACAAGTGTATTCTTTCTGGGGAGAAAATAGTTTTCAAGATTTTCTTAAAGGAGTTCTGGGACTAAACTTGGTAGAGAAGAACTTTCATGAGGCATCAATTTTACAGATCTCATCTAACCAGTTTAAGCATCAGGGCCAACACAAGGAAGTCACAATTGGACTTCAACTGATTGTTGTGCACTGAATAAATGCTCCTGACTGCCATTCTGCTCATCTCTTTTGAGTATTCTATTCTTTTAAGGCCAGCGAAATACAAATGAGAATAACTCCATCTGAAATGCTCTGAAAATCCCCATCCTTAGGCTCCAGAGTGTTGAAGGAAGGCTTCCCAAACAGAGAGGTACTTAGGCCAGAAAAGGAAGGAAGCCCTGAATTTTTTTTTAAAAGGTCAGAGTAGCAAATTACTACTGCTTTTGCTAGTAGAGAATACAATTTTAGGTTAAAATACTTGTGCATCATAAAAATTAATTGTCCATCATAAAAACAAATTACTAATGTATATTAGAAATATATAGGTAGAATAATGAATAAAATATGATCTTATAGATATTATTGCTTAGTATAAGGCTATGGTGGGTATTTAAGCTTTTTGTTTTTATTTTTGTTCTTTGGTACTGGGGATTGAACTCTTGGGTGCTTTAAAACATCTTCAACCCTTTCTTTATTTTTATTTTTGAGACAGGTCTTGTTTAGTTGCTTAGGCTGACCTCAAACTTAAGATCCTCCTGCCTCAGTCACCTGAGTTATAGGAATTAGAGGTGTACATTACCATACTGAGCATATTTAAGTTTTTTTAAGTGAATTAATAGTTGTGCACACAGATACACACATATATATGTTAAATAACAAAATAGCTATAATTCAGATAGAATAATATTAGGAAAGTTGAATATGCAGGACCAAGGTTTTAGAAACAGAAGCATGTACCAAAACAGGCAGGTGGATCAATGGTACAGAATAGAGGACACAGAGAGCAATCCACAAAATTACAACTATCTTAAATTTGATAAAGGTGCTAAAAGCATGCAATGGAGGAAGGATAGCATCTTTAACAAATGGTGCTGAGAAAACTGGAAATCCATATGCAACAAAATGAAACTGAATCCCTTTCTCTCGCCGTGCACAAAAGTTAACTCAAAATGGATCAAAGAGCTTGATATCAAATCAGAGACTCTGAGTCTGATAGAAGAAAAAGTTGGCTCCAATCTACATATTGTGGGCTTAGGCTCCAAATTCCTTAACAGGGCACCCATAGCACAAGAGTTAATAATAAGAATCAACAAATGGGACTTACTCAAACTAAAAAGTTTTTTCTCAGCAAGAGAAACAATAAGAGAGGTAAATAGGGAGCCTACATCCTGGGAACAAATTTTTACTCCTCACACTTCAGATAGAGCCCTAATATCCAGAGTATACAAAGAACTCAAAAAATTAAACAATAAGAAAACAAATAACCCAATCAACAAATGGGCCAAGGACCTGAACAGACACTTCTCAGAGGAGGACATACAATCAATCAACAAGTACATGAAAAAATGTTCACCATCTCTAGCAGTCAGAGAAATGCAAACCAAAACCACCCTAAGATACCATCTCACTCCAGTAAGATTGGCAGCCATTATGAAGTCAAACAACAACAAGTGCTGGCGAGGATGTGGGGAAAAGGGTACACTTGTACATTGCTGGTGGGACTGCAAATTGGTGCGGCAAATTTGGAAAGCATTATGGAGATTTCTTGGAAAGCTGGGAATGGAACTACCATTTCACCCAGCTATTCCCCTTCTCGGTCTATTCCCTAAAGACCTAAAAAGAGCATACTATAGGGATACTACTACATCGATGTTCATAGCAGCACAATTCACAATAGCTAGACTGTGGAACCAACCTAGATGCCCTTCAATAGATGAATGGATAAAAAAAAATGTGGCATTTATACATAATGGAGTATTACTCTGCACTAAAAAATGACAAAATCATGGAATTTGCAGGGAAATGGATGACATTAGAACAGATTATGCTAAGTGAAGCTAGCCAATCCCTAAAAAACAAATACCAAATGTCTTCTTTGATATAAGGAGAACAACTAAGAACAGAGCAGGGAGGAAGAGCATGAGAAGAAGATTAACATTAAACAGGGACAAGAGGTGGGAGAGAAAGGGAGAGAGAAGGGAAATTGCATGGAAATGGAAGGAGACCCTCATTGTTATACAAAATTACATATAAGAGGACGTGAGGGGAAAGGGAAAAAAACAAGGGTGAGAAATGAATTACAGTAGATGGGGTAGAGAGAGAAGATTGGAGGGGAGGGGAGGGGAGGGGGGATAGTAGAGGATAGGAAAGGCAGCAGAACACAACAGACACTAGTATAGCAATATGTAAAACAGTGGATGTGTAACCGATGTGATTCTGCAATCTGTATACGGGGTAAAAATGGGAGTCCATAACCCACTTGAATCAAATGTATGAAATATGATATGTCATGAACTATGTAATGTTTTGAACAACCAACAATAAAAATTTAAAAAAAAAGAATTTGGGAATTCCTGGAAGGAGAACTATCTCCCCAAATCATAGGAAAGAGCACACATGGGAGATTCTAGGGATAGAGGGTATCATCTTCCCAAACTGGATCCATGGAAGTCCTGGGGAAATGGCAGTGCTGGGAGGAAAGTAGTTACTCTTTGTTCTTCAGCAATATCCCTTCACGCGTGATGTTTACAAATACGACCTATATACATCCAGTTCTTCAATTATTCAACAAAAGTCATGGAGGCCCTACTGTTGGTCAACACTTTCTCTAGTTGCTAAAGGATAGGCAGGGTACAGGAGGTACAAGCTTAGCCCTTGAGGTGCTCACCAGCTTCTGGAAACACAGACTGCTGATGCCAAGACCTGCTGCTTTGATTGTTTTACTTCTGCAAAAAAAATCAAGTTCTTTTTTTTGGGTGACATTTTGCACATGCCTTGACCTCAGCCTCAGGTGTTTTCCCTCCCATAATCCACAAGTCTAGGTCCATTTCATGCTTTAGTTTTCAGCAAACACCTCATCTCCTTAAGGAAACTCTTCTATACTTTTAAGAAAAAGGTGGGGGGCAGTCTGGGGCTGTAGTTCAGTGGTAGAGTGCTTGCCTAGCCACATGTGGGACCCTAGGTTCGATCCTCAGCACCACATAAAAATAAAAATAAATAAGTAAATAAAATTAAGGTATTTTGTCCACACACAAAATGAAGAAGTCCTTTATTCGTATCCTAGTCACCTTGTTGGTTCCCTTCATACAACTTACCCCAAATGGTAATTATTTGGCTTGCTGTACTCTTTTGTATTTTGCTATCCCCTTTTGAAGGTATAGATTGTTGATGTTAAGAAAAATTATATTCACTAGTCCTAGTATGACACTTAGAACAAGGTGGGATCTCTATAAAGGTTTGTGAAATGAATGAGTAGAGTGAGTGAAGGGCAACCCAGGGTATTTTTCAAAATTTCTAATGGAATAAGAATAGAGGAAGGGCCTACCAATTAGGAAAAGCCAAGGACAAGATGGATTCCCAGCCAAGTTCTACCAGGTCTTCAAAGAAGAATTAACACCAATACTCCTCAAATTCTTCCATGAAATAGAAAAGTAGGGAACCCTTTCAAACTCATTCTATGAAGCTAGCATCACCCCTGATGCCAAAACCTGACAAAGACACACCAAGGAAAGAAAACTTCAAACCAGCCAAGTGCAGTAGTGCATGCCTATAATCCCAGTAGTTTGGGAGGCTGAGGCAGGAGGATCTTGAGTTCAAAGCCAGTTTCAGCAATTTAGCAAGGTCCTAAGCAACTCTGTCTTAAATAAAGACTCTTATTTAGAGACTCTGTCTCTAAATAAAATACAAAAAAGGGCTAGTGATGTGGCTCAGTGGTTGACTGCCCCTGAGTTCATTCCTCAGTACCAAAAAAAAAAAAAAAAGACTTCAGACCAATATCTCTCATTAACATAGGTGTAAAAATTCTCAATAAAATTCTGGCAAATCACATACAAAAACATATTTAACAGATAATATACCATGATCAAGTGGAGTTAATCTCAGGGATACAAGGTTAGTTCAACATACAGAAATCAATAAATGTAATTCATCACATCAATAGACTTAAAGACAAGAATCACACGATTATCTCAATAAATGCATTTGACAAAATATATCACTCCTTCATGTTCAAAACACTAGAAATTCTCATAGTATAAAACACCTCGACATTGTAAAAGCTATCTATGCTAAACCCAAGGTCAACACCATTCTAAATAGAGAAAAATCTAAAGCATTCCCTCTAAATCCCAGAACAAAATAGGGATGCTATCTTTCACCTTTCCTATTCAACATTGTCCTTTAAACTCTAGCCAGAGAATTAGATGAAAGAAATTAAAGGAATACAAATAGGAAAGGAAGAACTCAAACTGTCACTATTTGTTGACAACATAATTCTATATTTATAAGAGCAAAAAAGCCAGAAAACTTCTAGAGCTCATAAATGAATTCAGCAATGTAGCAGGATATAAAATTAACACCCATAAATCAATTGCACTCCTATACATCAGTGATGGATCTACTTAAAGAGAAATTAAGAAAACTAACACATTCATAGTAGTCTCAAAAAAATAAAATATTTGGGAATCAATCTAACAAAAGGGATAAAAGATCTTTACAATTTAAACTGTAGAACACTAAAGAAACAAATTAAAGAAAGACCTTAGAAGATAGAAATATCTCCCATATTCTTGGATAGGCAGAATTAACCTTGTTAAAATGGCCATACTACCAAAAGTGCTATACAAATTCAATGAAATATCCATCAAAATTCCAATGACATTACTCATAGAAATAGAAAAAGCAATCATGAAATTCATTTCAAAAAGTAAGAGTCCCATAATAGCCAAAGCAATCCTTAGCAAGAAAAGTGCAGCAGGAGGCATCACTTATATACAGAGCTATAGTAATACAAACAGGATGGTACTGGCACCAAAACAGACATGTAGACCAATCTTACAGAATAGAAGACACAGAAACAAACCCACATAAATACAGTTGTCTTATACTAGACAAGGTGACAAAACATACATTGGAGGAAAGATAGCCTCTTCAACAAATAGTGCTTGGAAAACTGGTAATCCATATGTAGCAAAATGATATTAAACCCCATCTCTAGACTTGCACAAAACTCAACTCTAAATGGATCAAGGACTTAGGCATTAGACCAGAGATCTTGCACCTAATAGAAAATAAAGTAGGCCAAAATCTACATCATGTCAGCTTAGGAACTGACTTCTTTAACAATATTCCTACTGTGCAAAACATAAAATCAAGAATCAACAAATGAGATGAAATGAAACTAAAAACTTTCTCACAGCAAAGAAAACAATCAAGAATGTGAGGACAGAGCCTACAGAATGGGAGAAAATCTTTGCCACCTGCACCACAAGTAGAGCATTAATCTCCAGGATGTATAAAGAACTTAAAAAACTTAACACCAAAAGAAAAAATTAATAAATGGGCTAAGGAACCGAGCAGGCACTTCACAATAGAAGAAATACGATCAGTCAACAAGTGTATGAAAAAAATGTTCAATATCTCTAACAGTTATAGAAATGCAAATTAAAACTCACTGAGATTTCATCTCACTCCAATCAGAATGGTAATTATTAAGAATACAAGTAACAATAAATGTTAGTGAGGATATGAGAAAAAGGTACACTCATACATTGCGGTCAGGACCATAAATTGGTGCAACCACTATGGAAAGCAGTATGTAGATCCCTTAGAAAACTTGGAATAGAACTACCATTTGTCCCAGTCATCCTACTCTTTGGTTTATACCCAAAGGACTTAAAATCAGCATACCACAGTGACACAGCCACATCAATGTTGATAGCAGTTCAATTCCAAATAATGAAGCTATGGAACTAACCTAGGTGTCCTTCAACAGATGATGGATAAAGAAAATGTTGTATATACACACAGCAGAATCTATTCAGCCATAAAGAGAAATGAAATTAGGGCATTTGCTGATGAATTGATGGAACTGGTGATTCTCACACTAAGTGAAATAAGACAATCCCAAAAAACCAAAGGCTGAATGTTCTCTTTGATAAGAGGATGTTAACTCACAAGGAGGGGGGGGGGCAGGGTAGGGAAGAAATAAGGTACTTTGTATTAGACAAAAGAAGATAAAGGGAATGGAGGGGGAATGGGAATAGGAAAGACAGTAGAGTCAATAAGACTTTACTTTCCTATGGGCATACATGATTACATGACTAATGTAATTCTACATCATGTACAACCAGAAGAATAGGAGGCTGTACTCCATATGTATATAATAGGTCAAAATACATTCTACTGTCATGTATCACTAATAAGAAGGAAGGAAGGAAGGAAATAACTGTAGTAGAAATGCTTTTTGGGGAAAATTCTATGTGTGAATACGGCAGTTTAGGTTAAGATGAGTAAGATGCAGGACTTAGGTTAATGTACACACTAAGATTCGATTTTTTTAATCAGATGTCAAGTATTATTTGAGCTGTCTTCATATAAAACCATAAATTAAAACTAGAGACAACATTGATAACCCAGTATAACTTTGTTCATTCAAAGTAGCAAAAGAAAATATCAAAAACATGAAAATAAAAACCTTGGTATTTTCCCACTATACACACATCCTCAGTAGCAGAGATTCCTCTGTTCCCAATTCAGGAAATGGATTACAGAAACACATTTTTCAAAGTTACATTCAATGCCTTCTCTCAACACCCAGATGGCAACAGGCTGAAGATGGCTTACCTGGGTAGGTATCTGCTAGCCTTAATCAGAAGGGTTTGGGTTGACTTTTTGTAGTTCCCCTAAGTGAAGGCATAGGTGGACCAGATGTTCAAGATGAAGCATCCTAACAAGGGCAGGACTGAGGCAACTTGAATGATGTCAGTTGTTCTTTTTTTTTTCTTAAGAGAGAGAGAGAGAGAGAATTTTTTAATGTTTATTTTTTAGTTTTCGGCGGACACAACATCTTTGTTTGTATGTGGTGCTGAGGATCGAACCCGGGCCACACGCATGCCAGGCAAGCGGGCTACCGCTTGAGCCACATCCCCAGCCCCATGTCAGTTGTTCTTAAAGAAAGATATAAATCCAAGTAGGATAACAGCAAAAATGGTCTTCTCCAAAGTAACACATGCAGATATTTGTGGGATTTTTGTTTTAATTGTGGCTTCAAAGACCCCTACATATGAACTAGTTCAGCTTATTATGTAAATGAGGCAGAGAAAGAGCTGACAATTTTTCTGATTCTGCACCCTTTCACTATGTATCCCTACAGGCAGAGAACTGGTTTCACTAATAAACAACAACATCATAAGAAAAAGCCTACTCATTTCATACCTATCATCCTTATAAATAGGGAAGAAACTGTCCTTCATTTCCTGCTTCTGAGAATGGACAGATGGGGGTTTGAATTAAAGCTTCCTTGGGAATATCAGTTCTGAATACTGTTGTCCTAAATATGTTGCCAATGGCCACAAGAATCTGTAAAAAGTTTATTCCAGAAATCCTGTTCCAGAAATTCTTCCTAAGGAAATAATCGGACCATGTGTGTTAGCAAGGATAATACTTTATTGCCAAGTATAAGAGTTAAAACTTGGAAACAAAGCTATTGTCATTTAAATATAGAAATGGATACGGAAAATATGATATTAATATGAAAGAATACTTTTCAACTCTTGAAAGTCATGGGGTTGGGGATGCAGCACAGTGGTAGAGTACTTGCCCAGCTTGGGCAAGACCCTGGATTTGGTCCCCATTATAATAATAGATTCAGTATTTTTTGTGGTATTTTATTCCATGCACAAAAAGTCATCAAAACTAGAAAGTCACATTTTGTAATGATATGGACTAGATTTAATTTATTTATCACTAAATCCCTAATATTTACACAAATGCCTAAAATTTAAGTATGTCCTCCCTCTCTCCCTTCTCTATTTCCATAATAATTATAAAATAATGAAATAAGTCAATGATTACATAATTATTATATGTGTACTAATTGAAACAGAAAGAAAGAAATAAACCTGGAAGAATCCCTAACAAAGTATTAACAACAGAAATAGGAGAATTCTCAAGTGATTTTATATTTTTCTTCTATATATTTCTGCATTTTTTTAGATTTTCAATATAATAAAAAAAGTTTTAAAATATTTAAAAGTTATTATCAACCCTTATTGATAAACAATTAAAAATTTTCAACTATTCCTTTTTGGAGTTTAGGCAACTGTTGCTCTCCTGAATTTTGTTGATAGGAGGTTATTTTGGAAAGTGAGAAATTTCAAGGTGGTTCTTGCTTTTTGCAGTGAATGTGAACAGGAGCTAAAAGTGCCTCAGCCTCATCTAAGGCAGTCCCAGATGAGGCCCATGTTGATGGGGCCGATCAAAAGGGTCTATGCAGTGGTGGGATATCTCAGATCGGTGGGAAATATCTTCACTTTGTGGAAAAATAAAAGCCAGGGTGGTCTTTTCTAAAGTAAATAATCCACCAACTTCCTATTGCCTCCTTCCTTATCTTTGTGTTTAAATCAACCTTAAAACAAAATAAAACTCTAAAATCCACTCCTTTAATTCATGGATAGGTTAGTCAACCTCATCTCAGCATTCCACAAGGTACACATCACATTGTATGCCACAAATATATACAATCATTATTTGTCAACTAAAAAAAATAAAACTTAAAAAATAAATAACTAAAATCATTAAGACTATTTTGCTATTAATACACTATATTTTAAACAAAATATTGATTTGTATTTAGGCACAATCTGTCTGATATCAACTCCACCTCATCTACATTAGTAATGATTACTAATGTTTACTTGCCTCTTTTCTTCAAAAGAGGCAAGTTTTGTTTTGTTTCATTTTGTTTCTCTTAATCTCCATGATAATCGCCATGATAAGAGAACATAAAGCAGTAGCTGAATTCTTCTCAGTCACAGTGCTTTATCAAACACCCACTGTGCACAGCAAATTGGATGTACTATGACACTGTCTTGATTTGTGTTTTTCATAGAAACTGTCTACTCAAATGCACCATTGATTGAAATTCTACAATCACAGCATGGCAACGTGGAAAAGAATAGACTAGAAATAAAATAAATAAATAAATAAAGTCCTATCTGCTGAAAAAAAAAATGGAGGTTATCAGCTGAGAGAATTTCTAAATCTATAGCCGAGCAAGGCTAGGAGGGAAATTGAAACTGGCTGTATAGCTGAAAAGAGGAACCTTAACCAAGAAAAGAAGAATAGGAGATGTAACACGGGGAAGGTGTATTGGTTGGTGGGGGAGGGATTGTGAGATACTGAAGACCCTGGAAATGCTAAATAGGTGGAGTTTATGCACTTACTTAAGGCCTCTAAGAAGCTCTTAGGAAAACCAGACAGCATGTCTTGCAAGGGATTGAAGAAGCTCCATCTCTTCTCAAAGGCATATTACAATTTGGTTTTAAAACATTTTTTTAACTACTTTTGGACTTGAGCACACTGCTCCTAAAATAAACCTTGTCCATCCCACCATGAGTACAGAAATGCCTGACCCACTTATTGCCTGTCTGGGGCTTTCTCATTTATAAATAACCCTACACAAATCCTGACTCCTCTGAGAACACCTTTTGAGAGCCTCTGTTCTCTAAGGGTTTTTTCTTATCATGTATTAACTGTACTTTCCACTTGAAAAACCATCTTTACTCAGTTGCTTATTAGTTGTTCTTTTGCTGTTGTTTGTTCAAGTAGATCTTTGTGGACTGGGTTGTAATTCAATAGTAAAATGATTCCCCAGTATATTCAAGGTCCTCGGTGCCATGGTCGTCAGCAGCACCACAAAACAAAAAGAAAAAGAAAACAGAAAAAAGAGTTTAACAAATATATATTTCTTCTCTACTGGGTTTGAATCATGTACGAACTATTATCATTACATATGTTTCACTGTATTCTGTTATTTGTCTGTTTATCTGTATCCCTGCTGTGCTTGATTTGTTAACAAGAGATGAGTAGGTCAGATTCATGGTTGTAGTACTAGAATTTAGCAAAGGGTCTTGTCTTTTAGGCTACAGTACTTGGTCTTGTTGCATAAATAAATGCTTCTTTGTGTTTTATGATTGGATCCATTTGTGGTTGTTTGTGGGATATATTTCATGTACATTCTTCTGGAGTTTGCATATGACTACACAAGGAACCCCTTCCCAATGCCCATGCAAAGAAAAGTTGTAGTCTCTTTGGGGTACTGAAATAATGTAGGGGAAAGGAACACACATGGACACAGGAATTTTAGGAAACATTTTGACATCAGTTATCCAATGACATTATAAAACTAAATAATGGTACATATTAATACAGAATTAGGAGAAAAATTTTAATAAATATAAGTTTGGGGACTATGTTAATGAATATAATGTTGGGGCTTTGCTCCTACCCTGAAGAATTTCTTTGAGCTTTCATTCAAGAATCTTCTCAGAGGTTTTTGGCTAATTGAGACCTTCCTTGGAATACTGAAAAATTTCCAGAAGGATCTGGCTCTCCTGCCATATTGACATCTCAGCTTTCTTCCATATTGACAAATATAAAGACTACATTACAACCATAAATTATGTTGACATAAAGGTGATGGTAAAACTTCCTAAGACAAAAATAAAAAAGCAGATTATCAATCTGTGACCATGTGTCATGAAGAGACTGTTCTATAACTGTTATTTCTTGAGATCAAAGATGCAACCAAGGCAGGTTTGACTCTGAGTTTCTTCAATCCCCATAAGTAACACTGTCTACCATCACTTGCTTCATTTTGGAAAAAGTGAAGCAGGGGAAAAAAATTAAAATTCAAGACATTAATTCTCTTTGGTCATCATAATGATGAATATATAGTTGGAATCAACTACTCACTGCTCACTAATTGCTTTGACAAAATAAACTAGTGTCTAAAAAGATTTAAACTTGATGTTGAATATGAGTTCAGAGCAACTTACCACACTGAAGTCCCAATGATCTCAACCATCCAATAGACATAATCTTATCTATAATATATGACTCAATAGTTGCTCTGAGAATCAAATGAGAAAGTAAATATGGAAGTGTTTGAAGATTTATTAAACACTATCCCCATGGAAGCCAATACTGCCCTATTGAAACAGTTGATCCCCAGTATCTATTTTAGCTACCGGTAACTGTACAATAGCTATACAGGTTAAATCAGATTCTTCCATCCCCAGCTCTAATTGGCCCAAGTCAATTTGTACTTAGCACTTTTCTGACCACAAGAATTGATTCAAATCTTAACATATTTACGATGCTGAAGCAGGAGGATTGTGAGTTCAAAGCCAGCCTCAGCAACTTAGCAAGGCCCTAAGTAACTCAGTGAGACACTTGTATCTAAATAATATAAAAGTGGTGGTGGTGGGGGGAGCTTAACATGCAATCCCTATTAGATTAACTTGTTTCTAACTTAAATTGATCCACATCAGTAAAAGTAAAGAATATACTTTTGTTAGATGGTTGAAAGTACAGCACTCACACTATTGTGCTCATTTCTCCTCTCCTCCCCTCCCTTCCCCCTCTCCTTTGTTCTGTTCTCCTCTCTCCTTCCCTTCCCTAGCCTCCTCTCCTCTTCTCTCTTTCTTTCCCCTTTCTCTCTCCTTATTAGGACCTTTGGAGCCATCTTATGACTGCACGGGAACTACACTTATGATCAAACTGATACCATACAAGAAAGAGAGATGAAAAGAATGAACATAGGGCTGACTCTTTTGAGTCACTTTTCAAACTCTTATATAAAACTTTTACCTTTGAACACATGGTTACTAAATGTACTTAAACATAAGTTAATAAGGTTTCTACTTCAGTACTCAAAAAATATGTATCTCTTAGAAAAGAGGTCATTGGTTTTTGTTAGTACCCTAATGAGTCTTTCATATTATAGAGTGTTCTCTTGTGTACTTTATTTTGGAAAAAAGAATACTATTTGGGAAAACATATTAGCCTGAGAAGCAATAATTGTTAGCTTTGCATATATACGAAAATTACTTGATAGACTAGATAAAAAGATAAAATTGTAAAAAAAATTAGCATGAATTGAGTAATTATTATTGAGGGTACATTTTGGTACTTGTGAGTGCTAGAAATCATTTTTGCAATTACATTTTGAAGATCAATAGTTTGCATTTTATAAACCTCTCAAGTTGCTGAGATTACAGACATGCACCACCACACCCAGCTGATACATATATTTTAAATTTAAACAAGAAAAATAGCCACCAAACTCACATAATTAAGTATGAGTGTCTTAGAAGAATATTTCCATAAAAACATGAGACACAGATGCCAAAAGTGCTGTGATACAAATACCAACCACTATAGACAAAAGTGATAATTAACTCCTCTGGAAAAACTATTGGAAAAATTGAAACTTGCTTCTAAAGAGGGCAAAGAAAATACGTGTATGGAGTTGAAATCAAGTACTTCTGTGAAAAATTAGATTGCAAAAATGATATATTGCAATATATTATTTTTCTAATATGCAATTATATATATATTAACCAATTAAATACCAGAGGAAACCTTTCATAATTTTGCACACATGGTAGTTATTCATATTCAGATGTCCACTTCCTCAACCCTCTCTGGCTGCAATGCCATCCTCGGCTCTGAGAAGATCATGTAGCAGGACATCATGGAGAGTCATTGTAGTTGGAAACTTTATCCCATCTCTCTTATCAGAATTTGGAGTTAGGAACACTGAGCTCTCTAGTTACCATGAAATTTTGGCAAGTTTCTTAACAACAATGAGCTTCCGTTCTGTAAACGGATATAATTTATAGCATTTACTTCATAAATAGACAAATGAATTAAGTGAAATAATACAAGGGAGAAGACTGTCACAGCCCAGAACATACACTATGTATTGAACAAATAAGTGACCCGTTGAATGAAAAGCCAAGCAGAATGAGGAGGAACTCTGCTCAGATAGGTAGAGATTATTTTCTCTACACTTGCAGTCTTTGACAGATGGTCATCATGTAAGGTGTCTGAATGACCCCACACACAGTGGTCTCAATGTGCTGGATTGCCAGGTTTTTTCTCTCTCCACTGTGTTTACCTTCTGGCCTAGCCAGCCAATGGGAGCACCAGAATCCTGCTTCAAAACTGTTTCATTTGATGGGCATTTTATAACCATGAAATTGGCATAGCATATGGTAACAAGATTTCAGAGGGATATTTAGTTAATGACTGTAAAGTCTTTTGAGATATTTAGATAAAACTCTCTCTCTCAATCCATAAGTTATTTCAATGAAAATATTTTTTAGTGGGTTGGTACATTTGAAGACCCTTTCTCTTTGTGATGTGAATATTAAAAATGAATTTTAAATAGAAAACAAAAAATATATCTTTAAAAAGCTAAAATCAGTTTCTTTCTGAACATGTTGTTTCAACTTGTGAACAGTCATCTGAATTAAAAATAAGTATAGGAAGAATTTAATATAAAGACATATATGGCACAAAATGCCTATGATGCAAACAACTTAACTGACATTCATGTTTTGGTGTTTATTCTGTTAAATTGCTAAAATCCCATTATTTTGTAAATAAGCTATTTAAAGTAACAGAAAATAAAATGGTAGTTAACATTTATTGAGTGTCTTATGGCATGCTAGGGACAATGAAAATCACTTTTTTATGTATTACCTCAGTTAAACATGAGAACAACTCCATTAGGTAGCATTTTTATTATTCTCATTTTATGAGTGCTAAAATAATTTTAGAGATATATTAAATAATAGGCCTACCATAACACAGTGGAACTAGGAGTTCAGAGCAGATTATATGGTACAAGAGCCCACATTTGAAGCACTACAGTTCACTGGTTTTGCTGTATTAGGAATACACTGGCTTTGCGGGATAATAGTAGCTTATGCCAAACATGTAGCATATTAGTCTGAGAAAGTATTATAAAGACTTCTCCATCTAGTTCTCGCTATCTCCCAGTTTTTGTTCTAAATTTCTTTGTTTTTTTTTTTTTTTTTTTCCACTTTCCCCTTCTTCCCATTAACATAACACCTATTACATGCCCAGGACAGTGCCAAGAATTATTATAGCGATGAGTAAGGCATTTCCTCTGTCTGTCCTCCAATGAAAACACCCTGATTAAGGAGAAGAAACCAGTAAATTACTTCATTCAGCCATGTAGAATGCTATGCTAGAGGAAAGTACAGGTGTTTTCTCCAGACCTGTGGTTCTCAAGGTGATGTGCTGAACCAGCAACATCAGTATTACATGGGAACTTGTTAAAAAGGCAAGTTCTTGAAACCTGCCTCAGACATGCTGAGTCAAAAACTCTGGGGACAGGACCCTGCCATGGCTGTTTTCACAATCCCTGCTGGTTATTCTAGTGCATGAAAACCCAGGATCTGCTGGTCTAGAGTGGAGACTGCAGAGCAGGGTTTCCAAGAGTCTGACATTTGAGATGACTATGAAAGGTGAAGAGAACCATCTGGAAAAAGACCAATTTTTCCAAACAAAGAGAGCAATATTACAAACCCCAGAGGCATGAGGAAGCAAAACATTCCAGGAAATTACAAGTTATTCAGTGATGGTCAAAGTTACAGAATCCCAGTATGAAGGGACCAGACAAATACAGTAGGTCAAATTCAATGTAGCAGATCATGAAAGGGCTAGTAAGCTGTCTTGATGAGACTAAATTTTACCTTGAAAGGAATGGCAAGCCATTGTGTGATTAGAATCCAATGAGAAGATCCCACTGCAGGCAGGAAGTAAGTAAGAGATAGTGTCACAAACATAAGTGAGAAACAGGGAGACCATAACATCTTAAAGAGCAGTAGGGGAAGAGATAGAACAGCATTTATTTATAGGTATTTTGTTACAACTAACAAATGGAAGGTGGGTGACTAAAAGAGAGGAAGGGCTTGGAGAAATCTTGAGCTCTGAATCCCACATTATGTCATATACCAATCTATTTGCCTCTTGCCTTCTATCCAGGGCTTCCCTGTGACTCTAGTGTGGGAAACCAGGAATCTTCACCTGACAGTCAACATAACCCAGAAGTGTGACATGTTAATGCTCCACAAGGCAAATCTATAATGATGGAGAGGAGAAAACAGTGGATAAATTATTCCCTTTTCTTTCTCAGATGGATGGTCCTGAGACCCAGTTAAAATAACTTCTTGGGAGGCCAGCTTGACATCACAGACCAGTTTTGGCTCTTTCCTTCTCTGCTTTAACTTTGATTCTTACTCCTAACCCATAGTATTATGCTTCCAACAACATAGAAGCAATAATCTCTTGCTATAGTCTCTGCCTTTTAACTCAGGAGTGTTATATTGAGTGATTTGTGATCAATCTATTACATACAAAATATTGAGCCAGGTGCTAGGGATAAAGCAAGAAGCCAGACATAGTCACTACTAACATGGGCTTAATGCCCATGCCATGTGTGAAAAGCAAACTGACAAACTATTGTAAATCCCTCCTATGAGGAAATGTAAGTGTGTGGAAAAAAATAGAAAGAGAAACTGCCTTAGGAAGAAAACTGGGAAGACTAGTTGAATTGGGAGCACTGATAAGATATTCAAATGGAGTATTCTAATAGGCTAATGTGATTCGAGGCTTAGAGCATTGATCTGTAATTCATCAGTTTGTAGATAGTCTTAGTAATCATCAGAATGGATGAGAAGGTAAGAAAGTATAGAAGATAGTGGAAAGAAGAAATCTAAGAGTAATGTGATAAGCTACAGTTGAGTCCAAGAAGCAGCTGGAATAGTTATCGGCCCCGTCACTACCAAGCTCCAGGATGGTTCGCCATTGTCACATTTCTCTAATCTGCTGGGACCTTGCTTCCTCAACTCTCAGAAAAGATTTTTGTTGATGTTGTTGTTCAGATAATTATCAAATTTTCTTTCTTCCTTGGCAATTTTTCATTCACCAGTTATTATATTTTAGTCTGTAGGTAGAAGGAACGTAGAAAATCAGGTAAAATACATCTTATTCTCAATTCATATTCTGCAAAAACACTTTTTTAAACAAATATGCTTCTACATGCAAAACAAGAGAAAAATGGACTTGCTTCCAATTAAGTCCCAGATAAAAGGGATGTATAGTACTATAAAATATAAGCCGTCCTGTAATCATGTTTTCTATCCATTGTCTACTTGTGATAAATGCACCCAGGCATTAAAAAAAAATGGTCATGCAATAGCAGAGGAATGCAAAGATTTTAACTTTCTGATCGCCAAATGTTTTGCAATACTCATTCTCTTCCCTGTCAGGAAAAGCCTTGCATAATGGTGCAAAGCGTTGGTTTTTCATCTCTCCTGGGTACATGGCTAAGTCTCTGCCAAGTCACAGCAGGCCATTTCCCTGAAAGCTACTTTCTTTTCCCTGAGCCCCACTCAGCAAGTTTCAGCAATCACAAGTCAGACTGCATGTGCTATCTCCTGACATTATCTATCAGAGTCCTGTCCTATAAGTTTCCTTCTCCATGGTGGGAGATCAAGGGGCAGCCAAACACCAGACCAGGACCAACAGTCTGATTGGAATCTGCAAAATGAGCCATTATAAAGCTGTGATGTAGACCAATGCTTCTCAAATACATAATTTGCCTAGGCAGCTTGATGAAATGAAGCTTCTGAGGTGCACTGGTATGAATCTCCTCCACATGGAGCCAATCGTTGTCACCTTTGATTGAGTCTGTGGTCAGTGAACTGTCACATGGAATCCACTGTGGTACAGTATTTAAACTGTGGAAATAGGCAGAACTACAACTTCCTCTTCCAAACACACACACACTTACATAAAGCCACAAAACTGACCAAAAAACTCTTATGAGCACACCACTGGAGATGAGTTATTCTGCATTTGACACAAGCTCCCAGGTCATGTAAATACTGCTAGCTTCTGGACTGCCCTCTGAGTAGGAGGGATTTAGAGCCCTGGCTCTGGAGTGGAACTCCAATAGAATAAGTTCCAATTCACTCAAGTGTAATTCGTCGTACAACCTAAGCAAGTCAACTATTAAGGCATGGTTGCCTAAATTGATCTAATATGCTCTTTCTTCCTTTTTTTTTTTCTTTTTTTGGTACTGGGGACTGAACTCAGAAGCCTTTTACCACTGAGCCACATCCTCCCAATTCTATTCTAAAGTCTTAGTTTTTCCGTATGTAAAATGGAATAGGGATTGATTCCTACTTCTTAGTATTGTTCCAAGCAACAAGTTAAATAATGTTCTTGGCTCTGAGTGAGACAATAAATACCAAATTTGAAACTTATCAGATATAATTCTATAAAATTATGACACTAATGACAAAGAAAACCAAATAAAATGAAAAGCAAACACTGTTAGAGTGGGTAAGTACATATCATGAAATATTACTGTATACATATTAAACATTTTTCTATACTATTTAATTCATTCTTTTAAAGAAAGAGGAAGAAAGAAAACTAACTCCATGATAATAGGAGTCTAAGATGTGCAGGTGAGGAGGATGGAGGCTCAGGAGAAAGAGAAGGAAGAAAACTAATTTTGTACTATGGATGTCATGGAAAATACAGTTTTTTTTTTTTTTTTTTTTTTTTTTTAGAAGAAGCATTCTCTTTCTGCTCTCTCTTTCATGAAGATAAAAGTGTTTCTCCTTGACACAGAGACAACATTAGGCATTTTCTATTTCTGAAGCCTGTAACTTGCCTTTCATCCCCAAGCTCATGAATAACTTATATTCAGGGTGGGGAGGGGTGCTCTTGACTTCTTGTAGTGCAAAGTTGGCAGGTGCACAAGCAACTTTCCCCCCAATCACTGGCCTGACTGCACTCACCTCTGTGATGAATCATGTTACCTGCTGGCTCCTTTACCCTAACCAGCTCCACCCCCAGTAACTCCAGGAGGACAGAGGTGGAACGTGAATCCTAACACTTGGGAAAGGAAAGTTCTTTTCATTTTCCATACAGGCTCTGATAAGACTGGCAACAGATACATTTTGTGGTCTTTTAAGCAGAAAAGGAAAGAAAAAAAAGATGATGCAGAAAAGGACAGAAACTATTGCAGAAAGCCTATTTTTACCTAACTTTTGGAGATAGGTGATAAATAAAAAGTTTCATCCATGTGATATTTATTAAAGCAAATAATGCTAACACAGAGATAATTTGTATTTAGCCAGATATTCTATTGCTATGATAGTAAATTTCAACCTTTTTTTGTTTTTTAGCACCTACACATTAGAAGTATGAGACTGATACTGTCAGTAACCAAGTATCTGGTAGTACTAATTCTAAGGAGGTTTGAGATGCATCTTTCAGGGTGCTAAAGGACAATGCAGGAAGCCCACAACTCCCTCACACCCTCCCAGTTTATTCTTTTTAAAAAAAAATTAATAAATTGACTTATTTATTCTAATTAGGTATATATGACAGCAGAATGCATTTTGATTCATTGTACACAATTGCAGCACAACTTTTCATCTCTATTTGTACATGATGTAGTGTCACACCATATGTGCCATTATACATGTATCTAATGTAATGATATCATCTCATTTCACTATCTTTCTGCCCCCATATCCCTCCCCCTCCCCTCCCTTCCCTTTGCCCAATCACTGTTCCTCAATTTTTCTCATACCCTCCCTGCCCCCATTATGGATCAGCATCCACTTATCAGAACATTCAGCCTTTGTTTTTTTGTGATTGGCTTACTTTGCTTAGCATGATATTTTCCAGCTCCATCCATTTACCTGCAAATGCCCTAATTTTATTTTATTTTATTGCTGAGTAGTATTCCATTGTGTAAAAGTACCACAGTTCTTTATCCATTCATCTGTTGAAGGGCATCTAGGTTGCTTTCATAGTTTAGCTATTGTGAATTAAGCTGCTATAAACATTGATGTGGCTACATTACTATAGTATGCTGATTTTAAGTCCTTTGAGTATTGACCAAGGAGTGAGATAGCTGGGTCAAATGCTGGTTCCATTCCCAGTTTTCCAAGGAATCTCCCTACTGCTTTCCAAATTGGCTGCACCAATTTGCAGTTCCACCAGCAATGTATGAGTGTGTCTTTTCCCCCACATCCTCATCAACACTTATTATTGTTTGTATTCTTGATAACTGCCATTCTGACCGGCTTGAGATGAAATATTACAAAAATTTGATTTGCATTTCTCTAATTCGTAGAGATGTTGAACATTTTATCATGTATTTAATGATTGATTGTATATCTTCTTCTGAGAAGTATCCGTTCAGCTTCTTAGCCCATTTATTGATGGGTTGCTTGTTTTTCTGGTGATAAGTTTTTTGAGTTCTTTATATATCCTGGAGACTAGTGATCTATCTGATATGCATATGGCAAAAATTTGCTCCCAACATGTAGAGTGGGTAAATCCATATCATGAAATGTTACTGTATACATTTTAAACATAGATTCATAGATTTTAAACATAGGTCATAGATTTCTGGCATACTTATGAATATTTAAAATCCTGAGCATAAAAACAATGCATGTGAAACAACATTTGGGGGGAAGGTTAGGACCTGCATGATTAAGAATCCCTTCTTTTTCTTTTTGTTCCTTATGCCAAGACAAAATAGATCTTTATACAAAAACATAAACTGTGGTTATTTGGGATATTCATGTTCCTAACAAAAAGTAATGACGTTCCCCAGAAATCTATGACCCCCTAAAAATAATTTTAGTGGTAAAAGTAGGGAGTTCAGTCATAAAGATTCCTTCCAGTTACCAAAGCTACTAACTTCCATTTATTAATTATTCTCCCTGAGATTCTCCTGCACCCATCTATAAAATTGGAATAATATCTACTTTGCAAAATTTTTGTGAAGAGGAAATAACCTGTAAGAAGACTTGTAGCAGAGTTCCTGAATTTCAACGAAGTCTGAGTACACATCAGATCCGTGTTAGAAACTGCTCAGATATTCTACTTAAAAGAAGGAAGGGAGGTGGCATCTCCCCCTCATCAGGGCAAGTGAAGTGCAGTACTTAGAAGCTGTTTACTTACTGCTGGTCCCATAGGTCACCCAGCCTCCTCCGTGGTCCTCTCACTTTAATTGCCCCAGTAACTCTGTCATATTGTCTAGCTGTCTTCTCATTTGATATGCTCTCTGCATGACACCCTTATGCTCCCCCAAAAGTTAAAATCCAAATGAAAATGGCCTGAATGCTTGGTCATTAGAATCACTCTGCTGAGCTGTAGTCCCACAGGCTGCATTTCTTTCAAAGCAGTGTTTTTTTTTCCAAACTGTTACATGCTTCATTTTACTTCCCACAGAACAGGAAAGGATTAGCGTTGAACTAACTTTCACTTGGTTTACACAATCAGGAAAATTTGGAAATGGAGGAAGATGCTGGGGATCTGAGGAGGTAGGGGAGTCACCAAACTGGAAAGTCAAGGGTCAAAGTCACCTGAAACTACAGCTAGCAGTGGCCCTCTAAATGAGGCCGTCCAACCTACTGAGTAAATGTAAAATCCAAAAGAGATCAGCGAGGAATATGAGATGTGGCCAGGGAGAGAAATCCAGCTACAGTAGCAAATGGAAGTGATGCCAGGAATTGTTCATGGTACAGTGATGCTAATTTCAGAAAAGCAATACAATTAAAATTCCAGGCTAAATGATAACCACATGCTGGTGGGTATAGATTATTAGGCCTAGGAAAGAAGAACAAAATCCAAACAGGGACTGGCTGCTAAGCAGAGTTTTCTGGACTATGCAAAAAGAAAAAATTACTCAAGAATTTACAATCCAATATCCAGCTATAGATTTTTCTTTTAGACCATCTCTTATGAAGCATATTTGCTATCAGAATCTTTCACTAGAAGACATCTCTGACATCTCTCACTTAAGTACTGTAGAGTCTCACCATATTCTACCAATAGTTAGTTTTCTTTTATATATAGCAAAGCAGTGCTTGGTAGTGATTATGCCCTATCCCTTCCAAATTATTTTTAAAATCCATATTTAAAATTTTTCATTCATTTATTTAGCTAATTGTATATAGATTGTACATTGGTAAAAGATTTTTGAAAAGTATTATCATTTAAATTTAGGTGAGAAGACAGATATATTAAACATGATTAAACATTACACAATATATGTATATACCAAAATATCACATGGTACTCCATTGTTGTGCATAATGTTTATGTTTTCCCATCAGTTGAAAAATAAGTTAATTAATTCAAATGTACATGAGGATCTGCCACATAATTTTTTTTAATTTTAAATTCCTCTGTATCTCTACAATAGACAAGTGGTTTTTGTTTTTGTTTTAGTTGTAGATGCACACAATACATTTTATTTGTGTTTATTTTTATGTGATGCTGGGGATCGAACCCAGTGCTTCACGCATGCTAGGCAAGCACTCTACCACTGAGTCAGAACCCTGGCCCCCAGAAGTTATTTTTAAAATCAGTCAAATAAACATGAAAATTAATGTATAGACATTTGCATATATTTTATTATGCATATATTTATTATTATTTTGTGTACAGCAATACACAAAACTCATAATCTCTCACCTACATAATAGTACCCCAAGAGCAGGTACTCCAATGAAGCTCCATTACTGTACTCATACACATGCATCATATTTGTTGTCAACAGCAAAATGACTGTCAAAAGATATACAAATGTTAATAGTAGCTATTTCTGGGTGGCATGACAGTTGGTGGTTTCCTCTGCCCTTTCATATTTTCTAAAAAAATTCATTAAGATAATGATAAAAATCAGTTTTTCACTGATGTTGGGAGAGGCCTTATTAAGGCATTGGTGATTGTTATGTTTCGTTGCCTGAACTGGTCTGACATCTTGCATTTATCTTCAGTTCAAGTACTTAACATGAAATAACATCTTTTGAAGTATACTCCTTGGAACACTACTTGTTGGTATGTTAACAGCTTTTATAGAAAGAAAAAAATTCAGTGGTCAAGTTAGGAAATTCTGAGTTAACAAAGTTAAACTTTAAAAAAAGAAAACCTCTAATATAATAAGGTACATTTTATTTTACATGTTGACAATAGAGTATGCTTTATTTCTGAAGATAATACTTGACTATGGAACTCATTTTTCTTTGAATACTTTAAAGTAATATACTTTGGAGAAGATTGATATTCAAGCTTATATAAATCTAAAGTATCAAACCTGAAGATATATATATATATATATATATATATATATATATATATATATATATGATTATTTATATGTATATGTGTTATATATGTATACATATACACATATATATTATGTTTATATATAAGTTTAACATAGATCAGCTCATTTATTAAAAATATTTCCGTTAAGAAGAAAATGTTCAAGAGCTCTATTGCACAACATGGTTACTATAGTTATAGCAACATATTCTGTTCTTGAAAAGTGCTACAAGAGTAAATTTTAAATGTTCTCACCAACAAAATAAATAAATAAATATGTGAAATAATGCATATGTTACTTAGCTCAATTTGGCCATTCCACAATGTAGACATATTTCAAAACATCATATTGCACAGGATAAATATATGCACTCTTTATTTGTCAATTAAAATAAATTAATTAGTTTCTCAGAAAACATTTATTATACACATATTTTAAAATCTCCTTTCTCGTAGTGAAGTTTAATATACAGCAATACACAAAACTCATAATCTCTCACCTACATAATAGTACCCCAAGAGCAGGTACTCCAATGAAGCTCCATTACTGTACTCATACACATGCATCATATTTGTTGGTTTTCAGGACAGCCTCCACTATCACCGATGACCTCCTTGGGGTCAGGGATGCTTTCTGAGTCATCTCCGTATTGCTGGCACATTAGAGGTGCTCAATAAATATTTATTGAATAGATTAACTAGACATTACATAACTCAAGGTAAATGAGATTCTGCAGGAATAAAAGAGGGAAGACTGGAATAGAGCCAGTATGCTTTGGAAAGAATTTTTTTTTAAGTTAAAGGAATAACAGAGAGCTTTGGACTTACAAAGAATTCATAGTTGAATCAAATTAGCCTGATAAAAGTCCTGGAGGAAAATGAAACCGACAGGGCAGGTCCTCCAAATTAGGTGTAAAACTTCTCTTGAACCAAGCTTGTAATAAAATGTAATGAAAATATTCAAAGCGGAGAAGACAGTTGAATCTTCAAGAGATGTGTATTTTAAGATGTAGTGAAATCATCAGTCCATTAGAATGAGAAGAGCTGAAGGCACAGGAGTAAAAGGGACTCAAGTTTGAAGATTGAAAAGGGAAATGTGGCCCTCAGGGACATAAATGCTATTGAGGACAGCATGAGGACTATTTTCTGAATCCCTAATTGCTCTTTTTCTTGCTTATGCCTTGCAAATTCTCTTTGGGAAAAGAAGAAAAAAATAAAAGCATTGAAACTTGTGGTGAAACTGGAATGTATTATTGCAAATGGATGTACTGCCAGTGACTGATTTCAATGGCTCTGTTTTGGGTACCAAACAATGCAGAGGAACATTGTGAGTGGAGCTGGGGAATCAACATGCCTTCTAATTGTTGTTGTTGTTTTTGTTTGTTTGTTAAATTTTTTATAGGTTGATGGAGCTTTATTTTATTCATTTATTTATATGGGGTCCTGAGAATTGAACCCAGTGCCTCATACATGCTAGGCAATCGCTCTCCCACAGAACCACAACCCCAGATCATGGTTGTTTTTAAATCTCTTCACTTTTGTCATCTCAGGGGCTGTACTGATGAGCACATGGGTGTCCATGCCCAGCAACTCTCACTGTACCTGGGGACAGCCTTCTGCCCATGGCATGGTGGAGGTGAACTGTAACTTGACTCCGATAAACAGAAAACATTACCCCAAATAAACACATGCTGTCTCCCTGCATTGTGTCTATGTATTGTGCTGTTGGATGCCTTAGTTTCTAAGATAACAGGATGGAAATATTAAGGAGCACTCTCTTAACAAGTTCAATACCCTTGGCCTATACAATTAGTTGCAGATTTAAAACCTCAGTCAACCAGACACTCACCTGAATTGACCAAATATTCATGTGACAGAAAATGATGAAAGCTGTTTTTATTTATTAAATCCTTTATTTGCAAGGATTTCTGAATTCCCAAAGCAATTCTGTAACATATTCTTGTGTATCCTCACTTGCAGCTGAGAAAACCTGATCCAAGAGATTAAGTAATTTGTCCACAGTCAAGTAGTTGCCACATGGAGATATGAATCATGCCCGTCCACAAAAGTCAGGCTTTTTCTGCCACACTAATTGCCCCCCAGTAATATAATTTCACCAGCATTTTTGGTTTCGTTTTGTGTGTTTAAGGAAAACAACACATTGGTTCCATATGATCAATGCAGCCTTAAAGTTTTACTCAGCTTGAATAAACTTGAGACAGTTTGTGTCCTAACTATAAGCTCCTGATTTCTCTTTTCTTAGTCATTTACTTCAGGAAACTATAAATAAAAGAAAGCAATTTGATGACTGAGTTAAGTGCCTGAACTTCAAAATTAAGAGCTGAGCTTATGAGTTGGAATTCCAGTTGTACATTTGTAATACGTGTGAGGCTGGCAAACTCTTTAACCACATTTTATTAAAGGGGGGGGTTAATATCACTTATCACAGCATCCCTGTCAGAACTAAATGGTTGTATTGGTTTCCTAGGGCTAACATAAGAAAATATCACAAATTGGTGGCTTTAAACAATAGAAATGGGGCTGGGGATGTGGCTCAAGTGGTAGCGCGCTCGCGTGGCATGCGTGCAGCCCTGGTTCGATCCTCAGCACCACATACAAAAAAAAAAGATGTTGTGACCGCTGATAACTGGAAAATTAATATTAAAAAAATTCTCTCTCTCACTCTCTCTTTAAAAAAAAATAGAAATGTATCTATCACAGTTCTGGAGTCCAGAAGTCCTAAACCAAGGCACTGCAGTGCCATTTCTTTCCCGAGTCTAGTAAAGAAACCACTCGTGCCTCTTCCTTAGCTTTTGGTGGCTTTCAGCAAGTCTTTGGATCAACACATCACTTGAACATCTGCTTCCACATGGTCTCCCCCTCCGGGGTTGTATTCTCAAACCACCCTTTTTTTCTTTTACCAGGACCTGAGTCAATGGATTTAGAGTTCATTCTAACTTAAATTACATCTTGTATTAGTTTCCAAGGGCAGAGGGTAGACATCTGAAATAAAACTGTCTTCAAGGCCAGGCTCACTAAATAAAAAAGCCTTTAGAAGAGAATCCTGCCTTATTTCCTCCGGCTTCTGGTGACTCCTGGCATTCATTACCTGAGACAGAATACCTCTGTCTTCACATAACCTCCTTTCTCTGTGTTGGTATCTGAGTGTCTCTCCTCTTCTTATAAAGACACCAGTCTTTACATTTAGGGTCTACTGAAATCCAGCATAATTTTTTTTTTATTTACTACTTACACTTTTAAAGATTCTATTGCTAAATAAATCACCTTCTGGGGGTTTCAGGTGGTTATGAATTTTGGAAAGACTTTATTTAACTTACTGCACATATGCAAAGAACTTATTTCCAAGGAAGTTCCCAGTTACTAGGGGTTAAAACTTGGTCAGATCATCTTGAGGGACATATTTTCAGAGGGAGGCACAGTGCAACCCAGTACAAGGATAAATAGCATGGTAAGTTCCAGGAACATTATTTATCACCAAACCAGTAATAAATTCGTGTTGGTTATTTTTTATTAAGTGTCCTATTGCCATTAAATGACAATACGATGTCCGTGCCCAGCAACTCTCGTTGGTAGTAAGGGAGGCAGAGAAACGGGTTCCAGACCACTAACATACAAAGCAGATAACCTACTGAAGCAAATATATTTTTAAACCCCTCATTTGTGGGTCCCCAAACAGTAGCATACACCTTTTCCCAATTTCTATTTTCTGAAGCTTGTTAAAAGATAACCTGTATGTTCTGCCAAGAAAATAATGAAACATTCCAGACTAGTAGTCCTTAGCAGAGTTTAATCAAAGACTCAGTGATCTGTGCTGGCTCTGGAGGCCTATTCAAAGCTGAAATTCACCATGGAATGACCGTGGCGTGAACCACAACCAGAAAGCAGTGCCTGTGAAGGATGGAGGATGTGCCTCTTTTTCTGGTTAGATACTTGCTGCTCTGCAGAGGTGCCTGTGCCTCAGAGAGGAATTCTAACAAAGCATCCTTATACAAGTATTGGAGTCTTTGTCTCTTAAATGCCCGGGTAATATATTAATATGTGAATTTGTATTGGTTGCCTTAAATGTATGAATAATTCATACTTTTTATAGTTCTCATCTTCTAAACAAGAATCCTGTACCTTTGTATTTTCTGGCCTCCTTGCCTCAGGCCAGTTTTGCAGGATGGAAAGCCAAGAAAAAGCTGCTTGAGATCAATAGATGTTCCTGTTTTTGTCAAAAGCCTCAGAACATTTTTTAAAAATTATTATTTTGGTGTTCTAGAGAAGGAGGGAAGAAAGGAAAATACCACCCTCACTGAGAGGTGGCAGGTGGGAAGGGACAAGTTGTTCAATAAATGCACCAGGACCTAAGGCTCAGCCAGTGATTCAATGTCCCTAGTGAAACATCTAAGCAAGAAACATGGGACTGGAATGTATCTCATTATGAAACAGAGAGGACAGAGGACAGATGATCTGTGGTGTCTTGCTCAAGCTTTGATGCTGCCACAGTACCTTGGTACCACCACAGGGAGGGGGTATCTCCAAAATGACTGACGATGACATTCCCCAGTCATTCCATGGTGCATTTCAGCTTTGAAAAGATGAGGGGATAGAATAAAATTTTACTGGATTTAATTTAAATAAAGACATATGATTTTTTTCTTTATTCTTTTTTTTCACATGTGAGTTTTCAAGCTACATTACAGCTACAATGATTTGATTTTTTACATCAGCCTTGAATGTGTGCTAGCAGGTATTATTTTTCCCCTTCAACCAATGCAAAAACTGATCATCAGAGATGACTCAGTTAAGGCCATACAGTCCATATGTGGCAAAATAGAGCCCAGAATTTCTGACTCCTAATTTAGTGTTCTTTCCACTACACTGTAGTATAAAGCAAATTCGTAGAAAAGAAAAATGTTTCATTCTTCAGGTAAGGCTGGGAGCATTGGTGGATATTAGTGGCTTTTGTTCCAAATATGCAACACTCAATGAGAGCTATTAGGTAGATTGAAATATCTATTACTGCTAGAAAAATGCTAGGATATTTTGCTATTGTTAAAAAGTGATGGCTCTAATCCTACAACACCATTTCCTTTGTAAGGTAGTGGAGTTGCCTAAGAAGTCATTGCTATTATTGCTGCAATTATCATTCTGTCAGTCAGACTCACTCCTGCAGCCCTGGAGCTCAGGACAATGTAGGACCCATTGCAGGAGCTCAGTAAACATTTACTAAGAAAATGAAAGGGTAAGCAAACAATCCCAACAATTGAGAGCAGAGGCCTAAAAGGGAACTAGAAACAGGTCTAGAAACATCTGCAGAAGCGACATTACTTTCCCAAAGAGTAGAACAATACTTTAAAATAACTAGTAATCTATTCCAAGAAAAGTGTGCCCAGTAATACTGAGAGAATTGGGGACAATCTTAGGATCCAGTAATCATTCTCAGGCAGGCTTTGGGTAAATGTGGGAAAAACATGGTAGAGAACCATTAAAACTGGGAAGAAAGTTTTGGGTGATTTGGAAGTGGATTCCTGAGAGGTCCTTGAAAGAGCTCTACTTCTGTCATTACTGAGTTTCTATTGCTAACTTGGAATTTGTTTCTTCTATAAATTGTCCTTCTACTTGGCTTTTAATCCTTTCAGCCTTAATCCCTTCATACCCCCAAATACCATTGATTGAATAGTAGAATTTTATTAGATTTGGGGTGTGATGGGAAATGGTACATTGTCATGCAGAAAAATAAATTAAAACAGAAGATTAAATATCCCAATCCTTCCTTGCTATTAATAAAAACATATCCAATATTGGACAGTTTGTTTTTGCAACTGCAATTTAGATATCTGCTATAGCTGTATGATTGTATCAGTCAGCCACCTTCCATAAATATTCCAGTAAATTCAGCTAACTCTTAGAGCCTTGCCCCAGCACTTCACTTCCTTCCCACCTACCACTCTATCCTTTGCTCACCCTACCAGATTGACTGAAGTACCTAAATAGGCTCATGACATAAGACCCTGAACTTTTGCTATCCATTCTACTGTCATCTCAGATGGTAGGAACAAAAACAATAACAATACTGATGATAAATACCATTCATAATAATTTACATGACTAATGACATTAATTTCTCACAACCACAGAATGATATAGGTATCGTTTTATCAACAAGGACTGACTGACCCTCAAGTGACAAAGCTGGGGAGTGACAGAGTTGGAAATGGGACTCAGAGGATAATTCACAAGTCTGCCCAAATTTTAACTATGTCTAGACTGGTAGTCTGGTATATACTAAAAAAGTCTGTCCATTAAAAAACAAATTACCCTGAGACAAGAATAAAGCGATCTCCCTCAAAGATCTGGATGATGGCATCCCTGCCCAGCAGGCTACAAGACACCATGCTCAAGTGAACAGCTACAAACCAAAGATATGACTGCCTCCATTCTACATCGATAGGGGCAAGGTAGTGCTGTTTTCTCATATCACTTTATTTTCTGCCCTAGGCTTATGCACTCTTCATTTGGGCTTATTGTCTTATTTGGTTAATTTTGTCATTTTGTTGAGTAAATTTTGTGCAGGCACCCAGAGGCCCTGAAACACACAGTGCCAAAAAATAAACATTATTAAAATGATAGCTATTAATATAAACATTGCCAAGAGATAATTTGTAAGGGTGGGAGAAAAGAAAAACAGTGAAAATATGGTTGCCAAAGATATGACATTGCTCCTTCTTACATTCTTTTAGGATCTTCTTCTCTGTTATCTAGGAGAGCAAGTTAGGAAAGCCTTGTTAGGTAGTTTTAGAAAAGAAGATTTCACATCAATATCTTACAAATACCTACAGATACAAATATATAAGTGATCACAACTACAAAAAAACCTATTTAGGATTTCAGAAGCAGATTTAAGAGCTAATGCATCCTATGCTTATTTCAATAGAAATTTTAGCTCTTTTGACTTAGAAAGTCTAGAAGGGCTCAGTTGCCAACAAACCACCTTTGAAGTGCTCACATTTCCCAGGTATGTTGTGATTCATCGCCATCACTAGTAAAACTGAAGCAATGCATATTAAAGGCAAAGAGTTTAGAATTTTGGTGGTTACTAAGGCAAAAAAAATAACATGAAGTAACTTCAAAGAGGCCTGATTAGGCTTTTCGAGTCCTTCGTGATTCCATTTTTTTTTTTTTTGCTGGAAGTGGAACTTGAGGGAGAACCAAAAGAAAGAGCATAAGAAAGGAAGCACAGGATGATTGTGGAAAAGTTTAGGAGCCTTAAAACCAGAGCAGAAACTAAAGGCCCAGGAGAGGGCACAGAATGTTTCACCACTGCCATCTTAAACCCAATAGTGTTAGTAACCAGTTTTTCTCCCTCTTTGACCTGCTCTCTTTGATCTCCCAGAAAACCACAAAGACTGAAATGAAAACAAACTCTAACTGAATATCAAATGCCCTTGCAGAGTTTAACAATGAATACCCCCAAATCATCCCAGAGGTGGTGCAGTAAGCTTGGCAAGTGTGTCTGAACTCCCTTGTGCACACTGAGCATGTGGGGATCTTGTTAAAATGCAGATTATGAGTCAGCAGAAGTGGGGTGGAGCCTGAAATCCTGCATTTCTTATGGGCTTTCAGTAGTGGCAAGGCTGCTGCTCCCTGGATCACAGTTGGAATGGCAAAGAGTTAAGAAAATCAATTTTGGAATCAGACCCTCTGAATGTGAAATCTATATTGATAATATCAGTACGTTCTCCACATCTATAACCTTGGTCCTTAGGTTCTGAAGAGTAACAGTTAAAGGGAATCATTTGACCAGTTGTAACATAGGAGATTTCATTGGGTATATAGTATTGGCCATGCTTTAACTGTCAAGTTATGGTGCTGGGTTAATAGGCGACTGACTTTGTAAAGTCAAAATAATTTGATAAATATTTTGTTTGTGCCAAAATTATAATTTCCTAGTTCTCTCAGTGACTGTGCCCCTCTTTTGGATCAACACCATAACCACCTAACTTCATTTTACAGATTGGGTTCAGTGAGGTAAAAGGAACCTCTTTCAGAGATAGGTTTTGCTACTAGAATCTTCTGTGCCAGTGAAATTTACTTTAACACCAAGGTTTCTACAGAAAGCTTGAATTTCCTTATCTCTAAAGGGAAAATACATTAATGTCATTTGAGAGTTAAATCAAATCATTAATACAAAGTGTTTTCCTCAATGTCTACCATATTCCAGGAGCTTACTGCTTACTGTAGCAACCCTCTATCTCTTCACACTTTTTGCCAACTTAGGCAGAAGGTAGGTAGTGACTTAATCAGATGATTTATACAAAATAAGCAGGGTAAAGCTTAACGAAAGAACCAGTTTCCTTCACTGACTCAGGTAGGTAAACTGAGTCCACTCCATCCTACCTCCTTTCCCAAGCTCTTCCCAGCTTCAAGAGAATGACCCTTACAGAGGAGCTCAGCAGAAGAGCCCAGGCCTTTCATCCCAATAAGCATGGCTAATTGCAGAAAGTTACTCCATGTACTTGAGAGATGTTTCTAGAAGTAATGAGGCAAAACTTCTGCAAAGGAAAAAAAAAAAAAAAAAAAAAAACGGAAGAAAGAAGAACTGGGTTTATAATACAGCCTGAAGGTGCAGGACTTTTTATTTGCCAGCTCAGACTTAAGAATCAAACAATCTATAAAACATTCATTTCTTCATGAGTTCAATTAAAGCCATGGATGCCCAAATGCACAAACTATTCTGCTTTGTGTAGTGATTAAATTGCTCTTGTTCAAGTGTAATCTATTTTTGCTACTTTTTTCTACACTCAGCCAAATTCTTTACTTGTGTTCAAAAGGCCAGGATTAATTTGATATCCATGCTGCCCATATTTCCTCCTGGTTTCCCAAACAGTTAAGTACTTTGACTAATCTTTGCAGAAGGGGAGATTAATGTAAAAAGAATAATGAAACATTTGGCTGATATTAGGTGCTTGTCATTCTTCATTAGGTGCCCCTGAGTCACCTTCTTAAAACCTTGCAAACAGAATAGAATGGGCTATAACAACAGTCCATCTAACATATTAATGAGAAGAAATGTAAACGGGAGAAGGCTTTCATTTTGCTAGAATAAACAGAGCACTGTGCACATCTCCATCTCAGCATTCTGTATTTTCTCTAGGGGCTCAGTCCAATTAGCTAGTTCATATTAATCACTATTTGTGCAGTTGATTCTTCCTATGGCAGCTTTCCACTTTCCGTTGCCCAGAAGATTGAAAGACATTTATATTTTCCTGGCTACTCTACAGGACCCTGAGAAAGAAAATAACAATGTTTTATGTGTGTATTACAATGTATTCCTTTCAAAGCCATTTCATATCTCAGTCCCCTTGGCCCTCAAGAAAACCCTTTAGGGAATGTTCAAGGCACGTGGACACCTCAGGGCCACACTTTGCACCTAGTAGGCATTCAAAATAACAAAATCATCATCATCATCATCATCATCATCATCATCACGGGGATACTGGAAGAAAGAAGACAGAACTATTTCATGGCAACACTTAAGACAGCTTCTATTTTTCTTGACAATTTTCTCAGATGCTAATAGACAAACAGATCTCTATAGTTTAAAACAGATTTCATCAAATGACTCTGACCCAACGAAGGATATGTTAATGAGGCCACCAATTATAAATTTAAAATATTTATGGCATTTGCATTTTCAGACAGTACTGCCTCCACATATTTTTGTAAAGCAGTCAAATAAACGAAGTTAATTTAGCAACTAGTTTTCACATTATTTAGAGAACTGTCTTTCTCAGGTCTATGCATGAACTTAATATTTTAGAGATATGACCTTTGCTTTTGAAGTTGATAATTTAGATTCAATACACTTTGAAATATATTTGTTATGACATCCTCAGACCTGCCTTGTATAACATGGTTAACCATTATTTTAGCAGTCTTCCATTTGTATTACATTTTCAGAATGGCTACACTTTCAAATGAGAGGTGCCAGCTCTTTTCTCCAGGACTGCACCTACTTGATAGAAAACCTGTGCTTAAAATTAAATATCACATGCAATATGGCTGATGAATCCAGCTTCACTAGCTACACATGACTAGAAAAAAGTAGATTATCTTTCTGGTGGTTTTGAATTAAGGCCTCCAATATTGAGTATGTTGGTTTGGGGAAGATAGATTTAGGAGCTAAGTCTGCCACTTTTGAGCAGCCAGAGTTGGCCATAAGTAAAGGGATGAGTTGGAGAGGAGGGAAAGGGATGGAAAAGGAGGGAGGAGAGAAAGACAGAACAGAGAGGCCAAGAGGAGAAGATTAATAGAAGATGGGGAATAGAAGTGAGGGAAGTGAGAGAGACAGGCAGTAATTCCTACAAAAGGTGAATTTCCTCCAAGCTTTATAAAACAAACAAACAAACAACAATAAAAACTTATTTTTGCTTGACCTGAACAACTTTAAGTAGACTTCTTTACTGAGCCCTTTCAGCAATATTTTTCACTTTATTCTTCTTAATATAATAGCTTCGACTTCTAAAACATCAAAAATATATTAAATTATTGCAAAAAGAATAAGCTACCATTTTCTATAGAAGGTCATTGATCACTTAAAGAGAATTTTATGGTTTTCAAATAAAAAATAATAGATAAAAAGTAAAAATTGTTCACCAAAAAATAAAAAGAAGTCTAGACTGTGAATGAAAAACCCCAACTATTTCTCCTACATTGATTTTATATAGATAAAGTCAAATAAATTGTGTTCTTAGAAAGAAAGAGTGTAAATAGATTAGCATTGGGGGTTAAAAAGACGTCTGCTGAATTAAATATGCCCTGTTTAATTCAGTAATAGAATCCTACTCATTCCATAGGAACTGAAATTTTGAGGTTTGATTTAAAAAAAAAAAAACTTCATAGAATATGTTTGAGAATTAAAAGAAAATCTGAGGTTTTCACTTGAGAAATAGAAAAGATTGTAGGATTTTCAGACAGGCAGAACTGGTATGATTCTTAGTATTGCTACTCACTGTTGTTAACCTAGGAATGTACTTCACCTGTCTCAGGACAGATTTTTTCATCTATAAACTGAGTTGATGACAGTTTCTACTCCTTAGATTGTCACAGGGAATGCATAATGTTCTAACAAATAACAACAAACAATTAGCTCAGCTGTTTCTTTTTGATGTGAGGGGGAAAGTGATTGGAGATTGTTTATATATGATATACATTTGATGTGAACCTGGGTAGAATTTTATTTAACTAAGAGTCTGAAAGTCTCATCATGATATCACCATACCTATGGCATTCTGTGATCATTCACTATATGGCTGCCATGCCCCTGATTCCAAACTATCCACAACCAGGAATTCCTCTGAGCAGATGATAGACAGTCACTGATCTGCTGGGGCTTATGAGTCCTCTAAGGCAGATTTAGGCAGCTCTATTGTTTAATTTCTTTATTTTGAAGATTGAAAATAAAACATTTACATAACTTATACAAAATAACTCAATTGGAGAAGGTGAGGCAGAGACAATTCACAATCTGATTCTAGGAATATAGGAAGAATTATTCTCTTTATGTCTGTGGAGGGCACTCTGCTTCTAGAACTGAGGCACCTTAAATGGAATTCAAACAGATCATGATTCTACTGAATATATTTTTACTGGTTTAGCTCCATTTGCCTCAGGGCTAAAGCCAAGCTGTGCTATGATTCATAAGCCTCATTTTCCATATGTTTGACTTGGGATTTTTTCTAGACAACAGTTGATTAGCCACTCTTGTGGATTCATCTCACTGATGATAAATTGACCCAATTTCAACTGATTTCTATTGGCTCTAGGCTCCCTGGAAAAAGAAGCAGAGCTCCATTGAGATACTCCAATGCAGCCAAGCATTCTCAGCTTCAACCAAACCAGCCATCTACATATGCCAAACCTGGCATGCGTGCTGCTGGGTTGCTATCAAAGTGAGACTCTTTTACTCCTTCAGTTAAAAAAATACCAAAGCACACAGGTCCAGGAAAACAGTGACAAATTTCCAAATATATCCTCTATAGGTCTGATGAGAATGAAGCTCTGGATTATGATCTTTTTAAAGTTTTTCTACAGGTAATACATCATTTCTATGCTTAATGCCATTCAACCAATGCCCACTGCAGTGGATAAAAATTTAACTTCCTGAGCATGGATCCAGACCTTTCATGTCCTGAACTTTACACCCTTTTAGACCTTCATCCTTCACTAATATTTCCCACATTTCCTATGTTCCAATATTCTTATGGTCCTGGATCCTCAGATATGTCATAGTATCACACATTTCTGCACATAGATTGGGTATGTCTATAAACATTGACTTGCTATTTTTATTATTCTAACTACTGTCACATGTTATAGTTTCTTTTTTTAATTGGTTCTTTATATTATACATGAAAGCAGAACCCATTTTGACATAATTATACAAGCATGGACTATATCTTATTCTAATTCAGACCGCAGTACCTCTCCTTCCCTTTCCCTTTCCCTGGCCCCTGCTCCCTGAAACAAAGAAATTCAAAGAATTAAACAGTGTCAATGTATACCAAATGTCATGAACTTTTCTCCCCAACTCTATTTTATTTATTATTTATTTGTTTTTCTTGGATTAATTAATTGGTTTTTAAATTTTTTTCCCAACCCCATTTTAACCTAATTAGCATACATTTGTTTTAGTGTAAGCTAATAGTTTTTTTTTTGTTTGTTTGTTTGTTTGTTTGTTTTTGTACCAGGGATTCAACCCAGAGGCACTTGGTACTTATCACTGAGCTACATCCTCAGCCCTTTCATTCCATTTTTATTTTGAGACAGGGTTCTGCTACATTGCTTAGTGCCTCACTGAATTGCTGAGGCTGGCTTTGAACTTGCAATTCTCCTTCCTCAGCCTTCCCAGACTCTAGGATTACAGGTAGGCATCGCCCTGCATGGCTAGATTTCTGTTTCTAAGGAAAAAAAATGTTATTATGAGAGAAATGTTAATATGAGGCCATATTTAGTGGGAAAATGGGATGTTCACAAGGTCAAACTGATTGGCATATTATATTTTAGTGTGCCACCTAAGGGGACCCTGATGGGATTCTGCCAGACTGATTGGCAGCCAGGCATGTGAGTGAATGCCATAGTACTGGGAGTTATTGGTGTCTATGTTGGGAGCTAAATAACTGTTGGGTTTTGAAGACATCTGAATAAGTTACCACCTCTAACCAAATTTTATTCTGTGTGCAACACATTTGAAGTGGGAAGAAATTCGGGTTCTATCCCAACTACTTTTTTTGATTCTTCTAAGAATAATAAATTTTCTCATAAAATATTTTAGTTGAAGGACTGTCTTCCTTAAAGTTATTTCTAAAGTCAATACCCTGGACTTCAGAAGTAATTATAAAGTAAAAAGATGAGTGTTAATGACCACACTATAAGATATGATCTGAAGGTAGGTCTTATAAACAAATTCCTATTAAGCTGTAAAAATGCAAACATCCAGAAACACATTTTTTTAGTGTTCATTGGCAATAATTTTATCTACTAAAAAGAATAATTTTATTTTCTGTCAATCATGGCTCCTTGAAAAATCTCTTTAATGAATTTTCAGCATTTAAGATTATTATTCACCTTGAGGCCAAGCTTGGTGGTAAGCACTTATAATCCCAGCAGCTTGGGAGGCCGAGGCAGGAGGATTGCAAATTCAAAGCTAGCCTCAGCAAAAGAGAGGTGCTAAGCAATTCAGAGACATAGTCTCTAAATCAAATACAAAATAGGGCTGGAGAATTTGGCTCAGTGGTTAAGCTTCCCTGGGTTCAATCCCAGGTACACACACACAAAATAATTACTCATATTGAAATACTTAAAATAAAAGTATTTTGACTAATAAGAATATTATGAAGACAACTGCAATAAATCACACACTTTTCTTGGATTATTCAATATAGTGTGGTATTGGCTTCACTGGTATTTCTTGCCATCCTGATTAGAATGACCATCCTTTTTGTTCAAGTTCTACATGATGGATATGGGTATTTTTGAAATTTGTTCCATATTCATCTTCTTTCCAAGCTAACTCAATATTCAAGGTAAGAGTAAAGACATTTTCACAAACAAATAGTATCATCAAAGATCAACTGTAGGAATTTTACAGAAAAGGAAAAAAAATTCATGTGTCTGTTCTAGAAGCAGATGTTCAGGATTGAAATCCTGCTCCAGAATTTAATAAGTATGACTTTGGGAAAGTTACTTAACTTCACTGAATTATTGCTTCTTCATCTGTAAAATAACAGGATAATAATTGTACCAGCATCACAGGTGTTGTGAGGATTAAGTGAGTTAATCCACAGCCTGGAAGGGCTTAGAAGAGTGACTGACACAGAGTCATTGCTTGCTAAATAACAGCTATTATTATTTTGACCCATAGCGAAAGCAGAATTGTTGACTTATTTTTCAGGGAAACATACATGAAACTTTGAAAGTTGGAAAAATTACAAATGGGACATATTATTTTTCAGAAAGTGAGACACCTATTACCTGTGTTCAAACTCCATTATGTTTCCCTACATTGCAGCTCTAGCCTTCTAATCAATACTCAGTCTTACCTCTCTCCAAAACACTACACAGACATTAAGCCAAGTGATCCTTAGTAACGTAGATCCTTCAAACTACTCCAGCTTCCCCTCATTTACATCATTATGCCATACTTAATATTTCCCAATAGAAACACATTCTGATCCCCTCCCATCACCCCTCACCTCCCACACCTTCCATGTACAAGTACACAAATTCTTCTAGCCAACTCCTGCCTCTTCTGTAGACACGCTTAGACTTTAGAACTCATCAGGAAGTCTTCTTGGATCCTTTCAAGCCTTGGCTATATGTACCCTCATCTGGGCTCTGTGGCACTTTATGCACCCCTCAGTGAAAACTAGATCACTGACATATTGTGTGTCAAGTGAATAATATTTTCACTTTTCTGGCAAAACTCAAAATAAAAACAACCATGAAGGAGCAGATTGTAACTAAGCACAATTTTTTTTTTTAAAACTGAAAACTCAATTGAACATTTTTAAAGGAATATGTATCTACCATGAATATGTTTAATATTTATGTTTTTAAAATGACCTACCTAATGTGTTATATTAAAGTATAAAAGAGTAATGGGATATTCCCATGAAGTAAAGCTTATCAATATGCAGCCCCAGCCCAAGTTCTCAGCTTATTTTCCACCATAACCTCCTGCCATGACCACCCTGAGTATTATGTGATATGTTGAACTTCCTTGTCCTTCCATATGTCAAAGCGTTTGCCTTCCACCTACCCACATCTCAGAAGAAACTCTATTCTCTCCTGATCTACCTCTACCCAGAAGATTTATTCAGGCTTCTTTTGTAAAACTAATTCATGTTGTGCTGTCTAAAACAGTATCACTAATCACTGGACATGTGGAGCTATCTAAATTTAGCAATAAATAAAATTGAAAATGTAATTGTGCACTCATAATAGCCACATTTCAGGCATTCAATACTCACATGTGACTAGTGGTTACCATATTGGGCAATACAGAATATTTTCATCAAGTTGTATTGGAAAGTATTTACTTTTATCTTCTACCTAGTAATAATTGTATAATAAGGTCTGAATAAATAGCCTGTAATTGAATGTTGAATGAATTAGTATCTTTATAATAGTCCTTATATCTGTCAGTGTTCTCAAAGGAAAGAAATATACTTCAACTCAGTTGTTTCAAGTGAGAAGAATTCAAATAAAGACTATACATTTGGAATATTATAGAGTTAAGGGAATAAGATTTGAGGCATGATGTTATAGTTTGGATGTGAGGTATTCTCAAAAAAAATTCATGTTAACAATGCAGCAAAGTTCAGAGTTGAAATGAAAGCTATAACCTAATCATTGGATTGATCCATTTGATGGAATATTAATTTAATGGATTACTGAGTAGTAACTGTGAGACATAGCTAGAGGAAGTAAGTCAATGAGGGTATCTTGGGAATAATATTTTGTCCCTTGCTCCTTTCTCTCTGTCTGCTTCCTGACTGACATGAGCTGAGGGGTTTCCTTCACCAGTCCCTGCTGTAAGACTTCACCTCAGGTCCAGAGGAATAGAGTTGGCAAACCACAAATCAAACCTAAAATCGTAAGCTTCAAATGAACTGTTCCTCCTCTAAGTTGCTCTTGTCAGGTATTTTGGTCACAGAAATGAAAAACTGACTGGCAAACATGGAGGTAGGAATAATGTAAGTTGCTGCCACCAAGAGAGTTGAAGGGACAAGGAGAAGAGAGTCATGTTGCCCAGAACCCAGGGAGAGCTAAAGCTGTGGAGAAGCAGAGGACGGCATGGGTAGAGCTCATGGAAGCACATACCTACTGCCAGATGCCAGACGCCAAAGCAGGGAAGGAATGAGGGAGAAACTCCTACATCTCTGATCTTCTGACAGTAACTACTCACTGAACCCAACTTGAAGCCAGTTCATAAGGAAGCAATTCAATGAGGTAAGATTCCTAGGGAAGAAATCAGGGGAAAGGAAGGGTTCAGAATAAATCTATGGGGTAAGGAAGTAAAGGACAACCATTGTGTTCACTATATAGCTCAATTTATCTCTTTGTTTTTAATCTTTCTCACACTGTATACTGGAATCCTGCTCATTCAGGGACTGTATCTGATTTACCTGAAATATATAACAGAGTATACGATGATACAGTATTCAGTAATAGGTATTGTATAAATTAAGTAATCTTAATCCAACACATGTGGGATGGGTGTTTTCAGAAGTTGGGGTCAATATGGACTCCTTGTCTTCATATTATGACATATACATGACCTTCAAACCCTGAGTTTATTTGACAAAATAAAAATATTCCTTCCATATATTTTAACCACTGAAGGTATGCTTTCAAGTTTTAATGCATTTGTCAATATATCTTCTGACAGGCTTGCCAAATATGCCTTTTTCATTTTCCGTGGCATACATCTTATCCTGATAGCACAAATAGCTGACAACCTAGTCCCCAACAGAAAAGTCTGATCAAACACTCAACGAGAGTACCACTTTCTTGAACAATAAGGCATCATGTGCTATCAGACCTCCTGGCAGAATTTCTGAGAAAACAGATTGAGTCAAAAAGGAGCACCCCACCACAAAATGGCTTAACAACAAGATGAGAGAACCTGGGTGACAGAAGGGGAGGGGAGCCAGGGACCCACAGGAACATTTACCATTTCAACTGTATTTTCTGTTTGTCAGTGGTCATATAGGAAGTGAAATTCCATATAATTATTCATATTCTGTCATTGCACTGAAGTTACTTTCATATATATTTTGAAGGACTTGAGTTCCACCCTGTGTCAAATGTTTGTTTGTGTAACATCTCACACAATTCCCATTATATGGTCAGACTCCTTGGTGCAACCCATGAAAAGACACAATAACATAAGTGGTTAAATTTGTTGTGTCAGAATGGGAAAGATAGAAAATTTTCATTATTCTCATTAATGATGTTTAAAAGGCTCTAATTAGATAGTCAGAAGCCTAAAGACTGGTTATTTATAGTGCATTCTATTCAGTTTTCCTGGTAAAGAATGGAGCCACCTTGTCCTAACATGAATGTTTTTATTTAGAGTTTAGGGTGAGTGTGACGATTGTGAAGTTTTCTTCCTGAGTTTTCTGTCTTCTTTTAATAAGACTACTCTATTTGTGTGTTACATAACTTAAACTTCTACAGTTACACTCTGTGTTATCTTAGAAGATTCATACAGGAACACATGATAGTTAGACAACTGGATTCTGAGACAGATTCTGGGTTCAAAACCTGGTTCTTCCAGTTGCTGCTATAGGACATTGCGTAAGATCCTTGACTACCTGAGCTTCATTGTCCTTGTTGGTAAATGGGGACAGTAAAAGTCCCTCTAAGTAATGTAGCCTAGGTCATATCTCAAAGTTAGTTAACCTTTTTTCCCATCTCCATAAATCTTAGGTGCTACCTTATTAATATTGTATTTATAGTGACTGGGAGAATACAAGCAAAAAAGCAAGAATCACTTTAACTAAAGCACTTCTGTCTCCTCATCCATTTTCAATCCATGTGATCCAGCAGATGTGCTCAAGGGAAGCATTCCATAAACAAATAATTTGCATAAAATCATCTGTGCTTCTTCAAACTTGTGCAGATATTCAGTTGGGTTCTATTCAGATTCCAAGCTCAAGTTCCTGCCAATTTTATGTTATCAAAACAGTCAGGCTCATCTTAGTTAGAAGTTTCATAAAATGATCTGTCACTTAAAGATTGCTCACCCTCACAGGGATATGTAAAAAACTTCATCCCAAATCAAAGATACATAAATCAATTTCATTCTGCATTTGGAAGTCTGAGTAACGAAGACACCCCAAGGTTTGCCAGATCTCAGTCGTTGGGGTAGAAGTGGCCAGAACACTGATTTAATCACTAACCAGGGTCCTCAACATGGCAGACATTACAGCAGAATCAGAAATGAATCCTCTGCATCACTCAGCTTCCTGAGATCCAGGCAACAACAGATGCTCTGCTCTGAGTTACTCCTGAATGTTGCCTTCTGAATTTGTCATCTCCATTTTCTATCATGCATTGAAATTCTGATTTTCACTGAAAACCATGCTAATGTACACAAGATTGGCTACTTTGTTGCCTTTCATCATAGTGCTAATAATTCAATACCTCTCTCACAGTATCTTAATTCTCAGCACTGCTTCTACAGTTGATTTCATTCTTCTCATTTCCAAAAAGACATAAATATGACCGTTAATCATTTAATGTTCCCTGAGACCTGAGAAAGAGCCATAAGAACAATAATAGAGATAGGTAGGAATCTATAAGATTTTACCAAAATTAGATCTTTTAATTTTCTAAGTTAACCAATACACTATTCTGGTGAAATTTATTTGGAGGTTTTGATTTGAACTTTGATGTTTGTCTTCTGTACCTTTTGAAGTCTTTTGGAATTTTATTGGTCATTGTTATTAAAGGCACACAATTCTAAAAGGCCCTGTGGTCTAGTTTGTAATGAAAACAGTCATGAACAAGAAATGATGGGAGAGAGTCTCTCAAAAGCAGAAGTGAAAAATCATAGCAGGTTGATAAAAATGAAATGTGTTTTCATCTATTGAATTTTAATCCATGTATTTCTTGGGCATTCTTTGGCTGTAGGCAAATTTTAAAATGGGTTATTGCATATAGTTTGAGGTCTATAAAATATTAACTGGTAAAGTAAAATCAAAATACTTCCTATTGGCAGATAACAACTTAATAAGAATAGGGCCATGTCAAGAAAGCTTATGTATTTTATTGCAGGAAAAAATGCATAGAACTAGAAATTTGTAAATATCTAAATCTATGACCTTGGGTAAGTCTCTCAATGTCCTTTACATCAGGCAGTAAGCATTGAGCATCTCCTTAGCACTAAATACTAGTCTTCAAGGATTGAGTGGAAGGATGTGTAGGACATAGAAACTGCTATCACCATTTACTGGAAGAAAACTATAAGCATAGTAACTTCAGTATGATGTAATAAACCCTGGGAGTGGGCATCCTCAGAGATATTCACAGTTTCCTTATGCAGATTGTATTTCCCATCACCTAGGAAAATAATCGTATTCATGTGACTTCCATTAACAAAGGAAAAATGAGCAGTAGCAAATTAAGTTATTTATGACAGGGAGTTTTAAGCTTCATGCTTTCCTATTTTCCTTTCCCTCTGATGAGTAATCATAGACGCATAAGTCAAGATACACTTTCCATCACCCTCAGTCCCTGAGTGACCACCATGAACATAGCCTACTTGGCAGTCTTCACTGGAAGCTAGGCCGTCATGAGAAAGAAACCTGAGTTATTTTATCCCTGACTTCCATAGTGGAACCTAGCCTACTGTAACTGATGCACTAAATTAGCAGCATGTACCTGGAGATGTGGACCAATAAAGAAAAGATCAATTAAATCTGAGTAAGGCGAGAAGTCCTGCTAGAAAAACACTGAAAGTCTTACACAAGTAATGACCATTGACCAAAGTCTTGAAGGATGTGTGGCTTCAGATAAGCAGAGAAAGCACGATTAGGAAATTGATGGAAAGGAAATGGTGTGCTGAAAAGCACAGAGCTGGGAAAGCACAGGGCAGGTACTAGGTGAGTTGTCTGATGAAGCTGGAGCTCAGTACTTGAAGTATCAGGGGAAGAGAAAAGAAAGGGTCATTTTAACTAGGATATATTTGAAATTTTTATTTTGACATATTTTAAAATTTCTATAAATTTTTCAAAAAAAGTATCAAATACCTTCATATAAATTTTACCCATATCCATCAACTATTTGCATTTTTGTCTATTAGTTTTCTCTAACTTGTTTGTTTCTCTTGGTGGACAGACAGATGGGTAGGATCCTACTTTATTTTGTGCTGCTGTAACAGAATACCTAAGAATTTATAAAGAACAGAAATGTATCTCTTATAGTTCTAGAGACTGGAAAGACTAAGATCAAGGAACAGCATCTGAAAAGGACCTTCTTGCTGCATCCTGATGTGCAGAAGACAGAACACCAGTGGGAAACTCTGGGTCTTCACCTGGTAGAAAAGCAGATGGGAACAAAACTCACTCCCACAAGCCCTTTTAATTACAGCATTAATTCATTCATGAGGATGGGGGACTCAAGAACTAAATATGTGCAAAGATGCCATCTCCAAACACTGTTGCCTTGGAGATTAAATCTCTATCACAAATTTTAGAAAGGGTACATTCAAACTATAGATGATAGATGCATGGATAGATGGGTAGATAATGTATGCATATATGTACAAGCAATTGTTTCTTCTGAACCATTTAAGAGTAACTAGGAAACAAAATGCTCCTTTACCCCTGTACTTTACAGTATATTGACCAACAATGAGGTGATTTTCTGACGCTGCCAGAATGCAATTATAAAAACCAGGATTTTTTACACTCACACAACGCCATTTTCTCATTCATAGGTAACATTCCAACATTTTTCAGTTATTGCAACACTGATCTTCATAGCTACTTTTGTGATAGCGCAGGATCAAATTTAGGATTTCTCATTGCTTTTAGTTGTCAAGTCTTTTTAGTTTAGGTGGGGTTTATGGCCTTTCTCTGTAGTCCTGGGCCTTGGTGTATTTGAACAGAATACAAGTTGTCTTCACACCATCTCTGAGTTTGGATTTGTTTGATACAGTCTCATATTTGGGATCAGGTTTCCCATTTTCATTAGGAATGCCCTTGAAGGGATGTTATATCCTTCTCAATGCATCACATCAAGAGTAACATGATATTCATCTTCCAATGTTGTTTCAGCTTTAAACATATGCTGAAGATGGCGTTTGCCAATCTTCTATGCCACAGGTAAATATATTGTTCCCTAGCAATTTTCTGCCACTGATTTTGGTATCTGTTAATTATTAGCCTATTTATCTATTTATATTTATTAGGGGACATTTAATTTCTTCCCTTGTATGTATGTTTGTATGTAGGCATATACTGCTTTATTTACTCCCTTTATGAATTATACTCATGGTTTCTATCTTATGGGTTAAAGTTCATTGCTATCATTAATTTTAATGCTCAAATCATTCCAAATCTAGCCAGTGAAACTCCCTTCAAGCTGGATCTATGCCCTTTGGATATGTTTCCCTCGTGTTTTAAGCATGTACTTACTTTCTAGCAAGCAATACTTGAATTTACTCTGATCCATTTTTAGAATAAGGTATTTTCTCAGGATCTGGTTCCTTTTAGAAAAGACTTATATTTAGAAACCAAAATCTTTGTGGTATACATGCTGATGCTGTTGCTGTATCATGAAAACATACTTGATAAGATTTTAAAATTTCCAAAATGTATGGACAACCCAAATTTAGGCACCAATAGTGTGATTTAGGCACTGATAGTGTAATTGGGATTAGACATATACTCACTCCAAAAATAAGTTAAAAAGGGGAAAATATGAGAAAAAAATATTGTTTGATACTAGAAAATAACCAATACAGACACAGAATCCTGAGAAAAATGAAAGTCATGAAATAAGCCCTTATTTATATTGGATTCTTCTTTGGAAATCTTTCACGAGGAGGGTTATTACAAGCAAAACTCAGTCATTTGCTCAGTCAAGAAGTCAGAAATTAAAATTCAGGAAAGCTAAGGTGACTAGGACTGTAGGTCAAAGCCACACAGAATGAGCTGCAGAAATCTGCATGGGCTGCTTTGAGGACATGACAGATTCAAGAAGATCAACAAATTCCAAACAGGATAAACACAAAGAAAACTAGTCCAATCACTTCTTAATCAATTTTCCTTTTTTTATAAAAGTGAAAATAAAAAGATAAAATCAGTCAGAGGGAAACAATGAACATTCCTTACATAATAGTAATAATAAGAAGATAAGAAAACAACAGACATTTATGAAAAGTGCCTCAGCCAGAAGATAATGTAACAACTCTGGAGAATCATGAAATAAAACATGTCATCCTAGAACTTTATGTTTACTAGTAATGTTCTTCAAAAATCAAGGCAAAATGAAATGACTTTTAGAGAAAGAATGTTGACAGAATTTCTCATAATCTTACCTGCACTGCAATGTTAAATAAAAACTTTGAAGTGAAAAATGACACCAAATGGAAACTTGGATCTGTACAAATGAATAGGGTTTTCAAAAATAGTTGCTTGAGCTTTTTCCTCATATTTATATTCCTTTAAAATGTGTTTTTAAGTTAATTGATTATTTCAACCTAAAATTATATTGATGAATTTTTACATCTGGAATACTTGTCAAAATAAAATATATGGCAATAATAGCACAAATGATGCAAAGAAGAAATGGAAGTTTTCTGCCAAGAGATCTTTATGTAACTTTTATAATAATGCTTACAAGTAGAATATAATATTATTTAAAGTTATTATAGTAATGTAAATGCATATTGTAAACCCTTGAGAAATCTACAGAAAGTATCTAAAATTTATGACTAATAATACATTGGTTAAAATAAAATGCAATATTAAAAACTGCTCAATGTGAAAAGAATAATTAAAATGTGTAAAAGAACTTTAAATTTAAAGGAACTATATAACAATCACACTAAAACAAATATTCTGAACCCTACAGCAGTTCACCTTCATGACCAACTGATCCCTACAATTGTATATGAATCTACTTACAGGATTTCTTCCTCTGCTCTGACTTCAACCCACTTGCATTGTTGAGACACCCATATCCTGAATACCATCACTAAAACACAGATATAATAAGGATCCTCTCCTGTTTAAAAATCACATATATGCTGTGTGAATAAGGAAAATTTTTTAATTTTATTTTTACAGAATACTGCCAAAGCTTAATGTGAAATCAGTGAATATGCTTTATATAGCTATTTGATACAACTTTGTATTAGAATGACAATAAATATCAGTTGATTATTTCATCTACTAATAAATAAATAAGAATCTCATGGCTGTAAAATGGCCATGTGGAAAATTAACAGGCACAAAGTCATATTTATGTTGGCTCTCAAGTTCTTGCAATACTAGAAAGAAAATTTAAAAAGTAAAAACTTTGACCTATAATCATTTTTTGTGGCAAAAGTGAAATAAGCATTTTTGCATGTTTAACTACTCCCTCCCTAAAATAAAAACAAAGAAATCATTCCTATAAATCTTTTTATTACATAAAAATGTTTCAATGTATGTCACCGATCCAAGGATACTCTATAATCCTTCCACTGCAGTTAGTTTGTTTAATGCACTTGCATTTTAATAAAAATTTAGGTTTAACTCATTCTCCATAAAATCAAAGATCTGAATGACAATTTCATTGTTTTCCTTCATATTATCAGAAATATTTTATACTTGAACAGTGAGCAAAATGATTTTCTTACAGTTGAGATTATTATTTTTTTTAATTGAGGTAAAGTTACAATACTTTGCAAAAAAAAAATTTAGTTTGGTCAGACTGTTCCATCTCATTTAGATTTCAGTAATGTGTTTTTATTAAATAATGGGGAAACACACTGTAAATGAAAAAGCATCAAGATTCTGGCCCGCTATTTTGGATAAGGAGATTCAACAATATAATTTTTCCCAAAGATTAATGGTAACATCTGCCTTTTGTAATCTTTTAGCATGGAGCTCCATCCTGTTTAGTGATTTTACATTTTAAAAATAACAGTTACACTTTTTTAATCAAAAAAGCAATACATATTTTTGTTATATAATTTTGAAAATATAAAGCCCATAAAAAAGAAAGTGAAAAACATCCTATATCCTACCACCCTGAGAGAAATTTTTGTGACATTTCATGCATTTGTATGTACGTTTGGCAAAACCTGGATCTTGCTATATAGGACTAAGGATTCAAATACTGAGAAGGTCACGTCAGTGAGTCCCATTGGCCTGGGGTCAATCAAAACAACCCTGGGTTCAATCCTCAGTACACCCCCCCCCAAAAAAAATTAGTAAACTATAAACAAAAATATTTATTTCAAAGTTACCATAAGTAGCATATTTATGGCTCAATTTAAGTTTTTTAGGAGTTCTATAAATGGGACAATCGGATAGAATGGATTCAAATGAGATATCCTAAATTTTAAATAATAGCCAGGCACTTAATTTATGTAGCAAACTATACAAACCTATGAACTGAATTCCACCAGAGAGCCCTTTACCTCTTCTATTTTTACTCTTTAATTTCCTACATTTTCCCCTTCATTTTATCAACTGAACATTTCCTCCATGTCATTGAATAGTCTTTGTGCTTGTACACATTTGGGTTGTATCACAGGCATGTCATCATTTACAATGCCACATCTCCAGCATTGAAACAGCACTCTGTTTCCTATTGTTGCTCTTACTAAAGCTATGATGAGCATTCTTATTTACAAATCTCTGTGCAAAGCTTTAGGTCTGTATTATTAACTCCTATAAATTGTATTAGTGATTCAAAATGCTGTGATGTTTTAAGTACATCTATCTAAATTGCTTCAAAATCATTACACTAATTCCTGCTCTCACAAGCAGTGTTTGAGGGCATAATGTCTCTACCAGTCTTGCCATTGTTTTGTATTATTTTCTGTTTATAATTTTAAAATTTAAAACAAGGCGAAATTATTTTAAAAGGTCAAAATGATGTCTTAATATCACTTAGTTTTATTTAATAATGTTTTGGACTATACTTTCAACTGGGAATATTTTCCTATTTCCTGGAAATATATACTTCACAATCCGATAATAATAATTTGTAGAAAAACAATTATCTACACAAAGCAGTGGCCCATTAATAATTGCATTACATGAACTAAGTAAAAGTCACCTTGCTAGAAAGTAGTTTAATGCAAACACACATTCCATTTATTTCATTTATTTAGCTTTGGGGACCGATTAAACCAAGAAACAGCTAAGGAAAACTACTATGTTTTTGAAGGGTAAATGACAATGCATATTTCAAAGTGTAAATGTCTCTTGCTTTGCAGGGCCAATACATTTCAGCAAAATTGGCTATAAAGTGAATCTTGTTTCCCCACAGACTTTTGATATAAAATCAGCAATATGTTGTTTTAGCAAGAAAAAAGTATGACTAACCGGAGTGATAAAAATAGCTTAAGTATAAATAAAGATTGCCAGGTTGTGGCATGTCGCATGAATTCGTTTGCTTATTCAACACATATTTAAGAGCTTACCAAGTCCCAGAAAGTGTGTCAGGGACTGAGGATATAACAGCTAGACACTCAGGATGTCATCCCTTAGGGCACTTTCCAAGGTTTGCATCCACACCTCACTTAAGGGACTTACATCCATGGGAAGAGCCAAGTTTTGTGTCATTTTTTCCCTAGTTTCCAGGATGAATTTTCTTCTATGCTGCAATTTTTTATGGAATATAATACATTATTAACATGCAATGGTAGAGTTTTCAATTTCTTCATTGAAGAAATTGATATTATATGTCCTTTTTCATTGGTCATTCCCATTGAAAGAGAGTTCTGCCTCATGCTTGACCTAAAGAATTTTACAAAAGTGATTTTAGGAAAAAATATTCAAGATGAAGTAATATCTTCCCTAGATCTTGATAAGTAACTTCTAAAATCCACGTACTACCTATAGCCTCTGATACATATTAACATGCAATGGTAGAGTTTTCAGGAAGGGATTTTAGGTAGTACATGTCATATGCTCCTTTCTTAGATGAAGAAGTTGATTTCGCTGGGTACTTTATTGTTTTATAAATTTGTATTTTGTTTAAACAATCTTTCTTCAAATGAAGAATACTTTCTCCTAGCCAAGAGGTTATTCCCAACATCCCCATGTTCATCTGTTAGTGTAATACAAGCTAAGACATGATGACAGCCAAGTGCCTGCTCTATGTAACTTGCATTTGGTGGTGGGGGGATTCAGGCCAAAAAAAATGAATAAGAAAATTAATAAATTAATTACATGCACCATTTTAAGTACTCTAAATGCAAATCTACTTTATGTAGGAGGGTCAAGAAAAGCATCCTTGAGAATATTGAATTTTACTGGGGATCCTCACATGAGAAAGTTAGACTAGAGTTCCAAGAAGAGGGAACACCAAGTGCAAAAGCACTGAGGCAGGGGGAAAAAAAGAGTCCTTATATCTATCTATGATTGCACCAAAGAACCCTAGGCCAGGTGAGTAGGTAGCACGTGACTGCACGAGAATGACTTGCATCTCTGAGTTTTCTAGAAGAAAGCACTGCAGCTGACCCACATCCTGAACACTAGAACCTGGCAAGTGTACCCTGCAGGCAATACCTGTAGAATCCTGCTGAGAACCTGGGGTTCAAAGTGGCTCAACCAAAATAGTGTGGGATGCCAGTGCAACTCTACCAAAAAGTGCATTTTGATGCTTGGTCACAAGTAGGCAACTAGTTACAAAGTAATTTTTCAAGCTTCACAAAAGTTATAACAAGCCTTATCTGATTTGTAATTTATGGCATAAATACTTTGGAGGGATCCATACAGTTCCTGTAATCACAAACGACTGTCTGTGGTTTGCTCAGACACATGGGGATTTCCCCATATTAGAGAACTGATTAATAAATAATAATTCTTAAGTGATCATTAACTTTGCATGGTGTTTTATTTTTTCCATCTTTCATATTTCTCCAATGTTCTTGGTGCCAGCTTTTATAAATTAGTAAGTGTTGTATCAGTTATCCTACTACTCATTCTACTAGGGAATGCATTTGCTTTTTGTGACAATTGAAGTCAGACTTCAAATGGTGTTGGATAAGGAACACTGATGGAGAACTACTGTCGCATCAAAAATAAAGGGCTCAACAGTCATTGAGGTCACAGAAAAGAGCAGGAGCTGCCTCAGGAAGTGCAAGTTCATATTTGCATGCTTGTTCAAAGACATCTTTTCAATAAAAACATACTCATCTCATCCTTCATTGACATTCTGTGTAGGATTAGGTGTCTTATTATTATTTAAAGGAAATAATAGAGAAGCTAAGGAAGAGATATTTCCTTAAGGACAAGCACATGTTCCTAAGAATAACCATCCCACTTTTTCAAAGGGACAAAAACCTGGGTCCTATCCTGCAGGGAGATTTCTGAACTTAATTTCTTGTGGTATTTCCCATGGTATAATATTTGATTGTGCCAATTGGATATGGCCATTTTTAGCTCAAATGGCTTGGTTGCTTTTTGTTTTTTGTGTTTGTTTGTTTTTTTAATCTCCTCCATGCTCAAATGCACAATTTCATCTGTTTACATCTGGGTAGCCAACATGTTGGCGGTGTAGAAAACTGGTAGCTACTGTTCTGCCACATGGGAATAGAATACTACATGCTTAACTGAATAGCTGCTTCCAAAGAAAACAAAAGATTCATCAGGATTTCTGATCCCTTTATGACTAGCTAGTGCAGATGAAAATCCTTTTTGTTCCATTTGTGCTAACTTTTAATCTTTAATCCTGTCACTAATCCATCTTCTTCATATTATATGTCCTTTTTCATTGGTCATTCCCATTGAAATAGAGTTCTGCTTCATGCTTGACCTAAAGAATTTTACAAAAGTGATTTATAGGAAAAAATGTTCAAGATGAAGTAATATCTTCCCTAGACCTTTATAAGTAACTTCTAAAATCCACATTCACTTCCAAATTTAAGTTCCCCCTAAGAATAGTAGGCCATTGATTTTTATCCCTAGCTGTGTCTACCAAACCAATAGCACCTCTAGTTCTAGATAGACCGAGGACCACAACGGTGATGCTGGACAGCAGCGTGGGAGAACTGAAGGTAGAAAGAAATGGATGGACTGAAGAAATATAAAACTGTCAGGGCTTGGTAAATATTGACTGTTGGGGAGGAAGATAGAAGTGTCAAGGCTGGTTATGCAGGCTGAGCAGGTGGGGATAGTGTATCAGCATAGATCTGAGGACAAAGATCTTAAGTTTGGTTTTGAACCTGTGAAGTTTAAGGACATTGATACATCTAACAAGAGATATGTAATTATTTATAAATTTCTATACTGCTAAACTCCAAAAAAGAACTTCAAGTGACTTACAAAGTACAAATCAGTAAGTCCTATGTACTAGAACTTCAGTAGATGCTTTGCATGACTTATGTCATGAAAAATCTATAATTCCTTATTATTTCTCACTTATTATGGTTCACTTTCCCTAGAGCCTCAGTGGTCAACTTTACTCATTAATAATTTCAGAAAATTTGATCACAAAACAAGTAAAAGGTATCAGTCTAGCTTCTTGCATATAGCAATGCACATGTGAAGTTCATAGTATAATGAGAAAAAAATTAACTTTAAATGGTGATTAGTGCTACGAAGAAATTGAATGTGTTATGGCAATATATGAAGGGTGGAGACCTATACTCACAGAGTAAATGGGAAAATCAGGGAGGGGCTCCTTGAGAAAATGACACGAGCTGAAAACTGAAAGCCAAGAAACAATTAGCCATGTGAACAGTTGGGCTGGGAAAAGAAAGGGTAACTGAGTCATAAATATCCAGTTGTGCAAAGAGTTAGATGCCACAGAGGATGTGGCTTGTCAAGGAATTGAAAGAGGTCAGCTTGACAGGGGCAGAATGAAAAAGAAGGAGGAGGATGAAGAAATGGAGGAGGAAGATGCACAAATGTGGCTGAAGGGATGGGTAGGGATCTATGTCAGAGCTTGAAGCCACTGGAGGGAGTTTGCATTTTTTCTCTAAGCACAATGAGGGGAAAATGCAATAAAGCCTCTTAAACATTTTAGACAATTCTTCTGCCTCAGGCATATCACAGTTCTTCCATGGTTCCTTGCTATTTTGAAATAGGTTACTCATATCTAACAGCCTTAAGGGAAGGGGGAAAAGAAGACTACATATTCAAATTCATTATGGATGGCTATCTATCCATCTATCTATCCATCTACCTCTAATCTACCTGCATCTATATCATCAGCAAGTTGCCTGCTTTTTATTTCCTGTCCAGAGTCACCTCCAAACTCACTGTGGTTTCTGGTCCTAATCAAATTGCCAACCATACTCCCTTCTGCCCTAGTGTTTTATGGTTCCATCTCTTTTTATATCTCCACTAGCAATGAAATCAGCATTATTGGCATGTTTGCCTTTAGTCAAGAAAAAAAGGTACACACCCATTGGTTTATATATTTTTTTCTTTTTATTAGCAAAGTTGAGTCTAAACTGACAAATGTTGCATTTTAATCTTAAAGATCTGATGGAAGTCTCAACCCGGCTAATATATATGCATATACACACATACACAGACCACATTTTTTATACATCAGTTGTGCCTACAACCTCCATTGAGAGCCTTTTCAAAATGTAATCAACTTGGGTGGGGCTGTGGCTCAGGGGCAGAGCACTTGCCCAGCATATGTGAAGCACCAGGTTCGATCCTCGTCACCACATATAAATAAATTTTAAAAAATAAAAATAATAAAAAATAAAAAAGTACATCAACAGCTAAAAAAACATTTTTTAAAAAGGTAATCAACTTAACCTGGCACAGTGGTGCACACTTGCAATCCCAGCTACTTGAGAAGCTAAGGCAGGAGGATCACAAGTTCAAGACCAGCCTAGGGAATTAGTAAGACCCTCTCTCAAAATACAAAATAAAAAAGGGCTGGGGATGTAGCTTGGTGGTAGAGCACCCCTGGGAGTTTAATTCCCAGTATATATATATATAAAATCAGTGCAAAGCAAGTCATCCTGGCTATGACAAGAATTGAGCATGTATCTGCATGAGCCATGAAACAATATACAATCACAGTTCAGAAATGAACATTTACGGTATTGAATACTGCGTCAAATTTCTTTTTTTTCCCCCATCTTGGAAAACCCTACAGAAGTATGCATGCTCAAGAAATAGCAATTGAAATCTGTTTAAGTTCCAGTTATTTACATAATTCTGCCCAAGAACAGAGGGCCCTGTGAACTGAGAGCCTCTCCTTACATTTCCTCAAGTAGTAACATACTTCTGAATTCCTATATCCCTTAATTTCCCTTTTTAAGAAGAAATAAGACTAACTGGTGACCTTGAGGTAAACCAACTCCCACAACTCAAAAAGAACAGTGGATAAACAGATGAATACAGGGGTATGTTGGTCTAGGATTGTGTGAATAGTCTTAGATAGTCACTGATATAAAAATTCTGAATTCTATAACCTTTGATGGCTTTCATTAACTTAAGAGAATGTTTTGAAGTTATTTTTTTTTAGCCTAGTCTGAAAATTTCAAGGACTCAGCTTCTAAGAACAGAATATATCTCTGAGCCGTTTTAGCCTTTTGTAACCACCATCTGCCACGATAGCATGATGGTCACTCAAGAGCACCCCCTCCAAGAAAAGAAGGCAGAACACATTTGGTGTGAAGTTTACAGAATCTAGTGTTTGATTCGAACTGACTTTGTGGATATTTGCATAGAATCCTTTGTAAGATACTCACTTGAATTATTTCTTTTCCATGTTAGGTGTCTGAGGCCGACAAATATGGAGGCTTCGAGCAATACCCGGCTTAAACAGAGCTCTGAAGCCTTGACATAATCTGAAAACAGATGCAGTGTTGATCATGAAAGAGGGCAACCCAGCTGGCAGCTTCCAGATGCATAATAAAAGGGACAGATGGGACTCGCCCTTCCATTATCCACCTGACCCTGATGGGATGCTGACAGGAATGTTAATGCAGAAGTCTGTTTAGCTTCCGTGGTCCCTAGATCCATATTCACTCATGCGAAGTGCTATCTAAGGAGAAAAATTAGACTTTGATGTCTAGCATTCTGTCATCAGCCTTGTCGGAAAGATGAGCTCTGTTGCAGACTGGCCCTAAGAGCTAACCTGTGGATATTGGTAGCCAGGAGAATGTCCTGAGACTTTCTTTCAATCCCCTTCTTAGACACAGGGCTCTCTCAGAAATGATGGCTGGTCGGGGGAAGGCCAGTTTGCATTAAAATCCATCCACCTTACTCCAGAGTGGATAGTTGAACTTGTATATTTCCCAGTTACATATCAGTGTGCCATCATTGAAGCTTGTTATCTGGCTGGTAAAAAATATGTGCTACTTAAGAAACATGGACTAATGAACCATCAGGATTCACAGATCACCCTAGCATTTAACTCACTCTGTTCAGTATCTTGCATGCTTAAGGTCTATTTAATGATTCATCTTCCAGGGTCTTTTGAGAAGTCATTCCCAAACCAGAGCCTGAAACATGGCAGAGAAAGCAGTGTTAGTGCCTTTGACTTGGGATAGACAAAAGACTAAAATTACATTAAGTATCATCTAATTAGGACACAATTATTTTGTGCCAGGAAGCCCATCCTGCCTGTTGCACATACCACTGCATAGATCAATAACTGATATTACTCGAACTCATAGCTATTGACACAGTTATTGTGCTCAAAACTTTACACAGTGACTGTTCTCAAAGCTGGGAGAAATCCACCCTAATTTTGGTTCCTCCCTATGAAATCTCTACAATGGTCACATAGCCTCTGATTGAGCCCTCCAGAGAGAAGAAGCCCTGTCTTTTCAAAGACTGATCATTCTACTTTTGTTAAATGCAGAGAACATCCTTCCTCATGCTGAACCATAATTGCCTATCCTTTAGTGCTTACTAGGATCAGATTTAAACTCTTATTTGCATGGCGACTTTGAAAATGCTTGAAGATACTTATTATGACCCCTTTAAATCCTGTCCTGTAAGTGATAAACTCTAGTTATCAATATGTTGAAATTGAGAGAAGAACAGATTTAGTTTACAGATCAGAACAAAAGTAAATCACCAGCTGTAAGCTCATGTATATGATCAAGAGACAGGAAAAGAAAACTAAAATAGAAACTGCATACTGTAAATTTCTTTAGCAATCTATGTTATAGTCTTGAGAGCCTCAGATGCTCCATTGCCAGTCATTACCTAAATGGACACAGCTATTCAGAACATAGAAACTCAACCTGGAGCCTCTCTCAGATGGGACAGTCCCTGGGTCAATAGTCAAAAGGAAAGTGCAACATGTAATACCTAGGCAGGTGGATGAGTGAAACATTGTATCAGAGTAGAAAAAGGTTCCTTGGAGTCAAGTATGCCAGGCTGCAAGGGGAAACCTAGCAGCCTGGGATTGTGCCCTGGTTTCTGAACTCTCAAGTAAGGTTTTAAAGCAAGTCTTGCATTCTTGAAAGGAGATCAGAGGGAACCAAGGCAGGGCTCTAATCCTCCAGGGGCAATGGTTCTACACAGGTTTTGAAGACTGTCATTTAAGGAAGAATCTAGAGATCTAGCATAAACTGAAGCACAATATGGCAGCAGAAACCAAAGAGTGAGGAAAATTCCGTTATCAAAAAAGCTAACTCAATACTGATTTGAATCTAAAATTCGAAATATAGGGCTATAAACGGGCAAATGTTAATTCCTCAGGTAAGAAACTGGGGGAAAGACATAGATTGAAAGTGATAGGTATCTCTAGCAATAATAAAAGAAGATCTGTAAAGTTTGGAGGAGAAGAGAGGGAACAATGTTTCTTCTTTCTTATGTTTATCTGTTTATGATTTTAAGGGCAAACTAATATGCTATCATGTTTCTAGCTATGAGCAGACTTCCATAGGAATGCCTCAATTTAGTACTTCCTACAGCAAGCTCCACAGCAGAATCACCTGGGGAGCTTGTTAAAAATAAATGTGTGCAGAAATCAAGCCAGATTCACATTCACAATCCCAAGGGGCCCAGGAATCTGTATTTTTAATGAGATCTCTTGGTGCTATTTACTCCGGGCTAGAGTGGGAAGCCATTCCCTAACATACCAAGAAAAGTTACATAAGATTTGCAAGGAATAGAAATTTTTCAGAAGTAAAATGTCACCCTCTTGTAATCTAGAATACTGACACACTATAAGGTCTGAAATGGTTAAAATCCACCTATGTCTCATTCTACCTCTAATACACAGAAACACACACACACACACACACACACACACACACACACACACTTGTCCTTTAAAGTAAATTTCCCACTTAATCTTTTCTGCACTGATCTGTTAAATATTTGAACTCGATTGTTCAAGTGATTATTTTAAATTTGCATCTGGTATTTAAGACCCCCAACTGAAAAAATACCGTGCTGTTAATCAAACATATTCATTGTGAAAAGGTAAGAACGTGCTCTGTATTAATTTCAGTAACTATTTCAGGCATTCCGTAACAAATAAAAACCCAGTGTAAGTTAATCATCTAATTCAAAGTCCCCAAAAGTTCAGAATCAAATAAACCAAAACCCCAGCAATGATAGATTCTTGTAATTATCTTTATCAAGTTAATATCTGTGTATAATTACCCACAATATAAGATTATGTGAAAACAGTGAGCTCTGGGACTGATTCCCAAAACAACAAGCACTGTATCTTGTAAATTAATAACAACAATTTGCACTTTGCAGACCTTTTCATCCATGGGTCTCATGGCAAAGATGAATTAATTTGATCGTAACACAATTTCCTGGAACAAAGCATCTCCTAGAGATAAAAAAAAAATTATTTAAATCATTATCATCACAAGAATCCATCTTAGTGTAGTCCCTTCAAAATGTGTTTTTCAGTTACAACCTCATTCCTCTACTGCATTAAGACATAGAAGAAGTTGTGTTTAGAGAAATTTTTTTTTCGTAATTGTAAATAAATCTCTGGTTGGAAGTAGGACTGTAAACCAAGCCTTTACTTTACTAGATCAGGGTTTTGTCTACAAGACCACCCAGCAAATGTGAGTGATACAGGGCATGCTTCAGAAGTTACTGAAGCTGTATCCAATGCCTAAGTCTAGGAACTACTTCTTTCTATGCTGTCAAGTCTTCACTTACAGTGTCACTGCTGGGGTCCATCAAGAGGTATTTACTCAAAGCCAGCATCTTTTTAACATATTTCTTGAGGGCCATGGGTTGGGCCCCAGCCTCAATATTTGACTTATTTCTTTCATTTAAGACTATTTAGCCAGGCAGAGTGGTATATGCCTGTAATCCCAGTGTCTCAGGAGGCTGAGGCAGGAGGATCACGAATTCAAAGCCAGCATCAGCAAAAAGTGGGGTGCTAAGCAACTCAGTAAGACCCTATCTTTAAACAAAATAAAAAATGTGGCTCAGTGGTTGAGTTCTCTTTATTTTAATCCTGGTACCCTCCCCTTCCCCAAGAAAGAGAATATGTAGGTGGACATTATGAATTTATTGAAAACAAAAGTAATTTTGTATATGGACTACCCACATAAAAGATGTATGTTATTTAATCTCAAGGATCCTTGTGAGAGTGATGTTAATGTACTTGTGAGCTAAAGATAAGGCCTCATGTGCTATTGAGAAAAGCAACTGAGCCTCCCAAGTAGTCCTTTCTCCTTCCATGCCACAAAGTGTTCCCACATCTCGCCTCAAAGGCAGCCCAGGAGAAATTAATTAGAAGGTGCAGGTGCCAGCAAGGAGACATTCAGTCCTTCACTTTGATAACACCTCCCAACTTCTTAGTGTGAACATGTTTTCTAAACAACTATTGGAAATGGTCTTTAAAAAGGTTTGGCAAATGGGAAAATATTTGTCATCTATTGTGTGAATTATTTTAAATCCCGAAATATAGCATATTGACACAATAAACATTTATCATCTGACAGCATCTGTGGAGCAGCTTAGGTAGGTGGTTTTAGTTCAGGTTTTTTTTTCATGAATTTTACTCAAGAGGCCAGTCCAGGTTGTAGTTGTCTGAGGGTTTGATCTGAGCTGGCAGATCCCTTGCCAAGATGGCTCACTCACCTGGGTAGGAGCCCTCAGTTCCTGACCTCACAGACCTTTCCATAAGTCAGCTTAAAATACTTTGTCACATGCAGCTGGCTTCCTCTTAGAGAGACAGCAAGGAGGAACCCTAGTATTTCCTGATGTCAAGCATTACACACCTTCAACTCTCCCATATTCTATTCATTAGAAGCTAGTCACTAAGGACAACTCACAACTAAGGATGGGAAAATTGGAGTCCATCTTTCCAAGTAAGAATATCAAGCATCTGTTGACAGATTTTCAAACCATCACAGGGTCTTTTGGGGGAATGTGCTGATTCTACAGTCCCTGCCTTATAAGTCAGGGCAGTTCCAAAGGATGAATCACACCTTGACCTGAATAGATACTGATGACATGCTTGCCACCCTACTGGTCAGCACTGGGGGAGAGACTCCAAAGGGACAATGTGGGACATTGCAGTTGTTTGTAAGACTTCATAAATGGCTTGAAATTAGCACTGTCAATTTCAGGACAGTTGGTGAAAATAGGTAAGATGCTTGAACACCTGCAGCCTTCATGAACAGTTTGGCCACCCACTAGACTCCTGTCTAAGAGCTTCAAAGAATATAATAGAACTGGACAGGTCAGTCTTCTAATCCCCCACACTTTATTTGAGCATGTTCAGTTTTATAGTCTTCTCCTCTCTGCTAAGCTGAAATCAATGTATTGACATTTTGGTAGAAGTGGAATAAGAGCCAGCTAAACTTTTCCCTAGAGGGAAAACTAAAGATAAAAGGTGTCTTCTTTTTCTTGTGGGTCAGGGCACTTGAAGTAAAACTCTGCTAAAAATTCTTCCTGTAGAATGATGATGCCCAAATGAAAACCCCTGCCCCCTGCCTCTCCTCTGTTGTTACGGAATATTCTAAGAATATTTTAATTGGACCATCCAGGATCCCAGGATCGATCCCCCCCCCCCACACACACACACATCACCATAGTAAATGTATCAGGTCTTTTAAGAACCTGCATTGAAATTTTTAGAAATTTAGAAGTTAAAGGATCCAAAAGTGATTCTCCGTTATATTGACTGACAACCTTATGAGATGTCTAGCAGCTTACGAGAGGTCTAGTTTCCCTGGAAGAATGAAAATACGTTTTTTTCAAAAGTGATGATGATTGTGTTGGTCAGATTTCAGTCTCTGAAGGAAAATCTAAAGGAAAGAAAAGGTATTTGACTCAAGTTTGGGAGGTCTCAGTTCATGGCTGGGTGGCCAGGGTTTGGGAGCCTGTGGCAAGGCAGCATGTCATATGGGAGCTTCTAGTAGAAGAAGGCCTTTCACCTCATGGCAGGGAAGCAAAAGAGAGAAATAAATGACCTGGGCCCCAATATCCCCTTCAAGGACCTGGCCGCAGTGACATAACTTCTTCTTACTGGATCCCACCTTCTACAGGTCCCACAAACTCCTAGTGGCGCCACCAGCTGGTGAGAAAGTATTTTAACACTTGAGTCTTTGGAGACACTTATCCAAAACACAACAATGATGATGATGATGATGATGATGATGATGATGATGATGAAGATGATGATGATGATGACGACGAAGAAGAAGCAGCCGCCTATATTAAGTTCCAGGAACTGTACTAGAGGCTTGATATACTGTGTCTCATATTTTTCTCACAAAACTGAGATCTAAGTATTGTTTGTTATTCACATTTGAACAAGGAAGAAGCTGAGCTCTGAGAAATTTGATGGCTGTCCTGAGGTCAGCCAAGTAGTACATGGTAAAGCTGGGGCCACACCCCGGAAGAAGGAGACCAGGTCTACATCCACACCTAGCACTGACCCAAGCCAGAATGAGCGCCCCAAATAAGCAGCAGAGGAGGAAGGAGAGGAAGAAGAGAGCCTTCCCAGGCCCTCCTCACAGCGGCATGACCACCCGTTGCACAACTCATCATTTGGACATATATTTCTGTCTCTCAACCAAGTTGACCATTCAACACATGAAGCCTTTTTCCTCAGGGCTCTCTACTTCCTGAGTACCTAAGAAATGCTGAATAACCTCTACACTAGGAAAAGAACTCATAACTCTCAGAAGTCTCAGGAAATTACATTGCCTCTTTATGCTATTCAGTAATTTACTCTTCATTTCTCAAATTCTTAATTTGTAAAATAATGGTGTCTACCTCTTAAAGTTTCATGAGCATAAAACTAAATGAGATAATGTATATAAAGAAATTAGCATAACCCATCACATGGCAGACACTCAATGTAACTTACTATTGCTAACATTATTACAATGTACGATTTTCCACTGCACAAATTTCAAAATGAAATGGGTGTACATGTACTGCTAATTCTGCTATTTAAGAAAATAATAGCTACCACTTCTTATGTTTTTATTATCTTGTGGTAATTTAGAAGATGATTATTACATATTACCAATTTTAACAATAAGACTGAAACTCAGAGAGGTCAACTAATTTATTTGTGTTCACACAGCTAGCACATGCAAGGGCCAGGCTCTAAACTTAGATCCATGTGATTCCAAAGGCACTGCTATTTCTTCTGATATAAAGGTCATAATGGGAACTGATTTTCCACACTTCTGCCCCTCCTAATGTATGAAGTACAGATACTCACATAGTATTATTGGTAGAATTCCCCAAGTCTCTCAGTCCACTAGGCACTCCTCTACTTTATATCCTGGCATAGAACATTTCTTCCAAGAGTGAAACTCCACCTTTTTAGTGAGACTATTGATATTACTACTCTGGAACTTGAAGAAAAGACAGACTTAGAAAAGGCTGTCACCACCAGCTATTGAACATTGGAATTCTTCACTGATGGGGAACCAAAACTGGAAAATGGTTATCTATTCTCATTGACTTCAGGAAGCTGTCTTGCCTCCTGAAAAAGCAACCATTAGCCCTGCATTTATCAGGACTCACTAAATCATTTTGAGCAGGGGAGGAGGGCTCTATCAGACCTCAGTTGCCAGTCTCCTCTTGTACCACTCAACATTCCTGCTGCAACAAAGTAACCTGCTGCAACTGAGTAATCAATCACTAAGAAAGCGAATTCTATTAAAGGAAGGCCAAACTGTCAGTTTCTTTCAAGCCATTACATATGATAAAGAATCAACTCCCCACTTTTTTCTTAAATCAGATTAATGAAGCGAACATGGCTTTAAAATATGACCATATGAGGGACTGGTGTCATCTGGGAGATGGGCGAGGTGAGCATTCACCAGCCTTGTTGCTCTCAGAGTCTTCACATGAGTGTTTATGCTAGTTTTCTGCAAAGTGAGTTGCAAATAGTCTAGCTTGAACCATGATTATATTCATATTGATTCTTCTTAATGTGTTGTTGCAAGTGAGAGGTAGAATCAAGAGAATGAGTCATCAACAAATTTTAATCATATTTTTCCAAAATCTGCTCGATACTGTCACTGGGCTTTACTTTCTTGCCTCTTGTTTTTCTGATAATCAACTCAGAAAAATACAAATGAACAATATCAAGTCATAGCTAACCCATGCAGATGCTTACGGTGCCCCCAAACACTCACAATCCCACTTATTTCTCACAATAACTCTATAAAATAGACTTTGTTATTTCCCCCATTTTATAACAAGGAAACTGAGTTTAGGAGCTTTAATGCTGTCTTTCCATAAGAAGTCCTGACTGCTGATTAAAGATGAATGTGTCACACCAGGAATATCTGCCATGAGTCTCTTCTCCTGACTGCTGCGTGATGATGCTGCTTTACAAAGGAAAGAGAAGCCTGATATGGTGCAAATGTTGCATCTGAAACATGTCTTCCTGACCAGAGTGCTCCCTAGGAAGTGCTCCAGCTCCCTTCGCCATGTTCTTGGTGGCCTGGTCCTATCCAAGACCTTGCTCTCTTTGCCCTGGCCTCCCACATGGGACAAGTAGCTGCAGTCAGAATGTCTTCAGTCCATCTTTCCCATCCTTACTGTGCCAAGCACCACAGGTAAGTCACTCCCAGGAGCAGAGTCCACTCGTTTAGTGCCCAACATGCACACAGAAGCACACAGCTGAACAGCCAGCTCAAAAGGACCAGTGGAAGCACCATCAAAGCCAGGGTCTGAGAATGAAGAGGATTTAGCAGGGCGAAGCACATTTGTGTGACTTGTGGCCTCAGTATATCCCAGTCCTTCCCCTCCAGAACACCCAGACTGCTCTTCTACATCGGTTTGACAAAATTGAAAGCAACAAGACTGTTGCAGTTTGGATGTAAGTTGTCCCTCAAAAGCTCATGTGTGAGACCATGCAAGGAGGTTGAGAGGAGAAATGATTGGATTATGAGAGCTTTAACCTAATTGGTGAATTATCCCCTGGTAGGATTAACTGAATGGTAATTGAAGGTGGGTGGGGTGTGGCTGCAGGAGTGGGCATTAGAGTAGTGCCTTTGGGGTATGTATTTTATGTCTGGCAAATAGTCTCTCTCTGCTTCTTGATCATCATGTAACTTGCTTCCCTCCATCACACCCTTCTGCCATGATATTCTGCTTTACCTCAAGCCCTAAGGAATGGAGTCACCCTCCTAAGGATTGAGACCTCTGAAAACATGATCCCTCAAATAAACTTTTCTACCTCTAAAGTCCTTATGGTCAGATCTTTCAGTCACAGTAGAAAAAAAAAAAAACTGACTGAAACAGCACACTACAGCCACATCAATGTTTATAGCAGCACAATTCACAATAGCTAAACTGTGGAACCAACCTAGATGCCCTTCAGTGGATGAATGAATAAAAAAAAAAGTGGCATATATACACAATGGAATTTTACTCAGCATTAAAAAAGAACAAAATCATGGTATTTGCAGGTAAATGGATGGCATTGGAGAAGATACCCTTAAGTGAAGTTAGACAATTCCAACAAAACAAATGCTGGATGTTTTCCCTGATATAAGGAGGCTGACTCATAGTTGGGTAGGGAGGGGGAGCATGGGAGGAATAGATGAATTCTAGATAGGGCAGAGTGGTGGGAGGGGAAGGAAGGGGGCAGGGGATTAGCAAGGATGGTGGAATGTGATGGACATCATTATCCAAAGTACATGTATGGAGACACAAATTTGGTGTCAACCTACTTTATATACAAACAGAGATATGAAAAATTGTGGTATATATGTGTAATAAGAATTGTAATGCATTCTGCTGTCATATATTTTAAAAAAATAAAATCAATTAAATTAAAAAAAACAAAGATTAACCATCTAGAAATTAAATAAGAAGATATATATATATATATATATATATAAATTATAGCTAACAGGACAATGTTATCAACAAGCTGTGAGGATAGAGTTACAGCATTGAGTGACCTTGGCAGATGATCAGTGTCTCACTGAGCAGTCCCTTTTCTTCTCATTGCCATGTAAACATACATATAAAAAACCACACAAATGCTGGCCAAGCACCCAGCATTCAGATTAAAGTAAAGAAAGCAGGTCACAGGCTGCTACTGTTACTATGAAGGAACAAGCCTTGATTCTAGCAAGTTCTTTTCTTTGTGTAGGGTACTCAAAATGGAATAACTTATTTCACTGGTCACCCAAGCACAGGGTACCTTTGCCCCTCTGATAGCTGCCAAGCTCAGAAAGGGTTTTGTGATCAGCCACTGCTTGCCCTGAAGGCACCAGGGAAAATACAGAATTAGTGCTTTCTTTACAACATCAGCTGGCGCTCCAACTGATATTGATGGGAAACGGAAATTAGGATTGATGAGAACAACCTGTATATGTTCTTTTTGCTGAAGAATTAGTTCATTTCTCTGTGATGGATACCAGGGTCATTTCTTTGGTTTTAATGATCATCTTACTAGGAAAAAAATGGTGGATTTGCAAATAACAAGTGCCACATTTCATGTGTTGCATAAGTTAATATGATAATCTTGGCAAATCTTTTATAGTAGGAAGTGGTTTTTAGCGAAGGAAGCCACAAATGCAAAGAAAACACAGTATGTTCTTTACTTCAGAGAGTGATTTTTATCTGGGTCATAAAGGTCCTGGTGAAGAGTGTCAAATTATGAGATTAGAGGGAGTAAACAGGGACCAGTGCAAAAATCATGTTCAGAATTTTAGATTAAGTTAGTGAGTTTAATCAGACCCTGATCTTAAAACTATGGAAGAAGTTCCCAAAAGAATAGGGTCTATACCAATATGAAAAATGGAAAGAGTGTCTAGAAAATGCTTGAATTCATCTTTCAACAAAATTTCTTTCTTCAATTTCATCGAGCAAGAAATCTGAAAGTTGCTGAGTTACCAATATGGTCCATAAATGCTTCATGCTGCCCTATATCACAAGAGTCATTTATGATTGATTGCATTACCATATCCTCTCCTGCAAGAGGATGATAAAACCTCAGTCTTCCCCGTGTCTCTTGTATCCCTGTCCTAGAAAGAGTACATTTCCCCACCCTACTGATACTGGGTTTGGTCAGTTGAATGTGAGTAAATTTGACATACATCATAACAGAGTAAGGATATTAAAAGGCATCACTTATTTCTGACCTCTCTCTCTCTCTCTCTCTCTCTCTCTCTCTCTCTCTCTCTCTCTCTCTCTTCTCTCTCTCTCTCTTTTTCCTCTGCCCTAAGAATGGTATGTCCCAAATCAGATCTGATCCCTGAGCATCAGTCCTGCAAAGCAGATCTGAGGAGATGTAGAACAAAGCCACAGCAGTTGTTTCTAGCATGTAATGTAAGTGAGAAATACACTGTTAAGATGATAGTGTTGTTCGTTACTATAGGAAATCTGAATAATGTTACTTCCAGGAGAGCTTCTTTCGATTTCATTGCTAGTCATACAGGTAAAAAGCAAACAAAATTAAACAAACAAAAAACCTTTGAGTAGAATGACTATGTATGCCTAGGCCTATGCACTTGCATCCCATGCATCAATTCCTATGATTTTGGAATGGAAATCTGAAGGGCCATTTCAAGAATGTTCACATTGTCATCTTCAATCTCAGCAGCAAGGAGAATTGCATATCCAATTAATAATATCTACCATGAGTGTGGAATCAAAATGTGGTGACCCAGATAAGATTTGTTAGTGTAGAACAAACTTCTCCCATTCTTCCAGACTTTTTAAGAAATAAGAAGTCATTTTCCTCTTTCTTGCCTTCCTCAAAATTCTTCTAAATATTTTTCCATCTCTTGGAACTCCCACTCCTCTGGTTGGAATGTGTGGGAGTTGTTATGGTTTGGAGATGAGATGTCACCCCAAAAACTCCTGTGTAATGCAGGGATACTCAGAGGTGAAATAACTAAATGATGGGAGCTGTGGCCTAATCAGTCCATTCTAGTTTGAATGAATTATCTCACAATGTAGTCTGCTAACCATGGACTGAACCTGTGAAACCATGAGCCCCAAATAAACTTTTCTTCCTCTAAGTTGTTTTTGTGGGACATTTTGGTCACAGTGACAAAAAGTTGACTAACAGAGAAGTGTGGTGGTAAATAGGGCTTTTTTCCATCATCAATAATAGAATAAAGGACAAGCATAAATATTCACCTTTTCTCTTTGAGAGACTCATCCAAGTGTTTCTTATCACTCCTCATGCTTCCAAAAAAAATGGTGAGTTTTGTTGACCTTCTAACCAGTCCTAAACAAAATGCATACAACTCTTGACACAGCTAAGGCAAGTATGACCATGCATAAAAAACCGATTCCTATCAATCCTACTAACTCAATTAGGGCTAGGTTCATGCATAAAACTGTGGACCAGGGATATAGTTCATACAGTCATCAGGCACCTGGTACATGCCCGATTACATGTGATTTCTTCTCACAAACCACCACCCTCTCCATGCCACTCTTACATTGCTAGAGCGCCACCTAGAGGTCACTATAGCAAATATGACTTCCCATTCCTATTTGTTTGCTATCATTAAGAGAGCTTTTCACAACATAAATGAGGAGAAAGTGTTAATCAACTTTTTGTCACTGTGACCAAAATATCCAACAAAACATCTTTCTGTGCCAGAGCATTATTCTAGGACATGAAAAGCTTTATTTCATTTAATTACATAAAGTACTTATTATTATCCCCATTCTACAGATGAAAAAATGGGGTTTAGAATGTGAGCCCCAAACAAAGAAGCAGAGCCAGGATTCAAAATCAGGTCTTGCTCACATTTATGTGGTAGATCCTTTCATTTTCAACACTTCCAACAATTGGTTTAATTTAATGTTCTTACATTTCGTGAAGTTTTGTTACTCTTCAATAAAATATGTCAACTTCAGTGAAGAAAATTCACCTGTGTAAAACCTAAATGCATTTATTTAGACTTTTTCTATAACTACATTTCTGTGTCTTCTTCCCCTTTACAAGATGTGTACCAAATATGTGTTGACTATTTGACTAAATGATTAAATTATTTTCCCTTGACTCCTTTCAATCTCTTTTCAAAGCTCACATATGCAGAATAGCTACATGAGGTTGCTCTTTTAGTCTCCATTCCTGTCTTGTGAATGGTTTCTGTCCTCTTCTCACCCTCTGCTCTATAAGTAAATCCCATGCTGTCACAACCAATGCATCTTGAAAAGCGAAAGGATTCAGAGTTGAAATTATTAAGGACATTCCTTTGTAAGTGAAAGCCTTGCAAAACCACTATTCTACAATGAAAAACTCATTTAACTGTTTGAATAATCACTTTCTTATTTATCCACCTTGTGGAACTTGATTTCCTGAGACTGGTTTATATTAAGTATAGTGAGGCAGCATACACACACACACACACACACACACACACACACACACTGTTCAGTCTTAGGGACATGCAATTTAACATCTGAAGTATTTTCCCTGCGACTCTATGTACTGTCTCAATGAGAGTGGGAGCTCTACCAAGGCAAGCACTAATTTTTAAATTAATTTATAATCCTCCAACTGATACTGCAGTGTCTTTGGCTATCTTATTAAATGTTTATGACTGGCCAAGGATTCCTCCTCCTCCTCTCTCTTAGCTAGCTCTTTGAAGAAAATACTAATGAGCAATTAAATGTTAAAAAGTGGCAAAGAATGAGAAGTGGACTTTCCCAGAAGGTAATTATTGAGTGCCTACCGTATTCCAGGAACCACATTGGGTGATGGGGACACATAGTCTCTGGCCTCAAGGAGATAGTCCCGTGGGATAAATAGACAATTACAGTGCAGTGCTCTGGGATGGCAGAGACCCCAGGGTATCCTACACTTTGAGGGAAGGCAAAAATGTCTGATGGCTGAGGTCATAATTGTTGAGCTTCCTTCTGAAGTGACGGTAAATGTTGTAATGCAATTATAATAAATATTATAATGCAATTATAATAAATGTGTGTTGAATTGAATTAAATCAAATTGCCACCTTACACTCCAGAAGCTCAAATATGAACCATGAAAAATGGAAATATCATATTTTTTTAGCTCAAGACTTCATGGTAAGCTACCCATGGAGATATTTCAAAAGACTTTAACCAATTTGAAACATTAAGTAATTCTACTAATTCTATTAACTTTCTGCTCTACCCAAGCAGCCCCTTGATCTGCTGAATGGATTCTTCTAGAGGGAGCTTAACTATTCTCAGACATTTCAGGTACATGAATCCAAAGATCTAGTAAAACCAGAATCTGATTTTTATGCCACTGATTTATAATAATGACAACTGGATATATTTGATAGCACCCACAATTTAGACTAAGTTATTTCACAGAAAAAATATAACCCCAAGAAAACATCTTTCCATACTATTTCTCAGAATGAAGAACATGCACAGCCTCTTCCCTCCCTTGCTAAGTTATTCTGACCACAGGTCCTGTGTCTTTTTGTCTGGTTACCACATACTGCATTGCTACCAAAATGAGGACTTAGAACAGGCATTTCACACGTGATGGGATGGCAAGTATATAATAATTGAGTGCATGGAAAGGAATATAATGGATGCTTCCTTGGAATGGTCTCAGATTCTGTAACTTGAATAACGTTATACATCTTTCTATCGCTCTCCATTTTGATCAATATCTTCTTTGTAATTTTATTTTTCCACTTAATTGCCTTCTTTTTTCATATAAGTAAAATGTTTTTATACAAATATTAAAAAATAAGCATCATTTTAAAAAATTTTAAGAATCCCAGCACCTTGAGTTAACCAATGTTAATATTTTGTTATATATGTTTTTCAAAGTTTTTATCCCCATGGTTTTTTAATGCAAGGTTTTTTAACACACTTTTAAAAATTATTTCCTGGTGTATATGCTATTTTGTAATTTGTATGTTTAGAAATACTAAATGAGCATATTTTACATCATAAGTATGCCCGTGCAGTCTCATCTTTAGTGGTTACAGAATAATCTATTGTGCATGTCTCAAAAACTTTTAACTATTCTTCTTATTAGACAGCTACATTGTTTCCAACTTTTGCTATTTTATTTTTTATCTTTTTTTAAATTTATTTTTATGTGGTACTTAGGATTGAACCCAGGGCCTCGCATATGCTAGGCCAGCACTCTACTGCATCTGAGCCACAACCGCATCCCCCACCTTTTGCTATTTTAAACAGACATTGTGATAAATGTCTTTGTACTTTCAGCTTATCATATTCATTTGAGTGTTTTATTCTAAAAACAGTAAAGTTACTAGGCCAAAATGAAAGACCACTTTAAAGGCTTTGGTGCTTACGCTTAAATTTTATAGTCACCACCTTATACATCTACTATGCTACTTCTAGATATTATCATTTCACAAGCATAAAAATTAAAGAAAAAAATTTTAACATATTTATTTTTTTCCTATCTTTATTGAAGAGTAAAATGATTCTGTGAAACTCGTGTCTGTGGATGGGAAAAGAAGTGGCTTCTCCAGCTGGATTACTTGATCTCATATCCTGGATCAGTCACTTCCTAGCTCTAGGCCTCGGCCACATTAAATACTTTCTTTATGTTTCACTTTTCTCACTTCAATTGGGATGAAGTGCCCACACTTAGGGCTGTAAGGACAATTAAGTGAACAGATCTATGAAACGGAGTCAGAGCAGCACCTGGCACAGGTCAGCATTCAACACTGACACATGTGGTTTCTTCCTGGGGACACTGCTAGATAAATTCTTCTGCCTCCAGTTACATACATCCATGAGACTGGAATGTGAGATGAATTGATATGTGTCATTTACTTGCCTGAATCATGAGTACTTTCTACACCTGATTCCTCCTTGGCTAGCTGAATACAGATGGCCCCAGAGACCTACAGCAGGATGGAAAGAGCCTGGGTCTCTGAATGAGCCCTACCCCCACCATCCACAATGAAGGTTCATTACATCCTGAGGAATAAAGCTGTATTGTTACATTTGAAGTGTTTTGTTGCTATTGTGATAGCAGTTGGCCATTCTGGGCTAAGAGAGTTGCCTCTTATTATTCCCTTATCATGCACTATCTGTTTGAAAGAAGAGAGAATTTTGATTTGAGAATATAAAGAAGGAGAGATGAAAGGAGTTCAGGGCCCAAAATTTTCTACAGATAATCCATACCTTGATAAGACATGAATCCAAGGGTCATTTGTCTATCTGTAATGTGTTTTACCCTATTTTCCATTTCTTCCTATTTGCCACTTTGGCTCTAAGCTACAGAGGTTAATCTCAATACAGCTTAATGTGTTTACTAAATGTAAATCCACACATTCCTCTTATTCCCTCTCAGTTTTACAAGTGAACATTGTTTTTGTATATTTACTGAAAACACTTAGGCCATAAATACCAAAGTACTAGCTGAGAAATCCAAGAGGAAACATTTTTCAGGAAAGAGAGAAATATTCAAAAGAAAGGCTATTGCATTAAAAAAAAAAAGTTCCCCATAATGGTTCTGTGGTTCTTAAATGTCTGAAGGAAACTAATACCAAACAGGAATATATTTCCAGAGTTTTTCTCTTGAGGATCATAGGCATGAAAGAAAAATGCTCAATTTTGGCCACTATTCATTTTGCAAAAAAAAGTTATTTGTTACCAAGAGAAGGAAAGGAAAAAGGATACCAAGAATGAGGAAGAACACACAAACATACACAATGAATACACACACACACACACACACACACACATATATATATATATATATATATATATATATATATATATATATATATAATTAGAATTAGTTATATTACATACATTAGAATAATAATATATGTGTATAATGATCATTCAGAGAGAAAATGTATCCAAACATAAGCCAAAAGAACTTTCCATGTGGTTTATTTTCTAAGGTCAGAGATTCCAGTTGAGACTAGCTGAAATATTTTTCAGATTATTTTGATTTTTTTTTTCTGATACCAGGGATTGAACCCAGGAACACTTAGCCACTGGGCCACTTTCCCAGCACCCCTCCCTGCCTTTTTTTTTAATTTTGAGAGAGGATCTTGCTGGGTTGCTTAGGGCATTACTAAATTTCTGAAGCTGTCTTTGAATTTGCGATCCTCCTGCCTCAGCCTCTGGAGCCACTGGGCTTACAAGCATGCGCCATCACACCCAGCTAGTATTTTGATTCCTAAGAGACCCTAAGATATTAAATACTGTCAAAGGTATCTCTAAACCCGGACTAGAGTGGCTCTAGCCTTCTAGTCCCATCATGCTCTACAATGTTTTGTGTACAGGGTGGTTTATCTGCCCCATCTCCCAGAAGAGAACACTGATATTTGGAGCGGTTCAAGGGCCCATCCAAACTTAGCTGGCAGCACTTATAATGACAATCTGCCATCATGTATAACTGATTAGAATAAATAAATTTAAAAATATATCAAAGCAAAATTTGAATGTTGGTCTTAATGACTGTGATAGATATTACTCTTTGGGTATTTGTGCTTTCCTTTATTCTAATTAGATTTACCTAGGTAAAATAGATTCACCTAGTCCCAGGCAGCAACAGAGACCCAGAAAAGAGGAAGGGTTGGATAGAATCAAAAACCCGGTGGAAGAAGAATATGTGGGATATGATGACTGGTTACAGATTTTGTGGTAAGACAGAAAGAAAGGAGACATATGTTTTTCTGAGATTCTAATTCCAGAAGCCCAGAGGAATAATGAGAACAGTATTAGCTAAACAGAGGAGGTGAGAGAGCAAATAGAAATGGGGATAAGAACAATGAGGGCACTTACATTCTTCCTGAGCTTAAGAATGGGGGCTTCATCAGACAGATTTAGATTCAAATCATTGGTTCTGAGAATTTATATATGTTGTAAGAGATTTCCCTTTCTTCTCTGAAAAACTGTACTGAATTTAGTGGCATTTCCATAGTTTTCTTTTAATTAATACAAGTGGTTATGCTTTTGGAGCACTTTTAGTTTTACAGAAAAGTTGAGTAGAAATTAGAGATGCTATATATCTTCTTACCTACACCCATCAAATTCCACTTTTATTAACATCTTATATTAATTAGTCTAATAATTCTGTTACAGTGGACGAGCCAATATTGATATGTTGTTATTAACTGAAATCTACAGTCTACCTTAGGGTTTCTGCTTCATGGAATATATTCTATGGGTTTGGACAAATAGACGACATGTATCCATCATAGTATGGTACAGAATAGTTTAACTATCTTAAAGTCCTCTGTGCTCCAGTTATCCTTCCCTTCCTCTCCCTTCCCCTAAAACCAGGAACCATTGATATTTTCACTGTCTCTATAGTTTTATGTTTCCAGAATGTCAGACTGTTAAAATCATACCATATGTAGTCTTTTCAGATTGGCCTCTTTCACTTAACAATATGGACTTTGGGATTATTCTAATGTCTCGCTAATAATAAATAACAAATGCTAATTTCCATTACTATTAATAGTGCTGGTTGTATTCCATAAATACTTCATATTCTTAGGGTCACAAAAGGGAGTCATATAGGTCCTATTGGTTGATTCCCCCTGTTGTATCTACTCCCTCACCTCCTTTTTTACATTAATATTTTGGTAAAATTTTATTTGATCTCTAATTTGCTTGCTCAGTCTTCTCCCCTGCACACTGACAGTCTGTGAGATCTTGGATTTCTGTCCACTGCACTTCTCTATTGCCAGTGTTTGGCACAGTGCCTGGCAGGTGGAAGGTGCTTCACAAACATCTGCAAAATGCAGGTTGTCATATTGGTCTGAAATGAAGGAGAAAAAGACACAGTGACACAGCTTTGGAGAAAAAAATAGGAGGGAAAGGTTGTTCTGAGACCCCATTTCCTGGGAGTGGAATAATGATGAGAGCACAATGCAATTCTGTCACTCACGGACATAAGGACTCACACACTCTAAAGGAAGTTTTCATTTAAACTATTTCCTAATCTTGAATCATAATATATTGAGTTTCTGCATAGCAGGGAAGGTCTCAAATGAATTTAGATAATATCTTGAATATGTTATTCAAATATATAAATTTTAATATCTAATCATAAAGTTTTTGGATGGCTGTAACTTACTGAAGTCCAATTCAGATCAGAGTTAACTTGACCTTAATTTTCCTTTGCAATGCAATACAAATTTTGCCTACCCACAGTTCCACCTAGAATAAAATCAGGGCTGTAGTTTATTAGTCTTCCTTAGGATTTACTCCAAATAAGAGAATTTTTATATTAAAAATTGATTTTTCTCCTTTGGCTCATCTCCAAAGTATTCAAAGTATCTCTTTCTGTTCCAGTACATTTTTCTTTTTGTCTAATTTTTACTTTAAACTAATGATAATGATACTTCATTGATGTCATTATAACAAAAAGGTTAAGAGAAAACGTTCTTCTAAACCACAATGTTCCTTTCACCCACTGCAGAATTTTTAAAGCTAGATACTAATATGTCCTGTAATTAAGAAATAATGAGCTTTCCACCAGGATTTATTTCCCCAGATTTCGATTCAAAGCCAACAAACTGCAGTTTAAATGGTTGCAATGCCCAAGAGAAAAATCTCCTACAAATCTTCAGAGACCAATTGTAAATAATCTTGTATTTCAGCAAAAAGTAAAGTGAAGATATCTTTCTATTTCTTTTATTTGTTATTTTCAGAGAGAGAGAGAGAGAGAGAGAGAGAGAGAGAGGAGAGAGAGGAGGAGGAGGGGGAGGAGGAGGAGGAGGAGGAGGAGGAGGAGGAGGAGGAGGAGGAGGAAAGAGTGCATTCCTATGAAAAGGCATCACCTGGGTTTGCTGTGAGAACTTTGGGGTAGAGTTCTTTTGCTGGACCTGCTTCTCTGAAGTCCAAAGCAGTTCCAGTTCTGTTCCTTAGAGTGCCTGAAGTTAACTGAACAGTAAGGAAAAGAATGAATGACAAGGCCACAGGCCCTGATTCAGATACTTTTCAGCTACCCTGAAGAATTAATGATGACTGTGCAGGGCAGGGAAAAGGATACAGTTCTTCCAAAGAAGCTGAAATACAGCCAATTCAATTCAGCTTTTAAATAATAATAGTTAATAGCACAGGCTCTGGAATGAGACCATTTATGAGCTGTGTGAACCTGGGTAGTTCACGTAATCTTTCCTAGACTCATTTTCTTCAATTGTAAAATATAGTTAATGATTCCTCTTTTAATGGGACTGTGTGTGTGTGTCAATGTAAAAAACACAAAGGCACTCAATACATCTTTGTGTCCCCCCCCCCCCTTCTTTTACTGCCCTCAGCTAATCCTCAAAGAACTTTTGGAAAGGCTTCCCCAAAAAGATGAAATAGAGTATATGGGTTCTGACAGCCAGACCATCAAAAATGTGGGCTTGGAGAAACATTTGAATCACATTTATCATTTTATTTATCTGACCATTTTAAATTGAATTTTGAGGAAACAATAATGAATCAAAACAACACTGTCTTTGCTTCATGGATGGGGAAGATAGTCATAAATATATAGTCACAAATTTTAAAAATCTAATGATGTACCATCATTCCAAGGGAGAAGTATAATGTATTAATAGACATTTTAATTTAGACTGAGAAAACCTCTATGGGGGAAGACAATTACATTCCTTGCCTAGCATGGGCACTCCCAAAGATGCCTGTGTGATAAAGTTTCATCCATGAATAGTTGATTTAGGTGCAGGAATGAAGGACAGGCAGACAGAGAGCCAAATCAAGCCTACATTACCAAATTTACCACCACTCCAGCAGACAACTGTCTTCTCGGTCTGCAATGTCTAGTGAAAAGTCTTATAAAATTCCTCCTTGCACCATCTCATAAAGGAAGCAAAGAAAAACCATTTGTGTATGGACTTCTGTCTTCATTAGTAAAAGGTTGCTCTGTTGGATGCTAGTATTCCCCAATTCTGGGTTGTCCATACATGATTGGCTATAGTAAGTGCCAGTCAGACATGTCTGTGCCTGTAGCAGAGAAGCTCTTGGATAAAGCAAGAAGAGGAGGGCATGGACCCCAGACTAGGCACTGTCATTTGCACATAAATAAAGCAGGTCTCTGAAATAGGTGATAGAATTAGGAAAAAAAGTCAGGATTTAATGTGGAGCATAATAGGATTTTGATGCATCTCCCATCCCTGAGCCTTCCAACATTTCACTTCACACCCTTCTTTGGAAAAACTGTTTCTAACATCTTTATTACTCTGGCCTCAGCTCATGTGAGGTCAACACCTGTTAGTGGCTTCCTGTTTTATAAAATAAAAGGCCAAATTCTTCAAACTGACAGTTAAGGCCCTTCCCTTATATTTACATTAGTACATAAATTATTTGTCTGCTTGTATCTATACTTTCTGAGATTAGAAAACTTGATACATCTCCCTGAATCTTCCACATCACATTGTCCATTCAAGAAATATTGTGAACCATGTATCTATAGTGCTACACATACTATACATAAAAGAGTATATTATTATGATGGTATTTATTCATACAGAATTTAGTATACAAACAATGTTTAAGGAATATCTGTCATTGCTACTATTCTTCTTAATTGCATCCCAAGAAATAGTTTGAAGAACTGTATTAGATATGTCAACCATGTGTGCCATGCTTGTAATCACTTCTGAGAAAATCACCCTGCACACTTCTGGGCAGCCATACTGGTCATGTGGTATATGATGTGTTCAAGGGGGATTAGTCCAGTATGATTTCTAAGGATCTAATTTAGCTAACCAGATGAAAATTCTCACACTAAATGCAATGCATAGGGAACAAGTTTGTGGATTTTTTTTCCATTTGGATTACCTGTGGCAACCTAGGCATACATTTATGAAAGGAATATAGATACCAGACTCAGGAGTCGGGTCAGACTACAAAGAGAGTATCTGGCACATAGAAGAGGCTTGAAAATGGGAAAAATCAAATCAGTGAAGGAAAAAAAGAAAACATAAGAAAGAAGAAGAGGGACCAAAGACAGAATTTGAGGAATATCAACTCTTGATAGGCAGGTATTCACAGGAGTCCATGAAGAAATGGATGATTAATATAGCTTGTGAAATGGCTAAGCATTTCCAACAATAGAGGAAATAACTTCATAATTCACAGCAAAATATTAATTAATCATTAATAATGATATTTTGAGAAAATCTTCATGAGATGTAGAAGTACTTAGGATACAACAGTAAATTAAAAAGCAAAATCCCTGTATTTCCATTGCTCTGTTTTTTTCCTTCTTCTCAATCCCTCTATATGTGTGGGGGAAAGAGGAGATGGGATGGAGGGATGCCACTGGAAAAACAGCAAAAAAAGAGACAAAGATGTTCTCTTTGTTTAGATGTATTTTTCCACATTTTATACAATAAATATATTTTCTTTTTTTAATGAAAAAGCAATTTTACTTATAATTCTAAAAATGCATAACATATTTCAATAGGTTGAGAAACCAGATCTGCAATAATATGGGATGAGAATCAGAGTGAGGAGTATCACTGTTCTGATTTTATTCTTGGCTGTTCTTTGTGAGATCAGAAAAGTTTGCCTGCACACTGGCACTCCCTCCTCGTCTTAACCCCCAGGGAGACAAACCCATTGGAGCAATAATCAGATGCCAACAACTAAATTTAAGAAGGAAATGTCTCAGCGACCACAGTGACAATTTTCGATGCCAGCCTATTATTTCAGTCTATCATGTGTTTTCAGTTATATAACCTCAAAAATTATTGTGCTGATGTTTGTTCAAAATTTGGACTCTTTTTCCTCCTATTACTGTCAGCCTATCTTCGACATATTAATAAGCTCCACCACATTTCATATGAAATATAGTATGAGCCTCATTTTTAAACAAATTACAAAGCCACTTTTTAGTGACTTGCTGAAGATAGAAGAAACCTTTAATCCTCCTTTCTGTTTTTGCATCAAGCCTAAAAGAGATGAAGCTGATTAAGATTAACATGTTTCCTTCCCAATGTATGACCTCTTGTTAGTCAATAATCCTGTGATGTGTTTTCTCCCATGCTTCTTTAATTCTAAGACTTTTTTATCCATCCATTACTATTCGTTGATAAGCCTTTTAATTCAGTAGTACTTGGGCAGTCTGAGTCTTACACTCAATTCTGCACACTTTGAATATATAATGCTGCTCTATAATTACCTTCCAAAATTCTCAGAGGTTTGGACAATAGAATGTTACATTTCCATAGTCTATTTTCCTCTTTTAACAGTGAAAGTCAAAATCCTCATTTTTTTTTCCTTTCTAGAGTTTTGTCCATTGCAAGTATAGGAATTGTTTTTTTTTTCTTTTTCCCTTCTTAACATAAATCTAGGAACATTGCAATTGTTGCCAGGAAAAATAAATTATAGTGTTAAGCTACAAATCTATAAATTTAAAGGTTCACCTTCCTTTAACATTATTTTAGAGGAGAAATACTGTATTTCAGCTGGCAGAGAAGGAAGCTTCTTGGGTCTACTCTCCTGTATCAGCTCAGTTTTCTGTTTTGGAAAATCTAAAGAAATCCTAATATTCTTTCTAGAGAAGATATGTGACTTGAAATCTTTGTGTATTGGCTTCTTGAATAGTAAGGTGACTGACGCTGGTGAATGTCATGCCTTCTTAGCAGCATTTCCACATTTTACTCCTTTCACCAGGCATGGTAAATTTCAATATGCATGTAATTTTACTGTAGGTAGTTAGCTGAAAATCCAGACCTTGAATTTTCATTTCTTTATAAATCTAGACTTTTTCTTTTTTAAAAAACTTTATTTTATTTACTTATTTTTTATATGGTGCTAAGGATCAAACCCAGTGCCTCACATATGCTAGGCAAGCACTCTACCACTGAGCTACAACCCCAGCCCAATCTAGACTTTTTCAATAGTGTTGCTTTTATAAGATGTAGTTTGGAAAAGTCAATGATATTATACTAATCTTCTATTCTTTCCATAAAGAAACCATTATTCTTGTATTACACTAATCAAAGATGAAATATATTCTCAAATACATACAAACCATCAGCTTGAACTATATGGGGGCAAGAATCAAGTTTGCAATGGGCAATTTTTTGCTTGAAGGACCTCTGCTTAATACCTCTGACTTGAAGAGTATTTTATTGCCTGCAGTACATTTAACATATTTGTAGAGAGCTTATTCTGCACCAATGATTGTTAGGATTAAGGATTTCTGACTTCATTCTAAATGCAGGCATGTGAACCAAGCCATTAGCTTCAGAGAGAATCAGGGTTAGTACAAGAACATGGACTACAGCAGGAAAGAAGCCACGGGACTGACCTACTTGCAATCAAATCCTTGATGTAAAGACAAGAGTTTGAGAATATTGATGAGAAAGGACTTGAAGTTATGGACCACAAGATGCAAGAGTGGTTTGAGGGCATTGAGGGACTTAGGTGACCTAGATAAGAAGTAGCAAGACAGTGGTTAGTAAGAGGAGCAGAGGACTTCAGTTTTCTGAGTTGGAATGCAAACACTGTAGCACAAGCCAATTAGGTAATGACAAGGGGCTATGTTTCATGAAACACTATTAGTTTAAAACTGGGATGTAAAATAGTATATAGAGCATGATCCTGATAAAGCCTACCAGAATAAGACAGAATACACATGGTTAATAGTGATCCCTGATGGGAGAGTCTGAAAGACTACAGTATTGTTCACCACCATGTGTGCAGTATCTAGCAGAAGCACACAGCAAGCATTTAGTAAGTATTTACTTTGATTTTCCATTCAGTCCCTACAATAAACACACAGTACCTTTGTAATGAGAGATGATGAGAATAGATGGCACAGCTAACCATAGATAATTCTTTCCCTAGACAGTTGAACTACCAAAAGAAGAAGGGATTATAAATAAGGAAAGAATCAAGACTATTTTTTAGTCTTACTCAATAGTGTCTGATCTTGAAGACTTTACAGGCAAGTTTCCATTAGACTGGCAGCAGAGAGCCAGAAAGGCATGTTCCAAGATAGGATCATATGGATAACAGTATCATTAGGCATAGGGAATATTTCCCGGTTTCTATAAGCCAGCGAGTCAGTTATTTAGCATGTAGAGAACACAGATCAGCATGTGGCAAAACCCACAGACCAAGCAAAGTTTTTTTTTTTTAAGTGGGTGAACATCCCAAGCTACTGTTGGAGTATTCCACCAGGCTCTCTCTGTGGTTACGACTCTTGGGTTAGGGACTCTCAGAGGTCTTGTTCTCTCCTGTGCAATCATTTTCACTTAAAATTATTTACAGGAGCTACATTAATTTCCAAAGAGGGTACCAGTCTTTTGACATGCATTGTCTCACCCAGGAGAGTAGGGGATTCCCCTCCTTTCATTAAAGGTGGCCAAACATGTCTGTGGTCACTCCACTAATATTGCCAACATCTGTATTTGGGATCAATACTCTCCACAGCTTTTTGGTATTTGAACCCCAAATACTCTTGCGAGAATGTTGAGACTCTTTTCTGCTTTTCCTATGCATCTAGGCCCTAGTTCTGTTTATGGACACTGTACCTCATTTAACACCCACAGTGTGTGTTTGACAAGCTGGCCTGTCCTTCCAGCTTGCCACACTGAGTCCATGGTATACTTGGCCCTCTGCATCCTTGGGTTATGCATCTTTGGATTCATAATGCTGGTTGAAAATGTTCAGTTGAAAAATATGACTCCACTGAACATACACAGATTTTTTTCTTTGTCATTATTCCCTAAACAATGTAGTATAATGATTACTTACATATCACTTACATTGTATTAAATGTTACAAGTAATCTAGAGAAGATTTAAAGTATACAAAAGGGTATGCATAGATTATATGCAAATTACACATCATTTTATATAAGGGATTTAAGTATCTACATAATTTTAAATCCATGGGGAGTCATGAAGTCATGAAATCACTCACTTTCCATGTTAAGTCAACCAAACCTTGGGTTATGAGCTCATGTTCTACCCAGTCTGGCCAAGCCCTCAGCTGATCTATATTGGGCTTCTCATCTCTCAGGTGTCATGACTGCCCAACTGGCACTGAATAATTCCCAACTTTTTCCTTCCTGTCTAAAATTTCTGATCTTTGACCAAACCTGAAGCTCCTTTTCTCTGTAGATAACTCTCAGCTAACTAATTAATTATGCAGGCAATATGAGTATGCAATGGTGTTCTGCTTTTCAGAGTGATCCACACCACCTGAATCAGAAATGTCTAGAGGCTTGTTATTCAAAATGTGGCCAGAAACATTGGCATCACCTGGGAGCTTGTTATCTATGCTGAATCTCAGGTCCCAGTCCAGACTTCCCAAATCAGCATCTCTGGGGGTGATGTACAGGAATCTGTGTTTTAACAAGCCCTCCCATCAATTCTCATGCATGTTAAAGTTTAAGAAACACCGTCCATTGTTCTTTCTAAAAATGTAGATTCTCTGACCCCATCATAACAAAAGTCTGCATTGATAACAAGGATTACAGGTGATGCTTTCCCATATGGGATTTAGATGGCCTGGGCTCAAATGCCCACTCAGCACCAAGCCATCTGTGCAGTCTTAGACAAAACTAAGTTCTCTGTGATTTGATTTTCTTGTTTTTCAAGTTAAAAATCCTCTTCCTAGATTTATTCATAGGATTAAATTAGATAATGCCTAAAAAGTGCTTAACATAATTCCTAGCAAAAAGTAAGTATCCAATAAATGTCTATCTTTTTATTTTATTAATTTTTGTTGACTGCCATGTTATTGTGCTTTTTCTTCATATCCAGGAATCATATTATATCTGTGTGTTTATTCATACACACACATATTACCATATAACCATACACATACCCACACATTCACGCACTCACACACACACACACGTGTGTGTGTGTGTGTATATATATATATATATATATATATATATATATATATATATATTCCTTCTTTCAAGATACACTTCCTGATGATACTATCTTAAATCAAGAGAATACTCCAGGAGGAGGAAGAAGTGAGGAATTAATTGTTTAATAGACACCTAGATTTAGTTGGAGTAAAACTGAACTATAATACATAAAAATGGTTGAAGTAGTACATTTTGTTATGTATATTTTACCACAACAAAAATAAATAAATATACATGATGGAAAAGAATGAATAAAATGGAAAATATTATATTACATATATTTTACCATAACTATAATATTTGAAGAAATAACTCTAAAGGAATATGTTAAGATAAATGAGAATAATTAGGATGCAATAGAAGGTAAAAATTATATTGCTGAAACTTTTGAATAGCTATATTTCTTCTGAAATTCTTTGAAGGAAAATGTTAAGTTCATGACAAAGTTTGTATTTTCTATGCAGCATATGTAAGGAGCTCATTTGCTTTCTGGATTGCTGACATAGGAATTGCAGGATTTCCAAGTGATGATGAACTGAAAGCAAATATTAAGGAAATCCTATTGAAGTAAAACTTATGGTTCACTATTCACTTATAAATATTTGCAATGTCGAGGAAGTTATCATGGAATACGTATGCTGGTCAAGATCCCTTACTATATTATCTTAATTGATATTCATAATTACCATACAAAGGTAGGTATTGGACCCATTTCACAGATCAAACACTTAACCTTAGAAAGAGTGGGTAATGTTCCTAGGGTCCATACAGATTGTAAATAGCAAACTCTATGTATGTATGGAGATTCATCTGTCTTTCTTGCCTTTTTTTTCCACATATCAGAGCTTTCCAGCCTGGGAACATCAAACTCTCATAAAAATCTTTGCAACTCAGGTCCTCAAAATGTAATCTTCTAGCCATCCTTGATCTGATGCTTGACTCAGACTCTAAGTCTTCCTTTCTATTTCCCCCTTGTAGAACCAGGCAATATTCTGGGTAGTTGGCCTATTAGCCTATTATAGAGAGGCATAGATCCCAAACCAAGCCAGTTTAGTGTGTATGACTTGGACACAGTTATTGGGTCAAAGACAGTCATAAAATGTAGGACAAGCAAACTAGAAATATGAACTTAGTTCCTAAGAGTGTGGGATCTGGAAAAAAGAGCCCACATTTGAATTGCACATATTGTGTATTCAGTAAATGCTAGCCTCTTTCATTTAGTATTTGTGTGATCTTAGACAAGTCGATGTCTTGGATCTTTAATTATTTTGAAAAACAAATGACCAGAGGATAATTGCAATATCTATCTCATAAAATTATTGTAAGGATTAAGTATATGGTGTGTGTATTTAACATATATATTATAATATACACCGAGAAGACAGTCTCACTCTCTTTGCCCTCAGCTGAGAACTTGTGCATTAGGTGACTTAAATCTTTTGCTCCTTTGTTGTGCACTTTCGTGAATGTCACAAAGTTCTATGAATTCTCAAATAAGGAATCCATGAATACACATATATATGTATGTTTACATATACATATATATGTTTAGCTATATATAATTAAATATAGATTCATATGTGTTTGTAAAATATAGTCATATTTAATATGTGGTTATATTTAGGCATGTTAACCAAGAATGTATTTTTATATAATGCTTGCTATGTAAATATTCACATTAAACACTGAATAGATGGATGCTTAGAAAAAAGTCTTTCATCTATTACAAATTCAATAAATGTTAATTTTTTAATTTTTAAATATTCTTTTAATCGTCAATGAACACTTTGTTTGTTTGTTTGTTTGTTTGTTTATTTGTTCAGGATTGAACCCAGGGCCTCACACATGCCAGGCAACTGCTCTATCCCCAAGCCACAACCCCAGCCCTCTTAATTTTTATTTTTTGAGTTACCATTTTACCATGTTACTACATGTAAATTATATCTAAACTCATGAGTTACCATTTTATCATTACCTTTCCCAAGGATTTCTTCAGACTAAACCTGCGAGTGATGATTATTTTTACTTTGTTCATGAAACTATAGGTATGTGAGCCCTAATTTGCAGACAGCCAGATCTCTAGCCTCATGGAAAAGCTGATCTGAGAGAATGAGGCCAAGCAGAGACAGAAGCATGAGAGAATAATCGATAAAAACCTGTGGCTCTGGAGGCACAGGCAATATGCCTGCTGAATTCTGAGAGCAGAGCAAGAGAACTGAAAGAAACCCTACAGATCATCTAAGTGGCAATACAAACTGAGGAAGAGACAGGTGAGCTGAAGTCCACACTGTGAGGCAGATTTGTAAATCCTGATGAAAAATAAGTGCAGGGAAGGAGAGTTGAGAAAAACCCACAGGCATTTTGAACCTCAACATTGAATATTACAAAGTAACTACAACTAGGAAAAGGGTAGGAGAGATGGAAAGATTTACCCTGAGTATCAAGATGCGTAGATCTTGCTAATAGCCAATTGCCAGGTTATGCAAAATCAGATATACTTCCTAAGTACTCAGAACTTAAAATAAAAATGATTCCACCTTCAATCAATTTGATGCTTATAATAATCTGAGGCTAACTAAAGCAGCAGCAAATCTGAGAGTCATAGACTATAACTAGATTGCTTTAATACTCCCTGTCACCCCTCATACACAACAGTTTGATGAAAGAAGAATGCCATTTTCTGTATATAAATATTACTTCCACCTCTACTGCTTATTATTACAAAAAATTTGACATTCAATTAAAACTCAAGAGATACTCAAAGATGCAAGAAAATGCAAGCTATCATTAAGAGAGAAAATAATCAATAGAAACAGACACAAAGATGACACAGATGCTAAAGTGCACAGAGACTGGAATGATAAATTATAAGACCAGTGTTGCTAAATGTTGGCAAGAATGTGGTACAGGCATGACGTCATACATGTTGGCAGGGATGGGTGAAATTATACCATTTTGAGAAACTCTTTAAGAGCTTCTTTGAATATTAATTTTATCTACATTTGAAGAGCAATTATTTATCTGACAGCATTGACAACATGTGACCCTAAAAACATTTAAGAGAACTTTCATAGCAGTTTTTATCATAATAGCTAAAATTGAAGCATCCATTTCTCCATCAATAAAAGGATGGGCAAGCAACCTGTGCCACATTTATAGAATGGAGTCCTACTCAGGAACAAAGGGAAAGACTTTAAATGAGCATAACAAGGAGGAATCTCAAAACCATGCTGAGTGAAGGACACAAATAAGTACGAATCATATAGTCGATTTCTGTGAAGTAGAACAAGCAAAGGAATGCATGGTTCTAGAAACCAGAGTAGCGGAAGTTACCTATTATGATTTTTTCCTATTTTAATTTTTATTTGTTCTTATTAGTCATACATGACAGTAGAATGTATTTTGACATATTGTACATATATGGAGTATACTTTTTCATTCTTTTGGTTGTCCATGATGTAGAATTGCATTGGTCATGTAATCATATATGCACATATGAAAGTAATGTCTGATTCATTCTGCTATCTTTCCTATTCCCATTCCCCCTCCCTTCCTTTCTTTACCCTTTGTCTAAGAATAGAAGTACTGCTGGGTGGGGTGGTGCACTCCTACAATCCTAGCCTGTCAGGAGCCTGAGAAAGGAGGATCATGAGTTCAAAGGCAGCAATGTCAAGGCACTAAGCAATTCAGTGAGACCCTGTTTCTGAACAAAATAGAAAATAGGGGCAGGGATGTGGCTTAGTGGTCAAGTTCAATCCCCAGTACAAGAAGGAGGAGGAGGAGGAGGAGGAGAAGGAGGAGGAGGAGGAGGAGGAGGAGGAGGAGGAGGAGGAGGAGAAATAATAAAGTACTTTGGGTTAGCTATTATGATTTAAGCTGCTGTGAATATTTTCTTATAATATTTTATGGAGTATATGTTGTTAAAAGAGATGCTAAAGTATTTCGGGGGATGGTGGTGATGCCCTGTTTCTTAATAGGAATGTGTGTTACATAGGACACGGCAGTTAATATTTTTGCATGTCACTACATGTAAATTATATCTAAACTCATGAATGTGTATGAATTTCCTCTTTCAGTTGTCCCTCGAGACAATTCTGCATCTACCCTTATTAAGAGTTGGTAACTTGGGCTGGAGTTGTGGCTCAGTGGTAGAGCACCTGCCTGGCATGTGTGAGGCCCTGGGTTTATCCTCAGCACCATATATGAATACATAAATGAAATAAAAGATTCATTTACAACTAAAAAATAATTTTAAAAAAGAGTTGGTAACTGAAGCCAACACAAATTTTCTTTGCTTAAATTAGTTTATGTTGAAATTCTTACTCCTGAATGAAAAAATATGTAATAAAAGCAGAAGAGGGTTGGGAGAATACCTCAGTGGTAGAGTGTGTGCTGAGCATGTGCTGTGCCATGGCTTCAATCTCACACCAAAAGGGGGTGGGGCAGAAAAAACATTGCTGTTTTCCTTTCATGATTTTGTAATCCCTCCTGGTTTGAGGGAGTGGGTGTGATTTGCTCTTCCTCCTGTGCATCTCTTCTTAATGATTGGCACCTCCATTGAAACTGTCAAAGGCAGAAACGCGGCCATCTCCCTTTCCCCACAACATCCAATCCATCCCTAAGACTTATGAATACTGTCACCTAAACATCTTGTGTCAAGTCTCACCAATTATGAGTTCCTAAAGAGTCTTATCAATTCATTTGAGAGACTCATGGTAAGTGAATAGCAAGGGCTTATTTTATACCCAATAAACCTCCTGTGGATTACCTCATGGATCACAAGATTCTTGGTAGCTTTTTCCATCAGTGGATTCCCTGTCCCTTTGCTGTGGAAATCCTGGAATCTTGGAATATAGGATGGGGGCCACTTTCTGTTCCTTGAAGCATCGAATGACCTACCTTATAACTGTCCTGCTAACAAGTGCTTTGGGGCTGTGTTGTCACATGACTGTGTTATCTACAGTATCCTAACGGGCAACGGGAAGCCACTGAAGGATCTTAGGAGAAAGTTTGGTTCAGGTTCATAATTGTTTTTTTGAAAAATCACACTGGTAGCGAAAGGACTGAAGAAAAATAAGAAAGGATATTTTTAAAGTGTTTTTATTTTTTTTTCCTGGGATTTTATTACAAAAAGTGGCCAATATTTCCCAGAGAGAGAAAGTGCTTTGTCTTCCAGATGTTCCTTCCTGGCTAGGCTGGAAACAATGCTTTTTGTGTCCTGCTCTTGGGGTCTGAAGCCTTTCAGACACTCCACATGTTACCACCAGCCCCCAAATACTGAAGGAATTTGTGATGTAAGCAAATATTGAATCGACTGAGTCAGTGGCTGAGAGGACAAAGAGGAGTCCTGTAGGCAGTGATGGTGACAGGGATGTAAGGCCAGCCCACCCCAGAGAAGAAAGGAAGAATAACAGGCTCTGAGAGGAGGACAGAGTGTGACCAATGAATCACCAAAGGGGGAAAAATGCAGAAATGTTTTTCCACATGCTCTGGATACATGTGAAACTGAAATTCTGAAAAGAATAGCCAATGTTCGGCCTTCCAAACATTAAGGATGAGCTAACAAATTATCAGTGATAAACACAATATTCAATGTCCTTGTTAACCATTGCTTTGAATACAAATGCTATCCATATTTTGGGATCTAGTGTGGGACCCTCTGGGGAGTTCAGGGATTGATTCCTCTGGAAGTTGGCAACAAGTCCTAAAAGCTGAAGTTGTCAGGCAAAGAAAATGGGGAAGATTTCAGGGAGAGGCAACAGTACATACAAAGGCACTGAGGCAGGACAGAGCTTGGAGTTTTCAAGAAGATTGGTGTAAATACAGCACAGGGAGCAAGAAGGATGAAGGTGCACAAAGAGGACAAGAAAAGGTTGACAAGTCTGAGGCCTTGATGCATGCTAACACTCAAAGCAGATCAAGTCATGCAATGTTTATATTTTACAAGATTATCAAATTCACATTAATCTCATCCTGTATTTGAGCACTTTTGCTGGAAAATCATACCCAGTACATGAGAGGGAATACAGTTACTGCTTTGATTTAGTTAATATCAAAGCCTGTAGGTATGACAATAGAAGATAGGGGTGAGATTCCTCCTTCTTTCTCCATAGCTCTGTTTCCAAGCTGACATTGTATTTCATTGCTAAAGACCTTCTCTTTATACTAAGTGGAGAGATTAACAAGCAGTGCAGCAGAAATATGAGAGTCATTACTGCTGATTAAATGAAAATTTTCTAGAGTGACATTATGCATAAGAAAAGAAAATAATGAGTTCACTTGAATTTATGGACCCTGCAGCAGCTGGGAGAAGTTCTCTCATTTGCTCGGCAGCAGCTTCCACACCACATATTTGAAAGGATCATATGGATATCTGGGACAGGAACAGACTTAGAGGTTAAAAAGTGGGCACCTTGGCAAGGAAGCTGCTGTCATTGTAATTGGCCTGAAGAAAGTAATAAATGATACTTGAAAAGACAATAAAAAGTACTTGCATTTATATCCTAGTCTGTTACTTTTAAGTCAAGAAAAGACCAAACAACAACCAAAAAAAAATTAAAAATAAAAAAAAAAAAAACAGAGTCCAGTGGATAGAATGCACTAAGAAGTAATATTTTGACAGATGCAACACAATGGAAAAAAGAGTGTCAATTATCCAGTGTAGGACTTTGATGGGGTTGACATAACAAAATACCACAGACTAGGGTTGCTTTCAAAATGGAAATTAATTTTCTCACAATTGTGAAGGCTAGAAGTTCAAGATGAAGTTATCAGTCAAGTTTGTTTGTTCTGAGGTTGCTCTCCTTGCTTGCAGATGGCTGCCTTTGTACTCTGTCCTCACGTAACTGTCCCCACCATCTGTTTTATCTGTATCCTAATCTTTCCTTCTTAGAAGGACCCTTGCCATATTGAATTTGGTCCTGATCATACATAAAGTTATTTTACCTTCATTACCTCTTTAAAGTTCCTAACTCCAAATAGAATCACTTTCTAAGATATTGGTACTTAGTATTTCAAAGTGTGAACTTGGAGTGGGGGACCCAAATCAACCCATAATACCCAACAAGCACTAACTGAGTCCTCCTCTGGGCAGAGCGCTATGCAAGGCACTGCCAATGCAGAAAGATGTGGCCCTGTTCTCAAGGACCATAGCTGGTGGAAGAGAAGACAAGTATTTAGTATGAAATGAAAATAACTTTGTATTTAATCATAACCGTGCAACATGCTTCAGAGTGTGAAATGGGGAAGAGTCAGGGAAATGGGTCTAGAATAATACAATGTTAAGTGACATCCAGAAGAGGAAGACGATGAGACTTGTGACTCAAGAATAAGGAAACAATTAACTGTGAAAATGCCTCAATTACAGAATTCCAGAATGTTCAATGTCATGAGGATGCCATGGCAGGTCAATCAAATCCACACCACACAAACTTAGGATCCTACAACTAAAACCATTAGAGATAAATGGTCCATTGCACTGGGTGTGGTGGTGCATACCAGTCATCCCAGCGCTCAGGAGGCTGAGGCAGGAGGATCTCAAAACCAACCTCAGCGAGCTGAGGTTGTGGCTCAGTGGTAGAGTACTATCCTAGCACATGGGAAGCACTGGATTCAATCCTCAGCACCATATTAAAAATAAATAAAAAATGGGGTTGGGGTTGTGGCTCAGTGGTAGAGCACTTGCCTAGCATGTGCGAGGCACTGGGCTCAATCCTCAGCAAGAAAAAAAATAAATAAGTAAAATAAAGATATTGTGTCCAACTACTATATATATATATCAGCAATTTAGGGAGGCCCCAACTAATTCAGCAAGGACCTTGTCTCAAAATAAAATACACAAAAAGGCTAGGGAGGGCTGGGGCTGTAGCTCAGTGGTAGAGCACTTGCCTTACAGATGTAAGGCACTGGGTTCAATCCTCAGCACCATATAAAAATATATTGTGTCTATCTACAACTAAAAAAAAGAAATTAAAAAAAAGCCTGGGGATGTGGCTCAATGGTAAAGTGCTCCTGGATTCAAATCCTGGTACCCCAACCCAAAAAATGTCCATCGCATCAGGACCATCAGACACCACAGAAGGTAATCAAGGTAATCTTGAGAGGGACACTTGTAGATACTACAAAGAAAAGGGGCATTGAACCTGAGACTGTCCAGGTTTAAAATGCAAAAATTGACTCAAGTTGAAGTTTCAGTCTCCCAAATGACCTTTCCAGCAGATGTTGTCCTCTGTGTCCACAAAGACCCCTCAAGTCACAGGAGGATGTGGTTACTATCCCATCAACAGGCATCCTACCAAGGTTTTAGCACACAGAGCTATCACCCTACATAAAAATCATCATGACATGTGACAACATAAATCATGTGACAACATGTGTCACATGGTTTATGCTCATCTAAGCCACTCTCAGGCTTTTTGGACCCCTTATTACCTAGCATAGTTTTTAGACTACACCAATAAATACTTTAGGAAGGCTTTTTCTCTCCATCTGGAAAGCTAGCTAGCATTTCATGTTCATAAGAGAGTCTCTCAGACCCAACCTCTGCCCCTAACCATTTCAGTCCTAAAGTTACCCAACCCCTTCAGGATCCATCACCTCCCTCAGACCCACATATTCAATGTCTGCTGACCAATACTCATGGTTCTCTTGGGGCTTCCAACCCAACAATCATGGGTGCATCTGGGAGTCCAAACTGCTAAAGGAGGAAATAGTTTCTTTGGTTTGTTTGTTTTTGTATGGGGGATTGAACCCAGGGAGGCTTTACCACTGAGCTACATCCCTAGTTCTCGCTTTTTAATGTATTTTACTCAGAAACAGGGTCTTGCTAAATTGCTGAGGGCCTTGCTAAGTTGCTGAGGCTGGTTTTGAACTTGTAATCCTCTTGCCTCAGCCTTCCTAGACTCTGGGATTACAATCATGCACCACTGTACTCAGCCCCTTTTCATTTTTTGAGGCTAGGTCTTGCTAAGTTGCTTAGGGCCTTGCTAAGTTGCTGAGTAATGCTCTCAAACTTGCAATCCTCTGGTGAAATAGATCCTTTTATGTTCCTCCTAAAACTGCCTTCATATTCACCCAGAGGCCCACTGGGACCTCCAGCCCATCATTCAGAGCCTCATAAGGCCCACTCCTGCCCCTGCCACATCCTGTCCATCATGAACTCCAATGGTAAAGGGTACTGTCTAGTCGGAGACCTCTGGGCTGTAAATGAAATCATCAAATATAGGTTCCTCCTGGTCAGCGATCCAAATGCCACCCTGGTCTACCTCCCCAAACCACCCACTCCAGTTTTCTTTCACACACCCTTGCTTCACAATGATTCTCAACCTTTTTTGCTTCACCCAGAAAGTCACCAATAAAGATGGAGTCCGAGCAGTGAAAAAAAAAAAAAGAATAAGGAAACGACATGTTTTCTGGAGGCAGGCAGAAGATATCACTGTATTTTGGAAGCTGAATGAAGTCTGTAGGAGTAAGAAAATGTCAAAATAGGAGACAAAAGAGAAATATTTTTTCCAAATATAATGAATTTATTATAATCCAAGATGCAAAACTCGAGCAAGCCATAGGTGCATCCAGGCAATGAAAGTTAAGAGTATACTTATACGGATAAAGAGAGACATTCACATAAGCGTCTTAGGGAATAATGTTCATTGGTTTCAGAAGCTAAAATGCAGGAGATGGCATCATTGGTGGAGGTGCTGGGCAAGAGTAATTTTGAGAGCATATTTTCTGAATTGATGTGGTTTTAAAGAGCATCTAATGATAAATGTTCTAGAAACATGTGCATACCTATCAGTCATGCCAAGCATGAAATGCATGACATATGGATGGGTTTCTTGTCAAGATTTTTTACAGAGTCCTTGAGACAGTTCTTATCTCAGATAAGCTCCCATCCTTCATGATATTATGACTCCAATTTTTCTGCAACTTATAAGAGTGAATTCATCTTGGTAGCAGCAAGTTTCATAAGAGGAAAATAGAGGTGTTCAATGAGTCTGGAATCATAAGCAGACCTTTGGGGAAACAAAAGTGTGCTTACTCTGGTAAAACAAAGGGTATGCAGAATGGCTGGCCCTAGCGCAAGCACTCTTTAATGGTGTGTTGAGAAGTAAATGAGCAGACAACTGTTTAATAATTTTGAGAGAATATTTAGTGCAGTGATTAAGAACTAACCCTTTGGAACCAGACTGCATGGGATAATTCTGGCTTTACCACTTGTCTGCACTGTAATTTGGAGCAAGTGACTTGATCTCTCTTTGCATCAGTATCCTCAACTATTTGGACCAATCACAGCACACACCTCAGGAGTTGAGTGAAATGAATGGATACACATGAAATATTTCTCTAAGTTCTAATACATAGTAGCATTCAATACAAGTCAAGTTTTATCATTAGTAGAATCAAGAGGAAGTAAAAATCTACATAGCATATGAAGAAGCCTCTTAACACTAAGATCAAGGTAAAAAAGCAGAACTCTGCCTTAATGATCAGTTCAGCCAGCAGTTATTCATTAGTTCCTCTTTCATTCTCAAATGACATTTTTAATTATGACACAATAGTCCTTTAAAAGACCTTGAAAGAAATTTGAGGAAGTACATTAAGGACAATGAGAATCAGTTTTAAATATTGCTGTGATATTGGACATTAAATATCTTCCATTCCTACAGAGTCAATGCAATTCCCATGAAAATTCCAATGACATTCTTGATAGAAATAGAAAAAGCAAATGAAATTCATTTATAAAATTAAGAGTCTCAGAATAGCCAAACCACTCCTTAGAGAGAGCAGTGAAGCTGAAGGTATCACAATACCAGACCTTAAAATATACTACAGAGCTACAGTAACAAAAACAGCATGGTGTTGGCACCAAAACAGAAATGGAGACCAATGTAACAGAATAAAAAATACAGAGACAAACACACATAAATACAGTTATCTCATTCTAGACAAAGGCACCATAAACATACATTGGAGAAAAGATAGCCTCTTCAACAAAGAGTGCTGGGAAAACTGGAAATCAATATGTAGCAGAATGAACTTGAAACCCTATCTCTTACCCTTCAGAAAACTCAACTCAAAGTGGATCATGGACCAGAGACCTTGCATCTACTAGAAGGAAATGATGACTTCACACTTCAATATCTCAGCTTAGGAACCAACTTCCTCAAAAAACTCCTAAAATTCAAGAATTAAAATCAAGATTAAATAAATGGATGGTATCAAATTTAAAAGCTTCTTCACAGCAAAGGAAACAATGAATAGTGTGAAGGAAAAGCCTACAGAATGGGAGAAAATCTTCACCACCCACAGCTCAGATAAGGTAATAATTTCAAGAATATCCAAAGAACTCAAAAAACTTAACAACAAAACCAAAACAAAACAAATAACTCAATCAATAAAGGAGTAAAATAACTAAACAGATACTTCTCAAAATAAGAAATACAAATGGTCAACAAATGTATGAAAAAAATATTCAACATCTTTAGTAATTGGAGAAATGCAAATTAAAACTACATTGAGATTTCATTTTGCTCCAGCCAGAATGGCAATTATCAAGAATACAAGTAATGATAAATGTTGGCAAGGACATGGGGAAAAGGTACACACATACATTGTTGATGGGGCTAAAAATAGCAACAACCACTCTGGAAAGCAGTGTGAAGATTCTTAAAAAAAATAGGAGTAGAACCACATTTGATCCAGTTATTCCACTCCTCAGTATATACTCAAAGGACTTAAAATCAAACAGAGACACATCAAAGTTTATAGCAGCTCAATTCACAATAGCTAAGCTACAGCATCCATCTAGGTGCCCTTTCATGGATGAATAAATAAATAAATTGTGGTATATACACTCAATAGAATATTACTTAGCTATAAAAAAGAATGACTTCATGACATTTGCCAGTAAATGGAAGGATCTGGAGACTCTCATGCTAAGTGAAATAAGCCAATCCCAATAAAACAAAGTTTGAATGGTTTTTCTGATATGTAGGTGCTAACACCAACAAGGGGTAGAAAGGGGAAGAATACACATTCAGTGGATTAAGCAATGATAATGAAAGGAGGGAAGTGGGATAGGAATAGGAGAGACAGTGGAATTAATCTGACATAACTTTCCTATGTACATAACTAAATACACCACAGTGAATCTCATCATCATATACATCCACAAGATTGGAATACTCATTAGAATAAGATATACATACTCCTTGTTTGTATAAATGTGTCAAAATATACTCTACTGCCTTGTACAACTAAGAAGAACAAATTTTTTAAAAGCATCTGACCAACTTTAAAAAAAAATCTCTGCATCCATAGTGTGACTAAAAAACTGGATTAAAGCAATTATGTAAATATGTAAGAAAAAAAGAAAAATAAATAAATAAACACTTCTTATTAGGTTCAATCTCCCAATGTTGCAACCTGGAATCAAGCTTTCCAACACATGAATTTTGGTGAAAACATTTAAAACATCCCATCTAACTAAAAGGACTGTGTCCCACCCTCACTAACAGTACCGGGGAAATCCTTTCTGTGATAAGTTAGTGTCTTTCCTGCCTGGACTATTAGGTCTAGAATAAGAAGGAACTCTAGAGATGTGAAGATCTCCTAGAGTTAAGGAAATTCATCCAAGAGTAATTTTTCTAAGGAATAAGAAAAAAATGTGAACTGAGATAACCCTGTTCTTTCTTATCCACAATAAAAATAGAGCAGCAGTGTAAGTAGAAAGTGCACAGCAATGGGAGTCTGTTATTCAAATTATCCAAAAAGCTTAGTAGATTGACATTTTATTACCCAAAAGATAAAAAAGGGCTTCTCAGACTCTTCAGCCCTTTCTGATTCTGTGTAGGCATTGCCATTTCTGAAAGTCTTCCAGAAGAGAAGGCCAATAAATTCTTTTCTCTTTCTCATTTTTGAATCTGACAGCTATCACTCTCAGGCTTCTTTCCCAAATGGGTTCAAAAAGATGTCACCATCATTTTCCCTGATCTAGCAGACTCACATTCTGAATGACAGGCAGAGTGAAGTTTGGAAGAACAAGACCTTTTGTTTAGAAAAAGTTGAGTCCTTCCACTTTATGAGAGTGAGATCCCAGGGCTTCAGTTCCCCCATCTGTGAAGAGGAGGCAATAATATAGAATAGTGCTGAGGCGGGGATTTCATACACAATCCATTTAGCATAGCAATGGATTTTGAGTAGCAATTCACAAATGTGAGTGCTAAAATTAACATTATTATTAATTCTAAGAACAGCTTCTAGTTTCTAGACCTGTAAAAATTAAATAAACATGTGATTGGTGGATTTAAGTTTGCATTAAATTCATTTTTTAAGATTAACATTTGATATCATGACTATTTTATCAAAGAAAAAATCTCAAACCAAAGAATTGGTAGAAGAATTCAAAATTAAAGGGCAGTCTTCCTATGAAACAAATTTTGCTTTGGAAGGAAAAAAATAAACTTTGCCATCCAACATTGATTTTTCTTATTTAGCCACAGCATAGTGAAACTTCATCATGGATTTGCACTGATCTATAAACCCAGGGTTTGGAAATTGCTGAATTAGAAGCCCAAGGTCCCATCAGACTGGGGTAATATAGCTCACCGTATTGCCCTCATCTATCTCAATAACTAAATGAATGATTAACTCATCCCACATCAACACATGTTTTGTTCAAATACCTGATATCAAACACAGCCTCAAACTTTGAAGTCATTTTGATTGATTTTCAGTGAACCAAACCAATGAAAGTTCTCAGCAATTGGCCATATTATTTTTGTGGTAGATGAAGTTCAAGGGAGCCATTATACTTTGATGAGTTTGAACTATGTGGACCCCATCCCTACATAGTCAAGAAATTTGATAGGGTGGGGGTTCTTATAAAAACCACACACATTTTAAACACAGAAACATTCTGCAATCTTTCTGGTAAATTACACTTGATTGGGATGAAAGATAAATGTCACAATTGAGAGCAATCTGTAAAGATGCAACTGGAAATAATTTCTTTGCTCATGTTGTTAAAAAAGGAATACACTCTCAATCATAGACTTAAACAGAGTGGTGATGTATGGCATGCATTAACTGAACGTTCATGCAGCTCTCTATGAGGTTTATTTACATACATATGCATGTATGTATATACTCCCTGGCAGTCAGAAAGTGTTTACTTGAATCTGCTATTTCTGTCTGAATGGAGAAAGCAAGAGCAAAGATGTGCTTTCTGGACTTTGGCTTCACTTCGTATCCTCTTATTAATGAGGTGCATCTTGATTATGGAACAGAGATTGATTCATTTTTTTCCTCCATTTTTTAATCCAGCTGATTTGCTGGATTATTCAGGATAATTGTAGTTGCAAATGACTTCAGTCTAACTAGAACTTGCTTTATGAGGGAAAGGGGAAACATTATTTATTCTCCAACTCCAACCATTATTTTAAATAATGGAAAAAGCCCGGGTTCTTCACCTTTAGGGACAGCAGGACTGATGCTTTAAAGGATGAAATTTGAATTCTCACTTCACGGCTCCATTCTGCACTGTTCTTTGATCGTTCTATTCTCAGGCTCTCTCCAGTGAGTGACGAAATTGGTGAACAGAAAATTGGGATTATATCATTCGCTTAATAACTTCAGCTAGAAAAACAACTCTTTATCAGTAATTCAATGATGGGTGGACTCCAGTTAGGTCCAAATGTCCGGTCCAGAATAAATCACTAGGTATGGAAATGTGGTCAGTCTTAGTCCTTAGAATTGGTTCTTCTCTCTTCAACCTGGACCAGCCTCCATCTCCAAACTCATTTGATCTGCAAGTGGGAAGGTGCATTTTTTAGAGAGGGATCAGCAGAAGAACAATAGGCAGTCAGAAGTATATGACCCCTACACTCCGGAGGCTGTCGCATTTGCTTCTGTCCATAGTCAATTTAAATAGTACATGCTAGAACTTCTGCCTTTTCATTAATTGGCCTTGCTTCACTAAGATAAAACAAGTTACTTCCCTGAGCCAATACTGACTGATTATCTTTTTAAATTTTTTTTATTTATTTTAATTAATTATACATGATGGTAGAATGCATTTATACACTTTGATATATCATACATAGATGGGATATAATTTCTCATTTTTCTGAGTGTACATGTTGCAGAATCACATTGGTCATGTAGTCACATATATGCAAACAGTAATAATGTCTGTTTCATTCCACTCTCTTTCCTATCCCCACATCCCCTTCCATCACTTCCCTCTACCTAATCTAAGGTAACACTATTCTTCCCTAGTATCCCCCCACCTTATTGTGAATTAACATCTGCATATTAGAGAAAACATTCAGCCTTTGGTTTTGTAGGTTTGGTTTATTTTGCTTAGCATGATATTCTCCAACTCCTACCATTTCCTGGCAAATGCCATAATTTTACTCTTCTTTAAAGCTGAGTAATATTCCATTGAGTATATATACCACATTTTCTTTATCCATTTATCCATTGAGTTACACCTAGGTTGGTTCCAAAGTCTAGCTATTGTGAATTGAGCTGCTATAAACATTGATATGGCTGCACCAGTATACGGCCATACCACCCTGAACGCGCCACATCGTCTGATGTGGCTGCGTCACTATGATATGCTGATTTAAAGTCTTTTGGGTATAAACCAAGGTATAGGATAGTTGGGTCAAATGGTGGTTCCATTCCCAATTTTCTGAGGAATCTCCATACTGCTTTCCATAGTGGTTGCACCAATTTGCAGTCCCACCAGCAATGTATGAGTGTGCCTTTTTCACCACATCCTCACTGACATTTATTGTTGCCTGTATTCTTGATGATTGCCATTCTGACAGGAGTGAGATGAAATCTTAGAGTGGTTTTGATTTGCATTTCTCTAATTTCTAGTGATGTTGAACACTTCCTCATATATTTATTGATCAAATGTATTTCTTCTTCTGTGAAGTGGCTATTCAGTTTCTTATCTCATTTATTGATTGGGTTATTTGTTTTTTGTGGGTTTTTTTGGTGTTAAGTTTTTTGAGTTCTTTATATATCCTAGAGATTAATGCTTTATCAGAGGTGCATGCGGTTAAGATTTTCTCCCAATTTGTAGGCTCTCTTCTCACTTTATTAATTGTTTCCTTTGCTGAGAAGCAGCTTTTTAATTTTAATCTATCCCATTTATTAATTCTTGATTTTACTTCTTGCACTTTAAGAGTCTTGTTAAGGAAGTCAGATCCTAGGCCAATGTGGTAAAGATTTGGGTCTATTTTTTCTTCTATTAGGCACAGGGTCTCTGTTCTAGTGCCTAAGTCTTTGATCCACTTTTAGTTGATTTTTGTACAGGGTAAGAGATAGAGGTTTACATTCATTTTGCTACATATGCATTTCCAGTTTTGCCAGCACCATTTGTTGAATGGGCTATCTTTTCTCCAGTGAATGTTTTTGGAACCTTTGTCAAGTATAACATAACCATATTTATGTAGGCTTGTCTCTGTGTCCTCTATTATATACCATTGATCTACAAGTCTATTTTGGTACAATGCTGTTTTTATTACTATAGCTCTGTAGTATAGTTTAAGGTCTGGTCTTGTGATGCCTCCTGCTTCACTTTTCTTGCTAACAATTGCTTTAGCTATTCTGGGTCTCTTATTTTTCCAAATAAATTTCATGATTGCTTTTTCTATTTCTATAAAGGATGTCATTAGGATTTTAATAGGAATTGCATTAAATCTGTATAACACTTTTGGTAGTACAGCCATTTTGACAATATTAATTCTGCCTATCCAGGAACATGGGGGATCTTTTCATCTTCTGAGGTTTTCTTCAATTTCTGTCTTTAGTGTTCTGTACTTTTCATTGTAGAGATCTTTCACCTCTTTTGTTAGATTGATTCCCAGGTTGTTGGTGGTTTGTTTTGTTTTGTTTTTTGAGGCTATTGAATGCAGTAGTTTTTCCTAATTTCTCTCTGGCTGTTTATCTTACTGTAACTACTATGAAATAAAATAGTAATGACAACACATTTAAAGGAAACAGAATGTGGAGATCCAGGAATGTTTCAGCGTGTTCTCACATAGCATGAACAGAGACTCCATGTCTGCCCTCCTCATTGGAGAACTTTGATTATCTATTCCTTCTGCGAAAAACCTGTGACTTGATAATTAAATTTTCTTAATTCCACCAGGGAAGAAGCAGCATCAATTACATAAACAGATTAGCATAGAATAAACAGATTAGATTAGAATGACACAACCCTGAGCTGAAACACTATCTCAGGTACTCAGTAAAGAGTAGGTATTCGTCTTTTTTGTGTCTCTGTGTGTGGGTGTGTGTTGCTGGGGATTGAGCTCAGGGCCTTGTGCATGCAAGACAAGCACTCTGCTGTGACATATTAAGCAAGTTATGTAACCTTTCTAAACCTATGTTTTCTCATTTCTAAAACACGGATAATGATATTCAGTTTGCAGATCTGAAATGAGGACCAGACATAGCAAAATTAAGTGTAAGAGTCATAGGCATGAAATAAATAATAGCTATTTTCCTCAGAAATAAGAGCAGCCTTTAAATTTTGCTGTAAAAGCTACTGATTACAGAATCAATACTTGAAGGAGTGAATTCTAGAAAAGAGATGAATATGTAAGAAAAAATAATCAGGGTGCAGAATTAAAACAAATACATGAGAAATATTCATTCTGTCTTCCCTCCATAGCAAATGTAGCACAAAGTTCGGTTTTTAGAGAAGACACACATCATGAGGAAAGACAAGTGCACAGAAGGGCTTTTCAAAGCATTGGTATGCATTCTGTCCTCATCGATTGATGTCTTAGAACTCTGGGCACTGGATGGAGTAGAGAAGATGAAACCTCCTGTATCTGTAAGTTTCTTTACACTTTAGAGCCCAGGTGCACAGCCTTTCCTGGGAAGTCAGTCAGCTGAGATGATTGTCATTGCCCTCTAACCATTTTTTTTTTCTTCAACATGGCACTTCTGTAATTTTCATTAATCCCAAGCCTGAATCATTAAGTATTCTGAACAACAAGTCAGAGAAATTTGGATATGATACCCATGGTATGTTAGCTTTCTGTTGCTGTGACCAGAATACCCAACTTAGAGGGCTCATGGTTTCAGAGGTCTCAGTCCATGGCCAGTTGACTCCATTGCTCTGGGCTTGAGGTGAGGCCGAACATCATGGTGGAAGGGTAGAGTGGAGGAAAACTTCTCAGCTCATCACAGCCGGGAAGCAGAGACAGGCGGAAATAGGGAGAAGCAGAGATAGTCCCCAAGGATAAGTCCCCAGTGATCTACTATCTTCAGTCATGCCCCACTTGCCTATACTTACCACACAATACTTCAAATTATTATGTCTATGAAATGGATTAATCCATGAAGGAAGTCACAGCCCTCATTATCCAATCATTGCCTAAAAGCCCGACCTCTGAACTTTTATCAC